>NC_054701.1:10588755-10948755 GCF_016097555.1 Gigantopelta aegis | reverse complement strand
ATACTGCTTCATGATGAATCCTCTATTGGCTTCTCTTTCAATGAACTCAAAGGTCTGGTCTGAGAGGTCCTTGAAGCGAGCTAAGTCTATGAAGCTCAGTATACTCTCAAACTTTGTATTACACGAGGTATCATAGCCTCCTCCACAAGCCTCAGTCATGGCATCGTCAATCCCCTTTACAAGGGCAAAAACTGCATTTATTGTGGACAGCACTCGGATGTCTTGTTTGAAGTCACGATCAGACAGCCTGAGAGGAGAAGAACAGCGGGGTAAACCAGAGGTCATGCCGTCCAGACTGCAACCCTTGATCTTCTCGTAGTATTCGGCCAGCCAGGGGTTCGCTGATGTCTGTGGGTTCAGCATTGTCATGTGATTTATAAAGTCTGTGATGACCGGATTAGACATCTGGAAGAAGATGGACTTGCTGATGACGTCCTTAAGACCTGGAGACTTCTCAGTAACGTCCCAGTAGCGGTTTGAAACGTAGATGAATTTGACCCCAGGAGACAAGGCCTTGTTAGCCTCCAGCAGTTCACCAATGTGCATGTCGGGTTCTGCGAACACCATAACCACTTGTGTCTTCACCTGAGCCATTGACTGCATGATCAGAGTTGGACTTCCATCAGTGACAAACTCAAACGAGGCCAAGATGCAAGTATTATCTTCCTCAATCAGCTTACGGAACTCCTTCAGGGTGTCTCGGCTTGAGGTGTCTGGAGAGTTGAGAGTCATCACATGACTCCACCCCATTGCTTTGGCTAGATTGGCCATGGCCTGGGCGATGTGCTTGTCGCTCGGGATCGTTCGGAACAGAGTGTTGAAGCGAGTCTTGTCCATGAGGACCGGCGACGTGGCTGCTGGACTGAGCACGGGGAACCTCACTGGACTCAGCATCTCCGCAATGTTGATCGTACTCTGGCTGTTGTATGTGAAGAAGCCACGGAATTTTCTTATTCTGATTGGCTCATTGTCTGGAGCTTTCAGATTGAGGAGTCCACCCAGAAGGCTACTGACAACAGTGGTCGAACGTTCCGGAGATGTGCAGCCATCGAGAAGAAGACCACCAAGCTTGAATCCACTGCGGATCATCGTCAGGTTAGGAAACTTACCGCTGTTGATGTAATCAATGGCAAACTTAAATGCCTCGGTATACTGAAAACCATTGACATCACGCAGGGACCCACAGCCAAATGGGTTGAGGCCTTGCCGATGGACATCAAATATGCCAACAATAACCAAGTCTCCGTTAATGTACATGTACTTCTGACTGTGGAACATGTACATACACTCCGGACAGAAGCCAGGACAAGTAGGTTTAATGGACTCAGGGGAGGCACCGCCGTATGTTTTCATTTCTGTGCCCGGCATATCTATGGACTCTTTCGTGCTGACTTTGTATTCCATTACCTGCAAAATGGAAGATAAAGTGGTGAGTACAAACATGCCTGCATATATAATATAGAGCTGCAAAACTGCAGTGAAATTAAGCATATATATAATTATAGTATTAATACAGGTACCTACTATCAAATCTTAAAATTAAAATCTATAACACACACACATTGATGTTGATGAGACTACAGTAATAAGATTAAAATATTGATGATTCAAAATAAATATAACAGTTTGCCATTTATTAATTTCTTGACTATTACACAGCATTCTTTTGCCTGACCACACCACCCACCCTCAAAAATGTAACTGTTTATAAAATAAAAAATTGTTGAATTTGGTGAGTGGCAGCGCTAGATCTGATTGTGTGCCTGATAAACCACAACATATTGCCTCTTAGAATGCCTAAAGCAGCCTTACTTTAACCACAACATATTGCCTCTTAGTATGCCTAAAGCAGCCTTACTTTAACCACAACATATTGCCACTTAGTATGCCTAAAGCAGCCTTACTTTAACCACAACATATTGCCTCTTAGAATGCCTAAAGCAGCTTTACTTTAACCACAACATATTGCCTCTTAGTATGCCTAAAGCAGCCTTACTTTAACCACAACATATTGCCTCTTAGCATGCCTAAAGCAGCCTTACTTTAACCACAACATATTGCCTCTTAGAATGCCTAAAGCAGCCTTACTTTAACCACAACATATTGCCTCTTAGCATGCCTAAAGCAGCCTTACTTTAACCACAACATATTGCCTCTTAGTATGCCTAAAGCAGCCTTACTTTAACCACAACATATTGCCTCTTAGCATGCCTAAAGCAGCCTTACTTTAACCACAACATATTGCCTCTTAGTATGCCTAAAGCAGCCTTACTTTAACCACAACATATTGCCTCTTAGCATGCCTAAAGCAGCCTTACTTTAACCACAACATATTGCCACTTAGTATGCCTAAAGCAGCCTTATTTTAACTCACCTTGATGTATTTATTTCCATTGCTTCTGAAGTTGTAGATCTCATATGGGATGTCACCACTGTTACCAAAGAACTTGAACATCTCCACCGGGCTAGTGTCGTCAATGTTAAACGTAGCCTTTCGGATATTTTCCATAAGTACTGACGCCTGGTTGGCAGCGTTGATGTAATTTCCACAAACTCCGTTATAGTTTTGTCCACAAAGAGCCACAAGTGTCTTGTCCAAACCATATGCAACAGCATAGACTGCATTGATGATAAACATTGTGTAGTCGTCGAGATGGAAGTTTTTACCAGATGTGATTGGGGTATTTGAGACATCCGAACAGTTATTTGCATATCCTTTTGGGTTGTCTGGTCCAATGTAGCAGTCATGCATGGCTTCGTACCATTCTGCAAACCATGGATTTCTCTTATTTGTATCAACACGAAGTGCTGTCAAATACGTCAAAAAACTGGTGGGAAAATATCGACGACCCTTCAACGATATTATACCATCTGCGACCGATTCTAGACCATCGATAAGTTTCATCGAATCACCCCAGGTGGCAGATCCAATGATTACAAACTCGCCCCCAGCATTGTCTGCAGCAATACGCTCTAAGAATCTGCGGTTGTGCTGTTGTAGAGCTATGATAACCACCGGCATGACGGAGCTCCTCCTCCGCAGCTTTGAAACGATGTCATCATCCAGTTCATTCTCGGCCACGACACAGATTCCTTCTTTGGCGCCCAGACGTTTAAGCTCATCGTTGCCATTCCTTGAATATGCATCACCTGACACAACAACCGTCTGGATATGATACCACTTATACTTCTTCAAAAGATAAATGATAGTTGGTATCTGTAGCGCGATGCCCTCGTGAACGCGAACGTAATACGGATACTTGGCTCGGTCATCCAGGACTGTCGTGCCACTGGCATAAGCTACGAGTGGATGCTTCAGCGTGTTCATCAGATCTGCCACCGGGAGAGTTAAAGTGGATGTGTGGGAGGCCACGTAAGCATCTACCGACTGTGGTTTCAGCATGTTGCCCTGGAGATCGTGAACTTGCAGTGATCCCTTCTGTACTTGTGATATCAGACTCGGCCCGTACGAAGGGTTGTAGCAGTCGTCGAAAGCCAGACCACCGAGTTCCACACCATTCAAGATGTTGCCGAACTTGGTCTTCACGTTCTTCACAGCGTAAACAAACGCCTCCATCGCCTGGGCTCCCGACCGGCTGCTCATGTCAAACGATCCACAGCTGAACGGCGACGTACCTTTCGAGTGCAGAGTAAAGATGCCGTTGATGATGATATCACCATTGACGAAGAGATACTTAGAGCTGACGGGATCACCAAGGCAAGGTTTGCAGCCTGTCGTGGGGCAGGACGATGCTGGGAGGTTAACAAATGCCACGGTGCGGTCAGTCTGGTACATACGGATGTTGTTAACATTGATGTCGAGGTAGTTGTTGACGTAGGAACCAACCTGGAGAAAATATAACAGAAGACATATAATGTTTTGACTGTTTTGAGACTGATGAGAAAATATGAATGAATCTGAATGAGAAAACCATTAACAGTTTTAGAATGGTATCTCTGTATAAGGCAAAGTCAAAGAGATAGCGTCAATGTCATTTCTCTCATTAGTCATTTCAATTTTCAGGTAAAAGGAGGACTGCCACATCTCAATATGATACATCCATCCTGTTTTTCCCATAGGACAACTGCCACAACTTATTTATCGAAAACACTCTCTGACTGCGATTTAAACATTTTGATCAGACACTTAAAGCCTTTCACAGCTTATATAACAATAATTTGTGCACAGTATAAATAGTTTTAATAAACTTTTTTGTTTTGAATGCATTATATGCTGAATTATTTTTGTATGGCATTGAAGACGTTTGCATAGCGATAACGATTACTGTGTCTGTAATAATTAAAGGGGGGGGGGGGGGAAATAAAAGAAAAGCACAAGTCTATTTGTTGACAGTAGTATTGAAATTAATACAATGTACAACTGGACAAAAGATGACATAATCTTATACACAAGGCAGATGATATTGTACTTGATATTGAAAAAAAAAAATACTCACTGAAATAAGAAGGAACATTATAATATTAAAAATGTCCTAACATTATAGTTTGTCTTACTTTTCTAAAGCGAAAACCTTGCACTCCCCGGATGGGCACATCATTGAAGTTCCAGATGTCAAACTTCGGATCCTCGATGTCGCCATTGGCATCGAACTTCAAAGTGGCCGCCGCTTTGTATGGCTCATACTCGTAGGAGGCCATGCTGGCGATTCGCTCATCCATGCTGTATGTGAAGTCCACCTTCATCAAGTAGTTCTTGAGAAAGTCGTCCGACTGCATCCCAAGAAGCTGGTCACAAACCCCAGATGAGCCCGCCCCACACTTGTCCTGCTGCGCATCTCGCAATGAACGAGCATACGCATACACGGCATGCACCGCTGGTTCAACAAAACTGTCCTGCGTGAACGACTTACGCTTCTCTTCTTCGGTCCTCAGAACACACTTATTTGCTGGGCCAGCCAGACTGCAGCCATATTCTTTCTCATACCACTGCTGAAACCAAGGATTCTCCGCTCGTAACTCAGTTTCATTTATTCGTACCCAGTGATCTTCAAACTCGACAATAAAACGCGATGCGGGAACGACAACCAGCATACCACGGGGATACATGTTGCTGCCGAAATTTGCATTCAGTGAAACAGAATCTGTAAAGACCCACTGTATTTTGCCCGAGCCGGCTGAATAATGATGTGGTGCTCTTTTAAGGAGAGCACTTGCCACGGCGTTCGATCCTAGATAGAGAACACCCATTATAGAGTCATCAGTTTTGTCATCCACCATGTCACTGAGCTGAAGAAAGATAGGATCGATTGTTTCATCTCGGACGTCTGTAGATGATGTCTGAATGGCGGTGGTCAGACAGATCCCTGCGGAGTTGAGAAGAGGTCGAATCTCACCTAGACTCTCTCGGCCGTACGTGTTGTCCGTATATACAACTACCACGAACGTCCATTTTATCTTCTTCAACACGGTCACAACTACCTGCAATAAAACAAATTATAACTCATGGCTAGGGAGTTTCGAATCTATCTTTGATTCTTAGCGCTATGAAACCGTAAAACTATTGTAGACTATAAAATCACTACAGCACACACCATAATGATGTGACAGCCTATAATGGTTTTACGATTTAGTAGCATTAAGATAGTTTCAAAAATATGGGTCCTGGTTAGGAGATTTAATACAAAGTTGATACATTTCGTAAACAAATTCTACGATGATCTATGTGTTTTAAAGACATTTTTTACACAGCCTGTTCGAGGATTTACTGCAACTGCTGGCAACAATATGTAGTAAGTTTCTTGAATGGTAATATTTCTAAACCATTTTTACTTAGTTATTAAATGAAAGGAATACTGTAGATCCTGAAATTAATGCGATCATAATATTAATGCGAAAAATTAGAGTTTGTGTTATTCGCATTAATAATATTATGCATTTATTTCTATGTTTTGTATGTGTCCCACATTATTAAAACAAACAAAAAATATTAAAATTCTAAGATATTTATAAAACAGAACTGGAAAACAATTCATTGTAGGTGAGACAGACTAACCGTCGAATAGTCCAGCAAGTTATGTGTCACACACTATTAAAAGAAATAAAGATTAAAATTCTAATACATTTATAAAACAACTGGAGCACAATCCATCATAGGCAAGACAGACTAATTGTCCAATAGTCAAGCAAGATGCCAGCCATGTGATGATTGCAGGTTCTTTGGCCACCCCTGTCAAAACTGGACACGATCCATTGCGCATAAATGGGTTTTAGCACGCTAATATTGCGGTCGACTCTGTTTCTTTGTCTTTACTGTTCATTTTCCCTGCAACTTTGTTGGCATACAGTTGTAATGGTACATGTATTCTAATGTTCAACCAGATGTAGGTATCTATACACATTACGTAAATCATTGCCGCAAAAATATGCTGTGAGTTGATCTCATTAAAAACAATAGGGACTACACAGGGTAATTGATCTGTACACATCAGACATGGCAGGCATCGAAATAAGTCGAGAACGGTCGTTCAGGTTACCGGGAGGTTACCACATGTAAGAAAAGTCGAGAACAGTGTTTCGTTCTCGACAAAAATTTCTGAACGTAAACCACACAATGCATTCAGGTCTTCTGCGTTTCATTTTCTCGTAAGGAATTGCATCGATGTTCGCGCGTACTTGTGCAATTGCAAGCAATTATAGTTATTCTGCGTTTAAGCAGCGCCCACTAGATAAATTTACTTCCGGATTTCATTTATCGTACCGATGTTCGCGCGTACCGATACAATTTCAGAATTATTATTATCTTTCATTGTTGTATGATAAAATACGAGAAAATAGAAAACAGAACATTTTAATTTTAATCAATTTATTTATTCAATTGTTCAGTTATTAAATATGAGTCACATACTTGTAAAGAATTATATGTAATACATTAAGAACAGTGATAACATACAGAATGAATCATAAATACATGTATACTACAATAATCATCTGGCACACATACAAGGGCATTAAAAGTAGTAGTAATAGGAATTCAATTCTAACTTTCATATACATGTGTAGTTGTGGTAACCTATGGGTTACTAGGCTATATTTTGTAGTAACCTGTAAATGGGTTACCAGACACAATGCTTATTTCGATGCCTGCATGGTCGTGAGTTGATCTCATTGAAGACACCTTAACTTGGATTTAACCAAAAAGGACACAGACATTTGTTATTAGGAAAGTTAATATTTTAAAGGGAGGCCACTCGCATTAATTTCATGTCGCATTTTAGTCTGCCCACAGTCACTCGCATTAATTTCATGTCGCATTTTAGTCTTCCCAATGTCACTCACATTAATTTAGGGAGGAATTAATTTCAGGATCTACAGTATTTGTTTAATGACAAATTTCATTACCAACCATTTACAACCCATTTTACAACATTTCAAAGGCATTTTCAATGATCTTTTTGAGACTTTAAATGATTTTCCAGTGATCAACAAGATTATTTAACAATGTTACAATACTTTGATGTGATATGCTGCTATTAGTGTTATTTTAAATTATTAAAAAAATTAATTATGAACCAATTTTCCATAACCCAATAAATATTACTTTAATCAATTAAACAAACAAGATTACTTGTATTTAGTTGTTAACATCAATGCCTTTAATATCTGAGTGTTTTTCTCAATATCACTGAACAATCTGGGTCAGGGCCCATATCTTCAAAGCCATCTTAGTACCACAGCATCGTAAAACCATCGTAGGCTATGACAACAATATGGCATGTGTCATAGCAACATCAAGGCCTACATTGGATTTTACAATATCATAGCACTAAGACAGCTTTAAAAATTTGTATCCAGTATTATTTTATGACACACAGAGGACAGAACAGTTTTTGTAATAATTTACATGTATAAGCTCAACAGTGGAGATTAAATTAACATTTTCATAGGCATCGGAGGCAGAGAGGGAGGTAAGAGATCACTGCCCCCTCTCCAACAGTGAAGACATAGAGAATAATACATGAGTGGCATAGTGAGTTCGATACATTTTTAAACAAAGAGTTTTGAGATAAATGGTATCTAACAGACATGAATGTATTATTCTATTTCTTACATCTCCTCAAAAACCAGGTTTTAAGCACATTTTAACATCTTTTTTGATTAAAAGATATTTACAACCCTTTGCACTTGTAGCTGACTTACGCATCACAGACACATCATTGTCAGGTTAACTATATTTCACAGTCTAATCAATTTCCATTGTGTTGTTTTTTATTGGATATATGGCATTGGTGACCTGGTCATCATCACCTAGGAGCAGCCAGTCACATGTCTTGAAATTGTTAACACATGTATGAGTGTAAATAGGGTATGTTATCATAAATAACACATGGTGTTCTCACCAACGGGTGTGTAAGAAGATGCAATAATCCCCTTAGTGGAAGACAATGATTTGTAGCCCATGTATGGACGGTTCCTATGACAACATACCTTCATCAGATTGCTATCTGGTGGGACAGTTCTCATAAAAGTGGGAAAGTCGGGGGATTTGGTCAGCACGGTAGCTGTCGCTGAGAACGAGATGACAGGAATGTCAAATTTTGCACCAAATGTGGAAACCTCTTTCGATGCACCACTATTATAGGCTCCAATAACACCTGAAATGTAAGCAAACATAAATACATCAAAGTGTTGTTCAGTATCCCCTTTCCCCAAGGTTCTGATACTACTGGAGACAAATAAAAGAGAACATAATACTTCAGACAAATATAATTTGTGTTTTTTAATTACAAAAAGGGTACCCTTGAACTCAAAAGCATTCCACCAAGCTGACATGGCACGAATGTATCATAATAATTTTATTACTGATAAATGATATGAAATAATATCTGATTCTTCTATAAATCCTACTATTAAAATTTAATGGAAATAACTTACTACTGCTTTCATAATGATACACTTTGTCTTTATTTTAATCTTCATGATGGACATTTGTGGTGCAATTCTCTTGTAAGTAGACCTGTACAACTAACTATCGCTGAGTTTGATGGTGAAAGCTCATTACTGATTTTTTTACTTTAAATTATTTCTTGTAAGCTGTATAAAATAAACTTTTTTCATCTATTTTGTACACCTAAATCATGTTTTTCAATTTCTAAGTTGAACAAGGGGGATAATTCTAGCATATACATGTACTTAACAAAACTTCTCAAAGCTAAACATGACCTGTGGCGTTTTTTTCCATATATAATATAAATACTGGGCTCAGATTTTTGAAGCTATCTCAGCTCTACAATATTGTAAACTGCCATAGTAGACTATGTCATGCAATGTTGTGACATCATAGCATACAAACATTTTACGATATCGAAGTGTTAAGATACGTTACAAAATCTGTAGCCTAATTTCTAAGTTATATTCCTATATTCCTGTAAGGGTCAAAGTGTGTAACAAAATAAATGATTACCCAATGTAAGATTTGCTGTAGAATTTGTGCAGGAGAGTGAATCAGTCGACAATCCAGGAAAAAATGACTCTGCTTTGTAAGCAGCTGTTGATGACCTGCCACAGTAATCTTGTACTTTCATTCCTGTCAGAAAATAAGAAATGACTGACTCATTCAACACAAAACAGAAATGTGTGGGCAGGACAAATACTGCTTAATAGTTATTATAACATCATAATTATTACAGAATATGAAATATTATTTAAATAATTAATGCACTGCTATAACTATCAAAAACAACAAATGCATACATGTACATGCAAAACAATATGTTTTAAAAATCATTATTAAATATATTTATCAATAGGTCTATGTTAATCATTTATTGAATAAAAATATGTATGAATCAGGGCACACCCTGCCCATAGCCAACAAGCCATTTGCTAATTTTTATACAAATTGACTACATTTAATATTTAGCAAACAATTTTTTTTTTAATTAACCACCATATAATAATTTTCAATGCAATACTTTACATATTTTCAAATTGGATAATAGCAGAAGAAGAAGTTTGTTTTGTTTAACAACACCACTAGAGCACATTGATTAATTACTCATTGGCTATTCGATGTCAAACATTTGGTAATTCTAACACATAGTCATCAGAGGAACTTGCTACAATGGCTAAGAGAAAATAATTCTGGTGTGAGCCCTGTGAATGATGTCTGCTTCTGTCCTGCAGTTAAAAATCTCCATCTGCAGACATCACGTAACACTGCTGGCTCATGGTGAGATCAAGGATGCCTAGTGGCTGCATGTGTAGCACTAACTTTGATCACTGACAGTGCCCATTTTACAGGATATTATACAAGCTTCATTGCATATCATGTTTATTTTCTGATTTAAATTATTTTTAATTGTCACAAGCTTTAGCAAGTGACAATGAAAATTATTTCATGAGGAACATATACATGCTATGAAATGGTAGCTAGTTTAATACCCTATTTATTAAATATAGTCAATTTTAAGTTTCATGTATATATGAATGAACTCGTTTGACTCATGTTACAGTATGGTAGTAGTTTGTAATGGATATACTGACAGTGTTTGAAGCTTTGGCTAGTGTCTTATGTATTATAGTAATACAGCTAATAATTTCCAGACCAAAAATTCACTAGCCAGTACCACAGGCTAGTGGATTTGTCAAACACTGATATTGATGACAACGACATGTAGCTTTTGTACTTTCAAAATTTATATTGGCGGATTGATCACAGAAATCAGTCATTTTTTTCACTGTTACAATTTTTACGGTCTCAGGAGTTTGGGGTCTGTTGTTATGGAACCTAGGGTATTACGATGATTTTGAAATGTTACAAACATCAACTTCATATATTCATTTTTCATTTCCGAATATAATGACATAGTAAGTTATATCACCCACATTATTTTCTAATTGTAGAAATTAGTTGTTACAAAAACAATTTAATCACATTACTTCTGATAGGTGTCACTGGGAGGGATTCACCACCCGTATTTGCAATTCTTCACCTTGAAAATTCAAATATTAACCATAAAATGTACTAGAACATCATACAAATGTAGCCAATTAAAAACTTATTGGTGATGCTCAAGCCTGAATAATTAGTTTACCATATATACAAAGTAAAAATTCAGTAACAAACCTATTTTAATCCCAGGAACATACGTGTCTGTGAGGAACTGGCCATTATATTCGATTTTCTCTTTATTTAACAATTCAATAGCCCATCTGATGGCTTCATAAGACTGCATATCTGAAAATATAAATAATAATATGTAACAAATATTTATAACTGCAAAATACTTCAGAATTTAATTTGGACAATAAAACTTGAGTGAATTTTATTACAAAACTTTTATGTTACCAAAATTAGAGCATCTCAGACAAAATAGTGGTTTTTAAACACGCTTTTGGCAAATTTATTGCCAAAATGGAACTTTAAAGCTGCTGTCCATAGCTTTTAGGCCGTGTAAAATATTTTCTGGCCATTAGAGCTTTTTAACACTGCTTACAAAATTTGTATAAATTGTTAATAATGGCAATCTAACATGTTTCTCGTCATCCTGGTGTTTGTAGAAGCTGAAATTTTTTTTTTGTGTGAAACCAAACAAGGAACAGTCTTCAGAAACTAAGGTCATCTGCTTTAAGTTGGTGTTTTTATCCACCAACTAGCTACATGAACATCTCCTTGCATGTTAATACATTCATGGTGTTCTTTCCTTTTGAAAGGAGGTAGATGTTTGAGAAATGTAGGTTGTTACTACTGTGTGCATTAAGTTGTATAATTATAAACATAAAACATACATGTAGGTGGCAGTCAGCCTGCGAGATAAAAATTAAAATACATGTATCTGGAAACAATTGTTTTTTTTCTCTTGTTTGTACACTAAAATATACATTGCAGGGGTGCAGAAATGGAAAATATTTCACTAGCCCTCTGGACCAGAACCAACTAAAATGTACTAGCCCGCCAGTATTTCTACTAGTCCGCCAGCCCATAGATCAAAATATTATTGTTTAACAATATTATAATATAGACTTCAAATGATAGATATAAATTTGACAAAAACATTATTAATAAAACTTGGTTTGCCAAGTGAACAACATCACATGGCAAACGGACAAAAAAAACCCCACATCCCCCCAAGCCAAAACCTTGATTAACAAAATAATAATTTTTTTAAATACTAGTAGTTTGAAAAAAAAGGTTTACATTTGCCCAAAAAACAGACAGTACGAGCGGACGAGTACTTTCTGAATCTGCACCCCTGCATTGAATGTCTTCTTTTTTTTTTTTACTATTTTTATCTAATTTTAACATTACCTCCTTCAATATCCCCACAGCCATAGCCATGAGCTCCTTCCTGATGCATTGAAACAAGACCACCAATGAAAGCATGTGCATCAGCTTGGATTTCTGTCTCTGTCTGTGTGGCACTACAAGACTGCCGTACTAATGTCCCTTGACCAGAGATTTTTGTTATCAAGAGGACAACAATTATACTAGATAACTGGAGGTCCATGGTGCCTGAGGAAAAAATATACAGAGTTTGCACATGTACAATGTTTGTGTTTTATTTTAGTTGATTTCTCAGTATGGCATTAACAGTAGTGCCTGTCAGATATGAGCAAAATTAATAAAAAGTATATACACTATGCATACATATATCCATGAATGTAATTGTATATATCCTCAAAAATATAAGATCTGATTAACATAAAGACCATATCAAGTGAAATGTTAGAAACCATTATAAATTATAATTGATTGGATATGGGGCGGGATTTAGCTCAGGCAGTTGAGTGCTCGCTTGAGGTGCTTGTATCACAGGATGGAACCAACTAGGTGGTATCAGGTCATTTCGCCTTTTTTCCCAATCGCCCTGTGTCGTTTCGCCCCCATACCGGGTCGTGTCGCCCTCTTTACAAGGTCGTTTCGCCCTTATGTTTATGTAGGGAATACCTACCGATTGTGAATGATGAATAAATTTGTTTTCGTGACTTGCAAATTAGATATATGTTATCAATTTGTAACCCTTTATCAACCATAAACACCATTTATATGTATGTTATTACCGGTATGTGCAATATTTTAAAGAGCCCCTCCCCTCACACCATCTCAGTTTCTACGGGTCTGATGTATTTTATAGTAATAAGTACAAAGACTAGCTTACACAATGACATAGTTATAAAGTGATTGTTAGTATGTGGCAACATTATAATAGTTTCTAACATTTCTGTTTCTGTGCTCGACTGTGGAGTTTCGGCAGACTGGTAACACATTTGCTTAATAATTAAAAATACACGGTTTAACCAAACATATTAAAATTTGGAGGATAACTAGTTAAGGTAACAAAGAGCAATTTATTGTAGTTGTCAACATTTTGTTTCAGACTTCACGTTTAAGTCTACAACTTTGTTGCCTGTTAGGTGACTATTACGACAAAATTATGGGTAAAATTATTTTGTATATACCTAATTTTGCATAATAGTACCACCCCCAATACAATAGGGGCGAAACGACTCATTCTAAGGGCGAAATGACTTGGGGCGAACGGGAATAATGGTGAAACGACTCGGGGTCGAATAGGAATAAGGGCGAAACGACCCGGATTCAACTAGGTGGATCCATTCAACTGATTGGGGTTTTTCTCGTTCCAACCAGTGCATCACAACTAGTCCAAGGCCATGGCATGTGCTTTCCTGTTTGTGGTAATAAAAGATCCCTTGCTACAAATGGAAAAATGTAGCGGGTTTCCTCTGATGACTACAAGTCAAAATGACCAAATGTTTGACATCCAATAGCCGAGTGTATCTTAATAAATCAATGTGCTCTAGTAGTGTCGTTACACAAAACAAACTAACTTTTATTGGATAGTCGGTTATATCTATACACACATTTAATACATTTGTGTATAGTATTAAAATAACAAATCATAACTATGCATGTCATAAACTGTCCAACTATAAAACAATTATTTGATAAACTATGGCTCTCAATAGCCCACCCCACACCAAGCCTTAAATAGGCGAGGGGGTCCGTTTCACTTTCAGAGGACCCGAGTTGTTAATGCCGCTCCCAAATTCAATGCCATACTTGTGAATGCAGATGCAATACATGAATAATAATGCACACCTCGGAATCACTTTAATTCACCAGATATATTTATTTTTGTAACTGGTAATCAAAGAAAACAAGAAAAGTGTTTTATTTTACCTGCAAATGCCAAATGACACCAATTCCTTGTTTCACGATCGCCACCCGTCCCCGTTTCAATATTCGTTTTGGGACATCGCCTCGACAGACAGGTTGTTTTCTGGGTGTAAGCACCGGTGTATGCCAGTCCAGAAATAGCCTGCCCAGGCAGCAGTCACAATATCGCTTCATTGTAAGAGAAATGTTCAACGAAGTGAACAAACCTGTCCAGCAAGTTTGTGTTTTCATTTTTATTTTTAGAATACCGGAAGCCAAGCCACAAGTTAAATTGTCCCATAAAATCAGATCTGGGATCTGGATCTAATTGCAGGTCAGTTATACAAAATAAAAAATAAAATTATAAAAAAAAATAAAAAATAAAAAATCCATTATATCATTTTTGTCTCGCCTTTACAAAGTGAAAAGGCGATATATATATATGTGGGACTACTACCTTTCCGACGGCGGCGGTGACGACGACAACTTTTGATTTATTAAAAAGGTGAACATACCAAACGGGTACATTAGTATATAAGGCGTTGAACAATCTGACACCTGCATATATAAGTGATTATTTCATATCATCACCAGGCTCAAATAAATATAACTTGAGTTTAGCAACACTAGTCCGAACGGACATAGAAAGTGTTGATTTAATGTGCGCCGTGTACTACCAGCAACACATAATAATCTTGTATTGCCAAGACCCAACACTGAATTGTATAAACACTCCTTCAGATATTCCGGTCTTGAAACATGGAATACAATCCCAGATTCAATTTTTTTTAAAAGTGTATCCTTACCTTCTGTTAAAAGACAATATAAAATATTTATAACAACACTGGTTCTTGAAAATGTTTAGTAAAATCTTTACTCAGGAGTCTGTACGTTTAAATGTTATTTATTTATGATTATCTTAAGTTGTGATAACATTTGTTTGTATGTAAAATTTGTTGTATTAATCATGGGTAGGCCCTATTTACCTTATAGTTTCGATGCTTTTAATGAAGGATAGTTATAATGAGTTTTGTTATTACATTGTTTATTTCATTAAATGTAGAGTAATAATCTTTAATGTTTTATAGACGGTAGAAGGCCACAAGGGAGATTAGTAGTGCACTATTGTTTGTGTAACCTTCTTAAAATAAAGATTATTATTTATTATTATTATTATTATTATTATTATTATTATTATTATTATCACCATCATCATCAACATCATCATTATTAAATCTTTTTTTCTTCTCAAATTATAAGTCTTAGCTCAATAAAACCTGTTTTATAGTTCATCACAGTGAAAATAATTAAAAATTAATTCATTAAACATTTTAAATTAAAATACTTTTGCATTTGTCTCCATTTTTCACAAACAAAAAGTTGTAGATTGATGACACTTGGTTTATAGTTGCTCCCATGAATGTTCATCACATTGCATGTGAAAATAATTAAAACTTAATTAATTAAACATTTTTAATTAAAATATATTTTATGTTTTTACTCAACATCAATTTTCGCGTTATTTATCACAAACGGCTATCATAAATCCCGTCCAATGCATTTCTTTCTTTCTTTTACTTAAAAATAACAGCCACCTGTTCATCACGGCCAGCGGCCGTTAAAGGACAGGTGGTTGTTAACCACAGGTGGTCGTTAGGTTAGCCCCGACTGTACATGTGTGTGTGTGTGTGTATATATATATATATACATGTTTAGCAGTTATTTAGTTCCTTTCTGAAGATAAGTACAGACTGAAACATGTAAAAGGATCATTATTTCTTTAAATTGTTTTTTTAAAATACATATATACTGTACACTTGTTTTCTTTTATAATTTTTATTTATATATATATATATATATATATATACATACATACATACATACATACATACATACATACATACATACATACATACATATATATATATACACACACACATATATATATATATATATATATATATATATATATATATATATATATATATATATATATATATATATATATATATATATATATATATATATATGTGTGTGTGTGTGTGTGTATGTGTCTGTGTATGTGTGTGTATGTGTATGTGTGTGTATACATATATATATATATAAAATTAAATTTCCGTTACATTCATTACAATGAATACATAAATATATTACAAATGCATGAGTAAATCCTCTTTTTGTTTTACCAAAGTATATTTTTAAATGGGCAAAAGACAATATTTGCTGTTACTATTTGAATGTGTTCCCTTATTTCTTTCGATCAGTATTAATTATATTGTTGACAATTAGGATATGACGAGTATGTATTTGTTTGAATGAAATACTTTGGGGGACAAATTAACTACATATATTTTGAAGCAGTTTTTATAATGGGCCATTTAACAGATCATCTGCCTTTTATTTTAATTTGTTCATTTAATGTCATATAGCTACATTTAGTAACTGTTTGGGATATTCGTTTTATTAATTAATTATTATATACATTCATGTATACTTTTATGTGTGGAATATGATGTAAAAAAATTAATAAAGAGTTCACACTTGGCAACTCATATGCTTTAATATACTGGACAACCTTTGGAACATGGATGCATTTTGTATGTATACTGTTGGTTCAAGTTGAGTGTGTCTTTGATACTTGGCTGGGATGGGACGTAGGCCAGTGGTAGAGAGCTCGTCTGAGGTGTCATGGGTTTCAGGATCGATCGTCCTCGATGGAACATTGTTTCCTACCTCCCAAATATTGCCCCATTACATTTATTTTGTTTAACGACACAACTAGATCATATTCATTAATTAATCATCGGCTATTGGATGTCAAACATTTGGTAATTATGACACGTAGTCAACAGAGGAAACATGCTACATTTTTTCATTAGCAGCAAGGTTTTTTTATATGCACTTTCCCACAGACAGGAAAGCACACACAATGGCCTTTGACCAGTTGTGATGCACTGGTTGGAATGAGAAAAAAACCCAATCAGTTGAATGGATCTACCAAGGTGGTTCGATCCTACGACGCAAGCACCTCAGGCGAGCACTCAACCGACTGAGCTAACTCCCGCCCACTGGTACATCCGAATCCGTGGTATGTCAACTTCGCAGGCCAAAGTATACTGCATTTCGTGTACTAGACAGAATTGTATCTTGACCTGCGAAAATGGTGGTATATGTATTGTCCTGTGTATGAAAATGGCTTATAAAAGATGCTTGATGCTTTTCGAAATATCTTGTGTGGCGGCAGGGGGATTCCTCTCTTCCTATCGACGTGTCGAAATAACTTCTATAGACCGGGGCGGGACGTAGCCCAGTGGTAAAGCGCTCGTTTGATGTGCGGTCGGTCTGGGATCGATCCCCGTCGGTGGGCCCATTGGGCTATTTCTTGCTCCAGCCAGTGCACCACGACTGGTATATCAAAGGCCGTGATATGTGTTATCCTGTCTGTGGGATGGTGCATATAAAAGATCCCTTGCTGCTAATCGGAAAGAGTAGCCCATGAAGTGGCGACAGCGGGTTTCCTCTCTATATCTGTGTGGTCCGTAACCATATGTCTGACGCCATATAACCAAAAAAAAATGTGTTGAGGGCGTCGTTAAATAAAAGATTACATTTTTTTCAATAATAACTATATATTCAACATCAAGCAGTCGTAGTTTAAAAAGTGATGACATTCCAGTATATTATTTTACTTGACTTGAGGTCCAAATATCATAACATTTTAATAAATCTAACTGACAAACTCATTTCAACACCCATTGATCGTCACTTCCCTTAATAGGACTATTCGTAAACCTCTCCTTATTTTTTTTAAACATCTTTAACAGCGGCTTAACAACATCAATCTAAGTCTAATAAAACTGTTTTATCTTTTGATAATGTCGTGATAGTACCCCCCCCCCCCCCCCATGAATTACTGGTTCCTTCTTAGGATCTTATTTCCACTATAGGATAATTGGGAAGCCACTCTTCCAAGAGTGGTATGACCTAAGGATGCATGGTGGTCATGGCAAGTACTCTTGAATCACTGTCAACGTGGTTATAATGCCAGAAATATGTTTGCGAAAGATGGGGATGTTTGCATCAAATTCGTTGATTTCCCCATAACAATGAACATTATTTTTACCAAAACCACAAAAAAGCATATATCCTATCTGATCAAAACACTGTATATAGCATCAGATATAATTTTAGTCAGTGATCTTTATAACGTGTATTGAGGCCCATTTTGTAATAAACGACCCATTTTGTGATATGTACCCATTTTGTAATAAAAAACGACCCATTTTGTAATATGTACCCATTTTGTAATAAAAAACGACCCATTCTGTAATAAACGTAGGTACCCATTTTGTAATAAAATCGGACCCATTTTGTAATAATAAATAGGTGCCCATTTTGTAATTTAAAAAATGCCCATTCTGTAATAAAGGCTTAAAACGTCAGATTACAACATAGGTATAGGCCTTTGTTTGATATATACAAAGTGAAATAATATTAAACTTTGTGTTTAGATTTATTTCGATGGTCGATGGTTCGCCTGGGATACGAAATTTCTAACTCTAACCCTCTAAATATACATTGTTTTCTTGTTCCAACCAGTGCTATTCGGTTGGGGTATGAAGAACCAAGTATGTTCTACAGCTGTGTATCAAAAATAGTAGCTTGTGTGTGTAGTCTGTATCATAATTATCGGAACAGCAACAGCTGATTAAAATACTTTGTGATGTTAAAGAAGCATACATTAAAGATTTAATTAATATTGATAAGTATATTAGTTTGGCATAAAAATTATAAGTTAAGACACTCTTTTGTCTAAAAGCATACTAGTTGTGACTTTTCTTTTATACTGTTTGTGAATGTAATACTTTTATGCATGTAGGTAACATTTAGTTTATATATTTCATTGTATTATTACCTAACATGAAAACCAAAAGCGTGTAATTGATGAATATAATAACTGAATTCTCTTGTGCGTTTATACATACTGTGTATATATGCTGTGCTGATAAGCTTACAGCTTAAAGCAATAAAATAATTAAATTGAAACACATATACATTTAAAACAGGAGATGATTATTTTGTCGTGCATTGATTATACTCTCCGTATGGATGAAAATTTGGATCCTAGCTAAAATAATACAAAGGTGAATGAATACATATACACAATCCAATGAATGCATATGTAAGCTGCACATTTTTCTACCCCAGCCCTTGAATTCTCCTTAATTTGCATCAGTTTACTTTTAACTAAATGTTGTTTATTCGTACTATAGATTACACATCAATTTTCTTTTTTCAGATCCTATGATAAAGTAGCCGCTAAAGCGGCAAGTTGAAAACATAATATTTTGATGTTCCTTTCTGAACATGTTGATTGAAGGACGGTTTCTTTTGAAAACGCGAGCACACCAGGATGAAAGACAAAAAATATTGAAACCTACTTTCTTTGTACTTGATTATTTCTTTTCATTTGTTTTAGGATTCGTCGTCATTGTAAACATGTTAACTTGGTTATTCTGTAATATTATTACACTGTATATATTTAAAATGTTCATATTTATGGGATTATTAGCAAATGTACATAGAAGTTTAGAAAGAAATATATATATATATATATATATATATATATATATATATATATATATAATATATACCTAATATTGCCGGTAACCATAACTAAAGAAGAATAAGAATAAGAAAGGCAGGTGTGGGTATATACATTATATATATATATATATATATATATATATATATATATATATATATGCATTCAAGACCGCATATGAGCACATAGTCAGGCGGCAAACTAAAGTACAGTGTAAGCGGTAAATCGGTTAATGGACAGTACCTGTACACAATAATTGTAGAATTAACTTCCACAACCATCGGCTGAATGATCACATGTTTTTTATGTGTAGTGTTCACTTTCTCGTGGTGGGTGGGGGATGGGGTAGGGCGGCTGGGGTGTGTGGGGAGGGAGTGTCAGTGGGAAATCACTTTTGACGGATACTAGTTTAAATGTATTTCAGCTTAAGTAGTTGTCGATTAAACCCACTATTTTTAATCAGCTGCTACGGCTTTTACAACATATAAATGTAGGTTACTTTCTCTTACACATATCTACACTTAGATTATAATGTAACAGCCGTGGCGTAATGGGGGGGGGGGGGGGGGGGGGGGGGGGAGAAGGAACTGGTTGGAACGGCAAAAAGCCCAATTGATGTGTTCACCGAGAAGGTTCTATCCTGTTACCCAAGTCCCCCAGGCAAACGTTCAACCGATTAAGCTAGATCCCGCCCCGATCATGATAGATAATACCATGGGTTACGAAAAACAGCAAGGATATTTTATATGCATTTTTCCATAGTCAGGATAGTACATACCAGGGCTTTTAGTATACCAGTTTTAGGGTACTGGTTGGAACAGACAAAAAAACCAATTTGTGTGTCCACAGAAGTTCGATCCTGCGACACAAGCACCTCAAGCGAGCGCTCTGGAGTAATGGATGAACGGAAAAACTGAATAGGTTCACTTACAGAATCAACCTTAAGACATATTCGTACCCCTGACGAACTCCCAACCACTGAAAAAAAATCTAAACACAAAGTTTAAAATTATTTCAATTTGTATATATTTAACATCTATGTCGTATTCTGACGTTTTAAGCCTTTATTACAGAATGGACATTTTTTTATTACTAAATGGGTACCTATTTTTTATTACAAAATGGGTCCGATTTTATTACAAAATATTTTGGAAGCTACAAAATGAAAGAAGTGAGTTTCATTTGTTAAAAAGATTAATGTGATATGTACAGAAAAAAAAAGCAATTAAGGGAGAACGGGCCATGATGATTCGGTTGTCCAGGCCAGATCAGTCTATCCATCAATTTGATATGTCATTAGTTATTAATTTGGATGTTGATCATTTCACGTTTGTGCTAGAGTTTCGGTCTATTTTCATGCTTAATGAAGGACAATTTGTTTTGAATTCATATTAAAAAGGTGGGTTTTTTTAATGACACCATTAGAGCACATTGATTTATTTATCATCGGCTTTTGGATGTCAAACATTTGGTAATTTTGACATATCGTCTAAGAGAGGAAACCCGCTACATTTTTCCATTAATAGCAAAGGATCTTTTATATTCATCATCCCACAGACAGGATAGCACATACTACGGCCTTTGATTTACCAGTCGCAGTGCACTAGCTGGAACAAGAAATTGCCCAATGGGCCCACCGATGGAGATCGATTGAAAACCGACTGGGCATCAAGCGAGCGTTTTAGGCCTACCACTGGGCTACTTCCCGCCCCATACCTCCAACATGTGTACTCTTGTACAGAATAGCAGCAACGGTATATTTTATCCACACATGCAGATTAGCCTCTGATATACCAACTGTAGCGGATAAAATACAATAATGGAAAGGAAAATAGATCTTACCATTTTACCATTAATCTCCATCCCGCTCCTTCATTCTGTAAAGACCCTTAGCCCAGGAACAAGAACCAATTCTTGGAAATCAGTGGCTAGTGGATAAAAGACTTGTCCGTTCGGTAAAATGGGCCATTATAGGTTCTTATCAACAGATCCGTCAGATTATTTTAATTTCCAATCAGAGACTTGTATATATATACCACGCATGCAGGATGTGTGTGTGTGTGTGTGTGTGTGTGGTGTGTGTCTGTGACTGACTCTGTGTGTGTGTGTGTGTGTGTGTGTGGTGTGTCTGTGGTGTGTCTGTGACTGACTGTGTGTGTGTGTGGTGTGTGTCTGTGACTGACTGTGTGTGTGTGTGTCTGTGACTGACTGTGTGTGTATATATATATATATATATATATACATGTGTGTGTGTGTGTGTGTGTGTGTGTGTGTGATGCGACACACCCATCACTCATAATGACAGGTGATTCAATATGGAATAGCTTATTAAGGCGTATGAAGTTTAAACAGTTTTGTTTTGTTTATCGACACTAGTAGAGCACAATTATGTATTAATCATCGACTGTTGGATGTCAAACATTTGGAGGGAAAACCCACTCAATTTTTCCATTAGTAGCAAAGAATCTTGTATATGCATAGCCAGAACATCACACATCACGACCTGGGGTGGGGGGGGGGGGGGGGGGGGGGGGGGGCAGATGGACAAGCCCCTTTCAAAAGTACAAAATGTGCCTTTTGTAGCTTACAGGTTCCCATTTTGTGTGAACCCTGGTTCAGCACAACCCCCTCCATCCCATTTCAAACTAGGTACAGTGTTGTACAATCTAATACCTAAGAATGGTCTCACTCTTATGCGATCACATAATTATATAAGTCCTATATAAGCACTGATTTTCAAACCTGGATAAAAGTCGAGACTCAACAAATAGAAACATTTACAAAAATATTTATTCAATAAAAACTGTACATTCTTTCTATGTATAATAATTTTGGACATAAAACACAAGCTTCAATATACAAATATTCTAAAATACGTCATTTGTATATAATATATAAAAACCTCATATATAATCTGATACATGTTTGTAAATAATATTCTATGTTTGTTTCATTGTAACTACATTTCTTAATACGCTGTAAACTATTTATAAAGTAATGGGTTTTTTTCCCAATTAAAATTAACTTGTACATGTGGAGATAAAACAAGCACATTCTAGTTAACACACAAAAACACTCCCACACTCCATCTCCCTCCCTCCCTCCCTCCCTCCCTCCCTCCCTCTCTCTCTCTCTCTCTCTCTCTCTCTCTCTCTCTCTCTCTCTCTCTCTCTCTCTCTCTCTCTCTCTCTCTCTCTCTCTCTCCATAACATAAAATACAGATTAGCCTACACCATGTACACTAATATATATAATAATAACATTTTGAAACTTAGAACTGATCTTTTTAATAGCCATTTCACACAACTAGATGATAATCTTTCAAATTAATGACGATGATGTTCATTGTAAACACTGAAATATTGTGTGAATGTTCGCATCCCTCATAGCCATGCCTTAATACAGAACAGAACTGTAACAGTACTACAAACATACACGGTCAACTACTTTGATACGATATTGTTTACATCGTGTTTTTGGTATCTTGTTCAATGGTCAGTCTCGTTTTTTTTTTTTTTTTTTTTTTTTTTTTAAATCAAAATGGCGAGTCAATACATTTTATTTAGAGACTACATCTAAAGGGAATAACTATTTAATTACGGCATGTATATTTAATACAAAGACCTAGTTATGTTTGCGGGCTTTAAAAAAAACAATTTCTTGTAAGTTATATAATATTAACAACTAATTACATAATCAAAAGAATAACTAAAATTGCTGTTTATTTAATATATAGGACAGACAATTCCATCAAAATTAAGCGATAAGAATATATTTTCTTTTCAATTAATAGTTCCAGATAGTAAAGTTTAACTGTCAGACATGAATATAAAAACCTCATACAAATCAACATAGAATATAAATCATGTGTGTGTACGTGTATGTATGTATTGATGTATGAATATCTATATATTGTATGTATGTCGAGGTTGACTGTTACATATATAGATATTAACGCACTGGCGCAGGGGATAATTAAATCCTTTCTGGCCTCACAAATTGTCCGGAACCTGTGGCACCGAATCGCCCGCAGATTGGTGGAGTAACCACGATGCGCTCTGAGCTATCGAACCATCCATAAAAAGGATGTTCTTTAACTCAACCACATGCATGGGGCCCACAATCTACGCGGTCGATCCTGCTTACGTGCACAAAACAGTGGGCATACCTGGCACTGGCTGTATGGATTGATGTATGAATATCTATATATTGTATGTATGTCGAGGTTGATGTATGTGTGTGTATGTATGTATGTATGTATGTATGTATGTATGTATTTATGGGTGTATGTATGTATGTATGTATGTATGTGTGTGTGTGTGTGTGTGTGTCTATAAACAATTATAAAATTAAATTAAAATGGAAATCACTTTCAAATGTGGAAATCATATTAATAAAAAAAATTATTTGCATTTAACGTTCATTCAAGTATTCGAAATAACAATCAGCTTAATTGTAATGGAATATTCTGCCCTATATACAAGAGATTCCCATTCAAGGCAGGTGACCAATGAAGTAGACTTGACTGTATCACATTTATTACTATAGTGGGATATATATATATATATATATATATATATATATATATATATATATATATATATCGACACACACACACACACACACACATACACACACACACACACACACACACACACACACACACACACACACACACATAATGCTCAAGATACAACTGGCGCACTCCAACAGTCACGAAGTATGTATTGTGTTATATACGAGTTCACTGCATTAAACTCATGTGATGGTAGTACTACTATGCAGAACGTCTCCATGGAACACACCACGAGGATTCAGCGCGAAAATTGTCTTTGTAACTCATCCCACTCTGCAAAAAAAACCCCACAATGATTAGTGGGCGCATCTCCTTTCGACGAGATGATACAGGCCGACATGGGGGGGGGGGGGGGGGGAGGGTTACAGGGGTGCATCTCATTTTGGCGATTGTGATGATACAGGCCGACGGGGGGATACAGGGGTGCATCCAATTTTTATGATAATGATGATGATGACAACAACAATAGTGAAGATAATAATTATAAAGACCGAAGAAAGAGGATTTAGTCTTGCATCCCTTTTTGTTGACGATATTGATGATACAGGCTGACAGGGGATATGCTGATGATGACAATGACGGTGATGATGATGATGATGATGATGATGATGATGATATAATAAATATGTTCCAAAGTTCAAGCAAAGATATGTGTGTGGTGCAAGCCACTCCATAGGAAACTATTTTTTAAAATGCTAGCACAATCTCCCAACCCTGCTGGTCAAACTCTAAACTCGCCTCTGATGATATACATGCAATTCCAGTTTGAAAAAAAAGAAGACCCCACCCCCCAAAAACCCCCAATAAAAAAACAAAACAAAAAAAACAAACAAAAAACCCCTCCAAAACATACAAATTTGTATTCACTAATAATTGAGCAGAGAATGCATATATGCTCTTAGTAACTGGACATTCTAACATAACGGTCATACCTAACCTATGTAACTAGGTGAGGTGGCAGTAACAATAGAATTAGAGTACGGCAAGCCAGGTGGACAAAAATAGTTACTTTTAAATTAAATCAAGCCACCACCTTTTCGTATATTTTGGGATCGTAGCAACTCCCCTCCCCCCCCCCCCCCCCCTCCCCACCTGTTTGGTACGACTTTTGTATATGACTTCGTTATACATTTCTGTATATTCAAAGATAAGATTCTCACTATTTTTTCTTAAAATTATTATTATTATTATTTTTTTTTTTTTTTTTTTGGGGTGGGTGTCATTTAACAAGAAAATAAAGTTTATATTCACAACAAAAGTATTATTTATATTAGTTAAAAAAAATGTATCATCCAGTTTTATGACGGAACACGGGAGGTAAGGGAAGTAAATTGTCATATATTAAATGATGAATCAATTACACACCTCTGTAGAAAACCTCTCAAAAGACTGCATCAGATTCCTGTTTGGAATCCTGTCTCTGGAATTCGATGAAATCGGGATCGTAAGCGTCATTTGTATACACGTCATTATATCCATTGCGATAAGGGACTGAAAAAACAATTTCATAAATTAATTGTTAAACAAGCCTCTGCACAATATGACAGTCTGTCTTAGAAATTACAAACAAAATTGGTATCCGTAATAAGTAGATTAAACAGCTAGGTACTTTACACATAGATTCACATGCATGAATCATTGATGATGATAAAAAAACAAATCAAGGGAAACAACTGAGAAAAGCTTACTGCTATATATTTGTGTATTCGTAGATTGTGGTAAAAGCAGTTTCAGTGTTTTCAGGTTAATGAATTGAAATGTTAACGTTACAACTGACACTGTGAGTGTGCATGTTGCCAGCCTAGGTAGTCAACAAAGGATATAGACAAATAGAAAAACTATTTTTTCAACAAAAGTTACTGCGAAAAGAAAACACATACACACGCACACAACATACACACACACACACACCACACGCGCGCACACCGCACACACCACACACACACACGCGCGCACACATACACACAACCTATCAACACCACACACACACAGAAATGACCCAAAAAACCCATGCTCGCTCTCCCCCCCCCCCCCCCAAAAAAAAAAAAAAAAAAAAAAAAATACCCACCACAAAAAGTACCACCAAACAAACAACAACGGAGATAGACTTCTGAAAAAACAAATCCGAATAAATTAAAGAATAAAAGACAAACATACCCTCAGCTTCTTTTTCTTTTTTCTCCTCATTCCTCATCACAATAAGCAGCACCGCTTTGCGTAGCGGTATACACAGCAGCAGCAACGTAGCATTGACGAAGTTAGCGATGGCGACAGTGGGATCTCTGAACGTATACCCAGCGTTGGTGGACACGATCATCCAGACGAGGAAGCAGCCGGCCGTGCAGATGCAGCTGACGAGGATCCAGCGAGACTCGTAGTAATTGTTATCACTGTCCCACGACAGCATGGCCACTATGGCCGTCAAGGCCACGATCACCATCACAAATATAAAGGACTGCACGAGACCGACATCGTAGGTGTCGTCGATGGCGTGGCAGAACCAGAGGTCATGGATGCTGCCCTGAGCTTTCTCGGCAGTGGGGCGAACGAGGATAAGCCACTCTATTGGAATGATGGCTTGGATACAGACAAGGCCGATGGCGCACAGAAAGAGGGCGCATGCGCTCGTGATGCCCCTGTAACGCTTGCCTTCCCACTCAGTGTCGCTGTAGCGCCAGTTGTCGACGGCCTTCACGAGCAGACAGGCGAAGACGATCATGTAGACGATACCCATGACCAAACGCCTTGCAGCACAGATCACTTCTGATGCTGGTAGGAAGAAGGCAAAGTTCACACCGTAGATGCCAAGGATTCCAAGAATAGTGAGGAAACCGAGGACTGTGGTTCCTCCTCTGATGGGGTAGAAAATAAGTAGGAAGATGAGGATCATGATGGTGACGAAGATTCCGATGCTGGTGAGGACAGCGACGGCTATAGCCCACACTGGCCAATCGTACATCCGTTCCCCGTTTCTGCTGTACAGGAAAAAGTTTCGAGGTCCCGTCGTAGTAGAAGGTCCGGTCTGTTGCTGTTGGCCACCAGATTCTGGTTGGGTGCAGCCACATAGCTGGTTTTCTGGACAGGTTGAGGTAAAGGTTTTTAGCAGATCCTCATCGCTAATTGTAAGTTTATCTCCATTCCATTCACCGACCTACAAAACGAACATATCTTTTCAAATTACACACAAGTACGCACACAAACACACACACATACATTACTATAAATCTACAGCAGATTTTTTTTCTGACTTCATGGATTTTGTTAATAATTCAAATCCCCATTGGACTATTTCTCGTTCCAGCCAGTGCACCACGACATGAATATCAAAGGTATGGTATGGTATGTTATATCCTGTCTGTGGGATGGTGCATATAAAAGATCCCTAGCTACTAATGGGGAAAACGTTTTGCGGGTTTCCTCTATAAGACTATATCAAAATTACCAAATGTTTGACATCCAATAGCCGATGACTAATAAATCAATGTGCTCTAGTGCTGTCGTTAAACATTAGACTTTGAAACATTAATTCAAATCGTTTATCATTATTCTTATAATATCTACTGACGAAATATTGAAAAATAGGAACCATGGACAAAAACAAGTCCCTAAATTTTGTGACAGTTATAATTTTATTATATATTAATTTTCATTTTTCTTTTACGATCCCCCATCCAAACCTCCCTCGAAGTTCCATTGGCATTCCGCCTCATGTCACTGGGGCCCCCTCTAAATGGATTTTCTGGATCCGCCACTGATGATGAAAAACATATACATACCACACTGACTTTCGAGCCTTCTTTCGGGTTGACGTCAATGATCTGCACGTTGTAGCCAATATCCCAGAACCTGTAATTATTGAATTTAAAAGTGAAATCTTCGGTACGCTCAATCCCAATGTCTCGCTTCATGTTCGGCCATGTTGTTTTCAGTACATTGCTCAATATGGTCTCTCTTGCTTCCGTTTTACTCAGACAATCGGGTACCGAGCGAGCACCACACTCTCTTTTCTTGTACAAATTCAGCTCATTCCCCATGACATACGCAGCTGCGATGGTGGGCAGGATATATGGGTTTTGTAGAACATCGGAGGCTGAGATGGTTGCATTTTTGTCACAGATGGTGGTAAATTCTTTGAGTGGGACATTAGTATCCATCAGCTTGCACTTGTGTAATTTCTGATAATATTCATCAAACCACTCCTTTGGGATTTTCTGCCCGGCCAGATTACCAGTGGGCGTGTAGTCGAGACCAGCGACATACTCTTTGAAGTACTGTACCTCAGTGTTTCGCAGGCTGAGTACAAGAGCCTTAAAGGCAACATTAGGTGGCAAGTCCCATTGGCCGACATCAACGGCAGACACATCAGTAAAGACCCACAGGAACTTGTCGAGTACGTTGCGTCTCGCTGCAGCCTTAATGATTCTGATTGTGTCTTCTTTGGTTGTAAAGAGAACGACCACATGCGATCCCATTTGATCTTCTAGAGATTGGACGGCACTTGTGAAATCTTGATCAGTAGGATTAACAGGCAGATTGTAAGTTGATCGCAAACATGACTTGCCAGTGGATAATGTTACAAACTCTTGCTGTCCACTTTTTTCAAACTGCCAGTAGGATTCAATACCCATAACGTAGTCCCAGCCAGTTTTTTCAAAAATATCAGCTAAGACTTTGAGGAGTTGCCCACGAGGGGATATCGTCCTGGCTAGATATGGGTATGCATCGGTGTTGTTAAAGAGAACCGATCGTGCACTAGGGGAGATGTAAGTGACTTTCAAAGGATCAAGAACTCTGGCAGCAGCAAGTGTATTGCGGTCATTCATAACAATGACTCCTCCAATATTAGAAAGTGCTACTTGATCTCGTTTGCTGAATATCTCGCTGCACAACCCTCGGCCTGCCATTAGGTTCCACAGATCCTGATCAAGTCGTAGACTGTTGGAACATGTATCAATGGCTATTGCTCTAATCTGTCTGAATTCCGGCAAATGGAACGTGTACCAGAAAGCAAGAAATTGCTGAAATCCATCACTGAATTCCAAGTCACCACACCTGTATGGATCCATTCCTTGCTTGTGAATGTCAAAGACCCCAATAACTGTGAGGGGTTTGTCACTAGATCCTGCTGTTGGGTTCAGAATGGAGTAACGAGCTGCACGGCTATTTCTGATCTGAGGACACTCTGTGCAAGAGTCGTCTCGGTTACAGCTACTGTCCCAGTTTGGCAGATATTCAGAGATCTCGAGCTTACCAGAACTCGAATATGTTCCAATCTGAAATATTAAAGAAAAATAAATAAATAAATATGTGCATATGTCATATTATATTGAGCTTGCTTGGAAATGTGTTCTGCTGCACATTATATCCAATAATACATGGTACTCTAGAATGTTTATTCTAAGTCTAAAATTAAACTTATCAATAAGCTTAAATATTTGAATTAAATAAAACAGGATCCCATATTTCGGCTGTTATGAAATTACATGGCAACTTTAATATTTTATGACCCACCAAAACAACTATCACAAGCCAATTATTTTGACATTTTCTCTTTAGTTTTATATTTAAAAAAATCACATGCTTTATCACATTTGCAAATAAATTGTTTTGGTCAAATAGTGATGTATTAACTGGTGTTATTTCAGAGTCTGATAGTAGTGGGTCTTTAAGCTTAAATGTCCATATTTTTTCACAGCATTATATGCTTCTTCTAGTTGAATATATCTTAACATACTTAGAATATTTCACGTTTGTCATCTCTGGATACAATTCAGAAATACATCTTGCTGAATCATTATGCTGTTTAGCCAACTAGAACTTGTTGACTGATCACGAACACAAACATTTATTCATATTAATGAAACATTTGAAACCTTTGGATTGGGCAATGTGAGACGAATTTGTTAGTGATTATACACTTAGAAATACATAAGACATGATAATAATTTAAGAAAATATTAATTAAAACAAAAGAATTAAGTTTTGGCCAAAGATACCCTACCATATTGTAAGAGGAAAAGATACTTTCAAGATATAAAATGTATTTCTCGACCACTTTCTGCTCATCGTCTTTGAAAAGGCATAAAAAAAAATAATAATAAAAAAAATATATATATACTTATCACCTAGTATGAGCGTTTTTACTCTAAAGTTTACTACACGTTTCCAATATATACTCTTCAAAAAAGTAGGGGAACTCTAATAAAAATTTACAATTGCCAAAATTGTACGGTATATTAGCTGTGGGGAATGGTTATATGATAATAGTGAATTAATTGGGCAAACATTACAACCAGTAGTTGAGTATTACAGTACGTTTTATGACCACCAACGATCTTGAAGGACGATTGGGGTCAGAAGTGAAATTTGAAAGTTGACGTTTTTGTTATCAGTAAATCGCAAATTCAAAAAATAAAAATGACTAAAAACAAAACAATAACAACTGTATGATCAACAGAATGAAAAAGGTTGACAGAAATAAAGTTCCACAGTGATTAATCGACCTTCCTGGAAATTGTCAAAATCGAATATGACACCCCACGCACTTGTACGGGGCAACTGCGTGATGAATGTGCAAACTATGGAATGTGTTTCAGTGTGTTGATAAACAGACCTGAACGTTCTTTACTAGGATGTCTGTGGTCAAAACGTATGTTCGGTCTAATAGTTGATATTAACATTAATATTTTAGGTTCCCCTACTTTCTTTGAAGAGTATAAAGGATTTTTTTTTTTCCATCTCGACCACTTTTTGTTAAAGTATTTTCAGAAGGTGTCAGTAGAAAACTCACCTACATGTAGTATGAGACTAGAGCATTTCTGCTACAAATCTTACTACATGTTTTAAAACATTATGTACACATGCCTCTTTATAGTCATATCCTTCCTTGTTCTTTATTGGCCTGACAACTATGGAGTAAAACTGATATCCCTTGCTTCCCTCTCGGCTGTACTGAAATTTATCTTCAACAGGGTCCATCAGGTTGGAGAAGCTGAACTGCTCGTGTGTAGGATCTACAAAGGAGACATTCTGCAACTGTTGGAGCACCAGGCTTCGGCGATCAGACTTCTTCTTGTATGTCTCACATATCGTTACATAGTTCTCTCCACACACCTCCTTGACGGCCTTGTCAACAGCAAAAGCTGCAGAATAGACGCTGTTGATGACATGCAGGATGCCGGAATCCTGTTTGTAGTGAATGCTCGTCGACAGTTTCTCTGGCTCTGTTTGACACTGCTTTGTGTAACGGCCATCAGACTTCGTCAAGTAACAGTTGTGAATGGCTTCGTAATATTCATTGAACCATGGGTTATCTTGCGCATTGGCTGGACTTTTGCTTTCTAAATACAAGTCAAAGTCATTAATGTTTTTAGTCTGAATGTTCAATGTGACAGACCCCAAAGCAGTCTTTTCCACTCCAGTGAAAGCATCTTCGTTATTAGCCCACGTTTCGGAACCAAGGAATCGGAACTTTCCCTTGGCATTTTCATTTCTCTCCACAGCCTTGAGGAAAGCATTGATATAATTGGTACCAGCAAAAACCACAATGGTGTTTGCCAAAGGTTTCTGCATCAGCCCAGTAATGACGTCATTACTACTTTCTTTAGACACGGTTCCATTGTCTGGAAAGAGAACCATCTGTGCGACACAAATTCTATATTCAGGTGCAAGTCTTTTGAATGCTTTTGCAGCAAACTCGCCATAATTTGTGAGTGTGTAAACTACCTGCACATAGCGCAGATTGAACTTGTCCAAGAAGTTCACCATAGCACGTGCTTGGTGATCATCAGCTGGAACTGTTCTAAAGAAGTATGGGTATCTGAACTGATCTTTCAACTGAGTGGATGTAGATGCATAACTAATTTGTGGGATTTCCAGATCCTTCAAAATCCGTGCTAAATATATGGACTGATCACTGGAATATGATCCAATGTAGACATCGATATCATCGGGGTCAATCGTGTCTCCACTGCGTACCAGGGTGGTTAGTTTGTTGTGGACATTTGACACCAAATACCCAGTTCTGATGGCACTTTCGCATGTGTCAAGCCCAACTCCACCAAGTCTAATGCCTTTTAAGATGTTCTTAAACATTCCCTCCTTGTTGTTTACTTGGTCAAGAGCATAGTTGAAGGCCTCCAGCAGCTGGAACCCGTGCAATGTCTTGATGTTGCCACATGTGAATGGGTTGAAGCTTTTTTGATGTACATCAAACAAACCTAAAAAAAAAAGAAAACAAAAAGAGAAAAAAAGTGGATTGTAATATTTAAATGGGAATACAGTTAACATTACAGTTACAAGTTATAGTTAAAGTTTGTTTTGTTCAATGACACCACTAGAGCACATTGATTATTAGTCAACGGCTATTGGATGTCAAATATTTTGTAAATCTGACATATAGGAAGGAAACCCGCTACATTTTTTCATTAGTAGCAAGGGATCTTTTATATGTACTTTTCACAGACACGATAGCACATACCAGGACCTTTGATATACCAGTCGTGGTGCACTGGCTGGATCGAGAGATAACCAAATGGGCCCACTGACTGGGATCAATCCCAGACTGACCACGGCAAGTGCTTTACCACTAAACATTTATAAAAATTCTTCTTATATATATAAAAAAAATTAATTTTATTAAAAGCACCAACCTCCTATGAGGATATCGCCAGGAATATAGGTAAAGTTAAGTCCTTGTTGGATACACTGAAGGCAGCCTCCACTGCAGCTAGACTGGACCACCCTGTAGTGGTCACCAATGTTCTCATTGATGATCTGTATAGTTGCACCAGCATAGCTGCCAACCTGAAACAATGACAATGATATAATTTATTTTTAAATAAATCCAATTACAGTTGAAGCACATAACTCAGTTGTCTAGATCAGCTGTTCAAAACAGGTTTAATCACATGGCGAACTCCAACATATGTGTCATATCGATTTAAAGACATCTGATTGGCTGCTCAATAGTGATGACACAGATGGCATTCCTAAACCATCTAAGGAAATAAGCATGACCGTAATTTACTGCTCTGTAATAAAAAGGTGACATACATCTTATAATATGAGTGAAATCATAGTACTATAATTTATAAATCACTGGTGAATTTTGGGGTGTTATTCACATTCTAACTTTTAGTGTTATTTTAACTCTAAAATGTGTTATTGCCACGTAGCTTATTATAATGGTGTTTAATTGGTTACACAGCTGATATTAATTATATTACAAGCTGACAATAAAGGCAAAATTATTAAAGTTATATAACAAATAGAAAATGAAATATAACCTAAATCGAATTTGGTGAAGACCGCAATTTATATCACACTTCACTTGAGTATAAATGATGCTGGGTGGGTGGATGGGTGGGGGACACACACACGTTAAATACCCTCTATTTATCTAATATATTATTGAAAACTATATTATTAAATTTACGTACCGTCTGGTATTGGCTGCCAGTATATCTAATGATGTCATAATCTGCGTTGCCCTCGCGGTCACGGAACTGAAAGGTATTTGAAGCTAGATCTACAAAGGAAACTCGGTTCATGTTCTGCAGTAGCACAGTTTCCACATCATTGGCATTCTGAAAGTCTGTGCAAAGACCATCATACGAATCTCCACAAAACTGTCTGAGCGTCTTGTCCAGAGCATCAACAACTGCATACACTGCATTTATTGTTGGTAATGCGAAGTTGCTTACTTGGTCGGCTGAAAAATCCTGAAGGTTTGTTCCACATGCCAGTCTATAATTGTAATGACCAGGAAGATTACACTTGAATATTTTCATGTAATATTTAGCGAAATATTTATTGTCTGCTGGTTTCATGTTGTTGATGTATGCCAGATAGCCAGACATGGCAGTAGGTGGAGCTCTAAGCTTCATTGCCAGCATGTTCTTTCCAGCATTACCTGCACCAGCCATCACAGATGCAAAGGGATTGGGTGAAATTAAGACCAGTTTATCAGCTTTTGCAGTTCTCTTGGCTTCGATAAATGTATCCATGTCCTGCTGACTTAGATATAAAACTGTGACATGTGAAGTGCTGGTGTTTATCGCTTTTACGATTTCAGAAATGTTGTATTTCTCTGAAATGACATGTGTTTGGATAACACATATACCTTCTTGTTGGGCTGCTGCTTCTAGGTACTTCACACCACTTTCATAATCCTGTCCATAGACAGAATGTATGTATGGAAAATTAAGGGCTTTGGCCAGTTTGACAATTCCCATAGCAATGGTATCTTCACCCTGAATGGCTCTGTAAAAGGTAGGGTTGGTTTTCAGGGATCTGGATGTGGCAGAAGGACTGACAACTGGAATATTAAACTGCTGCAAAAAGCTTGACGCTTCTGCAGAACTGTTAGTCATGTCCGTCAACCATGCAGCAACATTCCTTGGAACCAACTTATTAGTGTCAACACCCTGCATCATCATCGTTTTTTTAACCAGTCCGGAATAGAAAGCATTCAAAAGACTATAGGTTCGCCGTGGATTGCTGCAGTGGTCTTCAATGAAACCACCAATGCTAAGACCATTCAGCTTTACAGGAGCTTTGCCAGAATTGACTGTTGATAGGGCATACTGCATTGCAGCACTGTATTGAAAACCGTTAGTGGTTGTATCACTTCCACATTCAAATGGTCCAACACCTCCAGGAGTAGAAATGCCAAATAAAGCACCAATAATAAAATCTCCAGGGATGAACATTCTGGGCTGTGTCTGGTACATGTAACAGTGATAACACATACCGGTACAGGTTGAATTAGCAAGGTAACTGCTCTTCTGGACAGAGTTGGAATTCAAGTCAGAGCTTATGAACATAGTTTTTGTGTTGTATGTGCCAACCTGAAATTAAAATTCAAAGAAATTAATGCATTTAAAGGGTTATAATGAAACAAACAAAAAACCCTATATAAAATAAATAATAGTTTTAAAGATGAAATTAACCATTTAAAAACATTTTAATATCTCGATCGGCGTCTTTACCTGTTTCTATAACTGTATGCCAAATTTAAACACAATCAACTACTACATGAGCGTTGGACAAAAATGCATTGACACATGATATTCTTTAAGTAGGATTATCAATTTCAGCATGTTTTTGTGTTGTTGTTTTTTTTGTTTTTTTTATCCTATTCCACTTTCTGAAACATATACAGCTTTTAATTATTAAATAGATAATAACATGTATTTTACACCATCTAATTGACATAGTACAAGTAGTTCACTAAGCTAAACATATGTAATATACAATATTCTGATCCATTCATAATTGTAGATATACAGGACCATCCTTAAAAAGTTGACAACAACTTGGTTCCTCATCTGAGTAGTGTATAGTAACTGAATAAGTGGCTATATGCCCATTTGAATGTATTTGAAAGAGAAAAATAAATACCTTTGAATATTGACCATTTTCAATCTTGTAAATGTTGAAGTTCTGTGTTCCTTCACCATCTTTAATCTCAAAGGAATAAGGACTCCCTTCCTCGACATAGTTCAGTTTTATATTTCTTATGTAGTTAAGGAGTTTCTCACTGAATTCTGGTGACACACGTGCCTTGTTACAAAGACTAGTATAGCCACTGCCACAGACGTCCACAAGGGTTTGATGGAGTGCATATGCCGATGTATATACAGATGAAATCAGTGCTGGTGTGTATTGAGAGATCCACATTTTAGAAGACACTGACAACCCTGGAGGATCACATGGCTTTTGATAGTTCTTTTTCGTTCCAGCATTCATATAGCATTGAAATTCAGCCTCATACCAGTCTGAAAATATAGGATCTTTCTGTATGTTTTCAAGACTGTTAAAGGTTTCATCAAGGTATTTGCGAAATCCCTGGTTTTGTGGTGACTCCAATGTAAAAATGACATTGCCAGCTGCTTCATTCTCATAGCCCTGTATCACGGTCTGTTGTGTTCCCCATGGGTCAGCCCCAATCAGAAAGAAGTCGTTCTTAGCAGCCATGTCTCTCAATCCTTTTAGGAGAACTCTAATGTCAGAGTTGTAACCAAATACAACAATGATTTTCGCTTTCCAATTGTTATAGAGTTTAGTGACTAGCTGTTCGCCTGTCATACCAAACTTGAGAACTGATGCAATGCATATATGTGCTTGTTTGGCGTGCTCTTGCATGTCGTGCGTTGCCTGTTCGCCATAAATATCATCACGAACTACAAGCTGGATATATTTCCAACCCATCTTTTTCATGAAACTCATAATTGCTGCCACCTGCACATTGTCAGACGGAACTGCCCGGCTGAAGTAGGGGTATAACTTTCTGTTAGCAAGCGCAACTGAGGTGGCACTCGAGTCTAGTTCTGGAATTCTGAAGCTGGAGGTAATCATATCCGTCTGCTTCACCATCCTTGAGAATGAAGCTCCAACGAACATTTTGATCTTATGCGGGTCAACGTATCTGTTTAAAGAATCTTGGTAGAGGCGGTCTCCGCTAAGCAGGTTGATGAGGAAAGATGAAGCAAAATCAGTACTGCTGCAGACGCCAATAAAAAGTCCTCCAAGTTTGATATTTTTTAGAGTGTTCGCAGGAAGAACATCAGAATACCTGCTGAGTGCGTATTTGATGGCCACCAGATTCTGAAGAGAAACCGTATCAGCCTTGCCACAGGTAAACGGTTCGTGACCTTCTTCACGCAGGTGGGTAAGACTACCAAGAAGAATGTCCCCGGGAATCTGCACGATCTTGGCAGGGTTGTTTGGGACAATGCAATCGATGCAGGTGTTGTCGATGCACAGAGATGTTGGTACCTGGCTCAGAGGGCTGTCTCGTCTCGAGTTGTAAAACTGCAAGTCAGTTGTGTTCATATTCAGCACACTGTTCTCAAACTGACCGACCTAAAACGGTAAATTAGAATTGGTGTTATTTCTCTTACGAACTCGTAACAGCTAATGTTTCAGTAGGATTCATAAGGCATTACAAAATAAATCATAGATTTTTATCACCGCCAGGCCCGAAGATAAAGGTCGATCCCCGTTTTTCAATGACAAAAAAAAAAATAAAATTAATTAAAATAATAAGCACACACACACATTTCCTCGATGTGCGGTATTTTCAATATCTTCAAAACAAAATAAAAAATAAAATTACTCACACACACCCATCCCAATTTTGAAAAGTGGATGAAAGAAAGAAAGAAATGTTTTATTTAACGACGCACTCAACATATTTTATTTATGGTTATATAGCGTCAGACATATGGTTAAGGACCACACAGATATTGAGAGAGGAAACCCGCTGTCGCCACTTCATGGGCTACTCTTTTCGAGTAGCAGCAAGAAATCTTTTATATGCACCATCCCACAGACAGGGTAATACATACCACGGCCGTTTAAGATACCAGTCGTGTTGCACTGGCTGGAACGAGAAATAACCCATCGAGCGAGCGCTTTACCACTGGGCTACCTCCCGCCCCTTTAATTCATAATGTCCTAAAGCGGAATTAACACTATTTTTTCTAAAAGTCAATTTGGATTGAGGTCATTTCCCTTGTTACTTCCTATTCGTCTGTCTACTGTGCATATTTGCTTTTCCAAGTAATACAAAAATAAAGTATTGATTGAATGAACGAACGAACGAACGAAAGAAAGAAAGAAAGAAAGAAAGAAAGAAAGAACGAACGAACGAACGAACGAACGAACGAATAAAGAAATCTGTACCAAGACAGTTCAGAGGTAAAAATTAACAAATATTTTCACTTGCCTGGCAATATGGCATGCATAAGACTTTTTCACCAGGTGCATGTACAGGAAACTATGCAGGGTGGGGTCTAGACAGTGGCAAGCCAATGTACTGGGGGGGGGGGGGGGGGGGTCGGGTCATGGTTAATCAGAAAATGTATTTTTAAAAAAAGAAAATTTGCTTTGAGCATGTGGATTTCGACCCTCAAAACCCTTGTTTACTTGAAGCAGAGTTGCTGATTTTGTAGTAACAATGCACACATTATTCTCACCTGTTGCATTCGGTTGTTTTTATACTGCCAGACTGTAAGCTTGGATTCTGGAGGATCCCCATTGCCGTCAAACTGGACTGTCTGCCCTACTAGGCTGGCTATCCCGTCTGACGCCTGGAATGTGTAGCGCACCTGCTTCAAATACGAGTTGTGAAACTCTAGCGGATCCATGTTTCTAAGGTTGGCACAGAATGATGCTTGTCCCGCACATTTAAACTCACTCGCCTTGCGCAGTGCTTCGGCAAACACGTAAACTGCCTTGATTGTTGTATCAACATAGGGAGACTGGACGAATTTGGTCAAGTCTCCTTTTGGTATGAAATTGCAGTTGTTTAAAAAGTCAGTATACGGTTTGCTAGTTACTCCACTCAATTTGCACTTATTTGCCAACATGTACCACTCTCTGTACCACGGGTTTTCTGAGGCCTGGGCAGCGACATTGTGTTCCATGTTGACAAAATAATCTCTAAATTCAGATATCAAAGTGGTCGCAGGCCGAACCAGCAGAGCGCCTTTTGTAACTTTTCGCTGATCATACGTCTCTTGCAGAGAGAGGTCGCTGAAGATCCACTGTATTTCTCCCACGGTTGGTTTTGTGTCAATAACCGAGTCTAAGGCTCGTAGCACTGCATCCAGCGTGAATGATACGCCCCAGATGATTCCACCCTTGACATCAGATTTAGCAAGAGTGGAAAACTTCTCTTTGTAGTAATCAACGGATTCTCCATTCTTCACTGCCAGTGCACGGACAACACATTTCTTGTCATCAAATGCCAGTTGTGCCAGATCGTCGAAGAAGGCTCTGCCATACTCATTGTCAACGTAAACCAACACGATCCTCTGCCATTGTAGTTTTTTCAGAATCTCAACGACCACCTAAAACAAATATGAATGAATAGAATACTATCTGATTCATATGAAATATGTTTAGAAAATAGTAGCAGAAGTTAAAAACAATCTGTTCCAGTAAAAAAAAATCCCTATATGAGAAAGAACAATTATACTTAATTTGCCCATTTTACATAATATACACTATGAATAATCATTTATAAAAATTATATTTCATTATATAGCATGATCTTAAATAAAAACATATATGTGTGCTAGTATTAGTACAATATTTACAATAGTATGGTCTAAAGAGATGTAATTATAGACTCAATAAAGCGTTGCATATATTTATAAAATATACTATGTCAGAGCAAAAACGTTTAAGAATAATTGTGGCATTGTTTATATATTATTAACCACGTTCTGATGCAATATAATAAGTGCATGCTTTATGTCTCTCTAAATTACTAAATCTTTTTGGCTTAGTATAGTTTAATGTTAAGACTCACCCTGGCGAAGAGCGCTGTGTGGGGACTGGTCCTCAGGAACGTGGGGTACATGGCTTTGTTACTCAGCTCCGTAGAGGCCGCACGTGGCGACACAGCGGAAGCAGCGAATGATTTGATGACAGTGCCAACCGTCTTGGACGTCCAGCTGCTGACAGGACCAAGGAAACCTGCAAACACAAGCAACCATAGTACAGGGTGTGTGGCCATGTAGTCATAACAACTGCAAACTCAAGCAACCATATTACAGTGTGTGTGACCGTGTAGTCATCACACATGGAAACACATGCGACCATAGTACAGAGTGTGTGGCCGTGTAGTCATCACAACTGCAAACTCAAGCAACCATAGTACAGAGTGTGTGGCCGTGTAGTCATCACAACTAGAAACACGAGCAACCATAGTACAGAGTGTGTGGTCATATAGTTTTCACAACTGGGAACATGAGCAACCATAGTACAGAGTGTGTGGCCATATAGTCATCACAACTGGGAACATGAGCAACTATAGTACGGAGTGTGTGGCCATATAGTTATCACACCTGGGAACACGAGCAACCATAGTACAGAGTGTGTGGTCATATAGTTATCACACCTGGGAACACGAGCAACCATAGTACAGAGTGTGTGGCCATATAGTCATCACAGCTGGGAACACGAGCAACCATAGTACAGAGTGTGTGGCCGTGTAGTCATCATAACTAGAAACACGAGCAACCATAGTACAGAGTGTGTAGTCATATAGTTATCACAACTGGGAACACGAGCAACCATAGTACAGAGTGTGTGGCCATATAGTCATCACAGATGGGAACACGGGCAACCACAGTACAGAGTGTGTGGTCATATAGTTATCACACCTGGGAAAACGAGCAACCATAGTACAGAGTGTGTGGCCATATAGTCATCACAGATGGGAACACGAGCAACCATAGTACAGAGTGTGTGACCATATAGTCATCACAACTGCAAACTCAAGCGATCATAGTACAGGGTGTGTGGCCATATAGTAATCACAACTGGGAACATGAGCAACCATAGTACAGAGTGTGTGGTCATATAGTTATAACAACTGGGAATATGAGCAACCATAGTACTGAGTGTGTGGCCATATAGTCATCACAACTGTGAACATGAGCAACCCTAGTACAGAGTGTGTGGCAATATAGTCATAACAACTGGGAACACGAGCAACCATAGTACAGAGTGTGTGGTGATATAGTTATTACAACTGGGAACACGTGCAACTATAGTACAGAGTGCATGAGCAACCATAGTACAGAGTGTGTGGTCATATAGTTATCACAATTGGGAACATGAGCAACCATAGTACAGAGTGTGTGGTCATATAGTTATGACATCTGGGAACATGAGCAACCATAGTACAGAGTGTGTGGTCATATACTTATCACAACTGGAAACACGAGCAACAATAGTACAGAGTGTGTGGTCATATACTTATCACAATTGGGAACATAAGCGACCATAGTACAGAGTGTGTGCCCATATAGTCATCACAACTGGAAACACAAGCAACCGTAGTACAGAGTGTGTGGTCATATAGTCATCACAACTGCAAACTCAAGCGATCATAGTACAGAGTGTGTGGCCATATAGTTATCACAACTGGGAACACAAGTAACCATAGTACAGGGTGTGTGGTCATATAGTTATCACAACTGGGAACACAAGTAACCATAGTACAGAGTGTGTGGTCATATAGTCATCACAACTGGGAACACAAGCAAACCATAGTACAGAGTGTGTGGCAATATAGTTATCACAACTGGGAACATGAGCAACCATAGTACAGGGTGTGCGGTCATATAGTTATCACAACTGGAAACACAAGTGACCATAGTACATGGTGTGTGGTCATATAGTCATCACAACTGGAAACACAAGTAACCATAGTACAGAGTGTGTGGTCATATAGTCATCACAACCATATTTGATAAACACGAAAAAACACATGCGACCATAGTACAGAGTGTGTGGCCGTGTAGTCATCACAACTGCAAACTCAAGCAACCATAGTACAGAGTGTGTGGCCGTGTAGTCATCACAACTGGAAACACAAGTGACCATAGTACATGGTGTGTGGTCATATAGTTATCACAACTGGAAACACAAGTAACCATAGTACATGGTGTGTGGTCATACGGAAATCCCAACTGCCTATAGAATCAGTATCATACCAAGAAACATGGAAACACAAGCAATCATATTATAGTGTGTAATCATGTTCGTATAGAGTACTCACAGGTATAGAGAACCAGTAACATATTTTTTTTTAAACATGGAAGCACAAGCAATCATGTTATAGTAATCACATCTACAAATATAAACAAATAAATAACATTACATGAAATTAGTTTTAAAGTTGTTGTTTGTTTCTTTTGTTGTTTTAACGGTATATTTTTCGGGAATTTGGGTTAGTGGTTTAGCTTGGTGGGTTAGTTAAAATTACTAACCCACTAGCTTTGTGACTAGTGGGTATTTTTAATTTGTCAAACACTCTATATGGAGTGTACAATCATATATAGTAATCACAATTATAGAACCAGTATAATAAAAAGGAAAATGAATATACAAACTATCATATTATATATAGTGTTCATCCATTCACAGTAAGTATACCCACAGAATCAATATTATACTAATATAAGGAACCCGGAGATTCGAGCAAATTAATCATAACATTTGATTTGCAGTCATGTGTACTAGTCACCAAAATTTGCTCATCCTTCCTAGAAAAAAATCCTACATCCGCCCCTACTACTTACCTAAAGTAATTTGTTGTGGACTGACGGGACTACAAAATCCTACATCCGCCCCTACTACTTACCTAAAGTAATTTGTTGTGGACTGACGGGACTACAAAATCCCTCGGGTGAGACGGATCGTGGGTAGAAGTCGGTCACGCCCCGTGTCATCGCAAAACATGTGTCATAGGCTTTCATACCTAAAATAAATACATAAATACATAAATAAATAAATAAATAAATAAATAATAATTATTATTAAAAAGAAATTATTATTACTATTATTATTATTATTATTATCATCACATTATCATCATCATCATCATCATTATTACAAACATTTACAAAAAAGAAACTCTATTTCATTATAACAGCGGATTCAATATTTGAAAGTTATGTTTATAAATGAAAACAGATTGGCAAACATTTAACACCCTTATCAGGAGAAGATTGTCATAAAAAGAGAAAGTAATGATATGTCAAAGGGGTACGGAAGAGGCACCATAATGGGATATATTTTTTATTTATATTTCTAAATGAGGAACAAATGTGTTGGCCTTCATTAGGCATCTCACTTCCACATACACTCATATTAATTTATGTACCCCGGACTCGTTAGCGATGTCGGAGGCTTGGTTACCGTGCATAAACCTTTAATGAATATATGGACAAGATCAAAGAGTATCCTGCCGATAAATTATTTTTCGAGACATATAGGGCCTAATAAAGTGTAATATTAATTTTCTGTTATATAAAATTATTTTTAAAAGCTAATAAATGTTTAAATTAATAAAATTCAGCCATCGACAAAAATAAATAATTATTTCCATTTCTGACATAAAATGAATTTAACTAAATCAAATAAAAGAATAATAATAACAACAATAGTTTGATGATTTAATGGATAGATTAATATACGACAGTCAATGGTGTAGCCAGCATGAGGCAGACGAGGCGCTTGTCTCGTCTGGAATTTCCCCAGATTCATTTTATTCTCCCCATGACACTGATATTTATTTTACAGGTCTGGGTTTGCCTCGGCATTTTTTCCTCTCTGGCTACGCCCCAGACAGTAAAGCCATCAATCTACATCGGCTATTTATTGGAAAGCACAGGATGACCATCCCCTGATTTAATGGAATGATATATGTCCGATGCTCAGCCACTGGCCTGCCGAAGACTGGACATGGGACAGACGTGCCTGAACTATGTATGGATAGAAAGACGTAAATAAAATCACCTCAACCTCAATGGAAAGAGTAAGTGAGACTCACCCAAGGTGATGCTAGGTAGACGTCTCTGTCCATTGTTGATGTTACTGATCGCCCACCGGGCTGCCTCGTACATCTGCATCGTATCTGTAACACAAATAACACTACCAGTAAGGGCTGTAGCTAGCGGGAGGTGGGGGTGGGGTGGGGGAAGGAGGGCAGTTGCCCCCCACCCCCAGAAAACAAAATATCCGGAAAGCATTGTAGATATTTAAAGAAAATTATCTTCTTAACCGTTTAAGGAGTTTCAGACTATTAACTACTCAATTGCCCCTCCCCACACCCCACCCAAACAAAAAATCCTAGCTACGGCCCTGCCAGTCATCGATATTCAAATGTTTAAATTGTTTTAAACTACACGCTTAGCAGCACAACATATATTCACACATGATATATAAATACAAAAGAATTCAATTAATAAAACACGAATATAAGATCTAAGAATGGTATCCATTTTACACTCCACCATTATTTTATTCATCAGCAAACCCATGACAGGTTCAGGGATATGCACCCGCCTCTTGTCTTCTCTTTTGACATATACAATAAGATGTACAATTAACATATTTCCAATATTCTGAACTACAACCACATTTTTAAAGCCGTATATTCTCCTGTTACCCAGCATACCCACAAGGTATAATTACCCATTATAGTTTTAGGATTTCATATGAAACAGTCGAAAGTATGGTTTGTTTAACAACACCATCAGAGCACATTGATTTATTAATCATTGGCTATTGGATATCAGACATTTGGTAATATTGACATATGAATGAATGTGCTTGGTGTATTCTGTAAGTAGAGTAGTCAAACTTGTGCCCAATCCTTTCGTATGTTATATGCACTAAATAACGTGTATTTAACAAATAAAACCTGTATAATTTAGTAATTTTTGTAAACTTCAAATTTTTTAAAACAAAATTCTTCCAGTATAGAAAAAAAAATGTTTTAAATTAATTCAGTTTTTAAAAAATTACGGGAAGGAAGGACCTCCCACCCCCAAACAAACAAAAAATGAAATGAAATGAAATAAAATAAAATATAATAAAATATAATAATAATAATAAATAAAAATAAATAAATAAATAAAATAAAACTAAAACCCCACAAGAAACCCCTAATAAACCCACATGTACAAAAGTCTATTAAGTCTTTAATTTCTAGTAACGGTTTTTGTTGTTTTTAGCAACAATACTAAGCTCACTGATTTTTGGTAGGCCACAGGCATATCCATCCGTCCCTGGTTGTCTCATCCCGAAGAGTCCGCCAATCACCGCGTTGGCGTTGGTTGGGAAGACATTTGTGGACGACTTGGTGGAATCACACGTCTCGGCGCCCAAATCCTCGGCCCGAGCAGATGACACAAACAATACCATCAGCACCAGCAGTCTCGCCATTTTGATTCCTTAAAAAAAATGTAAATAAAAATAAAAGTGAAAATGATATTCCATTGTCATACAATATAAAAAAAAATGCATAAGCAAACAACATCATAAGGCTTATCATGCTTCATACTCTTTATTAATTATCAGTTAAATTCCGTGATTTTTAATCATTTTCAACTGTTTTTCTGCGATTATCAACTTAATATTTCAATGGGTTGATGCAAATTTTTAACAGTTCTTGTGTTATTTTAAACAAGAGATTTTTTTCAAGCATTTCCGCATTCGCAAATTCCATGATTTTCCAGAATTTCCATGACCCGTACGAACCCTGGTATAGGCTAACCACGTCATCAACACCAATGGTCTACACATCATACCTGATATCATCAACACCAACAGTGCCAAGATTTTGATGTTTTAAACACAAATAAATATAATAGAAATTATATTCCATTGTCAGACAAAAAAAATCTTTAGAAAATAATAATAATAATAATAAATAAATAAATAATAATTACTGCACATATTTTATGTTTGATAAACCATGTATGATTGGTTTATTATATTCAGTATATGAATACTGTATCACTCAGTTTTATGTTAATTTTATGTATTCTGTGAAAAGCTCAATGAATGAATTGATTGAAACATATGTTATTGCTTTTTTAAAGAACACAATGATTAGACACAAGTTATACAACTTACTAGGCCTTCTCCATAATACATACATTTCACGACAGTAATATATTTTTGCAATTTAAATATGAACAGAAATAAATATTATTGAAAAAGAGAAAGACGAAAGAAGAAAGGAAACAGAAAAAAGACGCGATAAAGTTTTCTATGTGTTCTATAATTAGACAGCAGGTTTGCTAAAGGAAAACACAAACAAGGCATCGCAATGATTATGTAAAGGCTACAAAAATAATAATAGCAATAAAATAAATAAATAGTAATAATTTTAAAGATCCATACTTTATTTACTAATTAAGGGAAACGTTTTGATTCATTTATATATTTATCTACATGAAAAAAAAAAAAATCTTTATTGTCTTCTTAACTAAGACCGGCCTCGGTGGCGTCGTGGTTAGGCCATCGGTCTATAGACTGGTAGGTACTGGGTTCGGATCCCAGTCGAGGCACGGAATTTTTAATCCAGATACCGACTCCAAACCCTGAGTGAGTGCTCCGCAAGGCTCAATGGGTAGGTGTAAACCACTTGTACCGACCAGTGATCCATAACTGGTTCAACAAAGGCCATGGTTTGTGCTATCCTGCCTGTGGGAAGCGCAAATAAAAGATCCCTTGCTGCTAATCGGAAAGAGTAGCCCATGTAGTGGCGACAGCGGGTTTCCTTTCAAAATCTATGTGGTCCTTAACCATATGTCTGACGCCATATAACCGTAAATAAAATGTGTTGAGTGCGTCGTTAAATAAAACATTTCTTTCTTTCTTTCTTCACTAAGAGCATTTCTACCATTTAAAACGACCTGTAAACCTATTGGCTGAAATCTTTGCAATGAATTCCAGAGAGTGTGTCTTTGCCTTTCATATAAAATGCATTCGCAGAAAGAATGAAAATTGTTTTCAAAATTATATCCACAACTACACGAGGAATCAGTGCTAAGACCCACTCGATATAAGTCTGTTTTTAAGTAACTACACCTGTGTCTTAACTTAGTATGCAATGAATGAATGAATGAATGTTTAACGACACTCTAGCACGAAAAATATATCGGCTATCGGGTGTCAAATTATGGTAAATGTAAACATGAAATGATCAACAACATCAATATAAAAAATCAAGAGTGAAAGATCAAAGATAAATACTAATAGGTATATTGTAATGCTGTATTACATAAATTCATGCATCTTCACCACGCCCATCATCGCAAGCCAAGGTACCATTTCGTATAACACTGCATTTCGTATAACACACTGCATTTCGTAATTTCGTATAACACACTGCATTTCGTATAACACTGCTATAACACACTGCATTTCGTATAACACACTGCATTTCGTATAACACACTGCATTTCGTATAACACTACTATAACACACTGCATTTCGTATAACACACTGCATTTCGTATAACACTGCTATAACACACTGCATTTCGTATAACACTGCTATAACACACTGCATTTCGTATAACACACTGCATTTCGTATAACACACTGCATTTCGTATAACACTGCTATAACACACTGCATTTCGTATAACACACTGCATTTCGTATAACACTGCTATAACACACTGCATTTCGTATAACACACTGCATTTCGTATAACACACTGCATTTCGTATAACACTGCTATAACACACTGCATTTCGTATAACACACTGCATTTCGTATAACACTGCTATAACACACTGCATTTCGTATAACACACTGCATTTCGTATAACACTGCTATAACACACTGCATTTCGTATAACACTGCTATAACACACTGCATTTCGTATAACACTGCTATAACACACTGCATTTCGTATAACACTGCTATAACACACTGCATTTCGTATAACACTGCTATAACACACTGCATTTCGTATAACACACTGCATTTCGTATAACACTGCTATAACACACTGCATTTCGTATAACACACTGCATTTCGTATAACACTGCTATAACACACTGCATTTCGTATAACACACTGCATTTCGTATAACACACTGCATTTCGTATAACACTGCTATAACACACTGCATTTCGTATAACACACTGCATTTCGTATAACACACTGCATTTCGTATAACACTGCTATAACACACTGCATTTCGTATAACACACTGCATTTTGTATAACACACTGCATTTCGTATAACACTGCTATAACACACTGCATTTCGTATAACACTGCATTTCGTATAACACACTGCATTTCGTATAACACTGCTATAACACACTGCATTTCGTATAACACACTGCATTTCGTATAACACTGCTATAACACACTGCATTTCGTATAACACACTGCATTTCGTATAACACACTGCATTTCGTATAACACTGCTATAACACACTGCATTTCGTATAACACACTGCATTTCGTATAACACTGCTATAACACACTGCATTTCGTATAACACACTGCATTTCGTATAACACACTGCATTTCGTATAACACACTGCATTTCGTATAACACTGCTATAACACACTGCATTTCGTATAACACACTGCATTTCGTATAACACACTGCATTTCGTATAACACTGCTATAACACACTGCATTTCGTATAACACACTGCATTTCGTATAACACACTGCATTTCGTATAACACTGCTATAACACACTGCATTTCGTATAACACACTGCATTTCGTATAACACACTGCATTTCGTATAACACTGCTATAACACACTGCATTTCGTATAACACACTGCATTTCGTATAACACACTGCATTTCGTATAACACTGCTATAACACACTGCATTTCGTATAACACTGCTATAACACACTGCATTTCGTATAACACTGCTATAACACACTGCATTTCGTATAACACTGCTATAACACACTGCATTTCGTATAACACACTGCATTTTGTATAACACACTGCATTTCGTATAACACTGCTATAACACACTGCATTTCGTATAACACACTGCATTTCGTATAACACACTGCATTTCGTATAACACTGCTATAACACACTGCATTTCGTATAACACTGCTATAACACACTGCATTTCGTATCGTATAACACACTGCATTTTGTATAACACACTGCATTTCGTATAACACTGCTATAACACACTGCATTTCGTATAACACACTGCATTTCGTATAACACTGCTATAACACACTGCATTTCGTATAACACACTGCATTTCGTATAACACTGCTATAACACACTGCATTTCGTATAACACACTGCATTTCGTATAACACACTGCATTTCGTATAACACTGCTATAACACACTGCATTTCGTATAACACACTGCATTTCGTATAACACTGCTATAACACACTGCATTTCGTATAACACACTGCATTTCGTATAACACACTGCATTTCGTATAACACACTGCATTTCGTATAACACTGCTATAACACACTGCATTTCGTATAACACACTGCATTTCGTATAACACACTGCATTTCGTATAACACTGCTATAACACACTGCATTTCGTATAACACACTGCATTTCGTATAACACTGCTATAACACACTGCATTTCGTATAACACACTGCATTTCGTATAACACACTGCATTTCGTATAACACTGCTATAACACACTGCATTTCGTATAACACACTGCATTTCGTATAACACACTGCATTTCGTATAACACTGCTATAACACACTGCATTTCGTATAACACACTGCATTTCGTATAACACTGCTATAACACACTGCATTTCGTATAACACACTGCATTTCGTATAACACACTGCATTTCGTATAACACTGCTATAACACACTGCATTTCGTATAACACACTGCATTTCGTATAACACACTGCATTTCGTATAACACTGCTATAACACACTGCATTTCGTATAACACTGCTATAACACACTGCATTTCGTATAACACTGCTATAACACACTGCATTTCGTATAACACTGCTATAACACACTGCATTTCGTATAACACTGCTATAACACACTGCATTTCGTATAACACACTGCATTTTGTAATCTACTGTGCCGAATAGTACCGTGCCATGCGAAGATGCACTAGACTATTCTGAAATATACTTTATTCAATATATATATATTTGTGTGTGTGTGTGTGTGTGTGTGTGCGCGCGCGTGTGTATGTGTGTGGAAGAATATGTGTATGTGTTTGTACATGTATGTGTGAGTGTGTGCATGTATGTGTGTGTGTATGTGCATGTATGTGTTTGTGTGTGTGTGCGCGCGCGCGTGTGTGTATGTGTGTGTGTGTGTGTGTGAATATGTGCGCGCGTCTCTCTCTCTCTCTCTCTCTCTCTCTCTCTCTCTCTCTCTCTCTCTCTCTCTCTCTCTGTGTGTGTGTGTGTGTGAATGTGTGTGTATGTGTGTGTATGTGTGTGTATGTGCATGTATATGTGTGTATGTTTGTACCTGTGTGTCTGTGTGTGTGTGTGTGTGTGTATTTATGTGTGTGAGTACATGTGTATATGTATGTGAGTGTACGCTACGCATGTGTGTTTGAGTGTGTACTGTGCCTGTGCGTACATGTGCGCGTGTGTGTGTGTTTGTGTACATGTGTGTACGTGTGTGTGACTGTACGTATGTATGTATGTATGTATGTATGTATGTACGTTTGTATGCGTGTATGCATGCATGTGTGTAATATTACATCCATCCATCCATCCATCCTTCTATCCATCCATCCATCCATACATACATACATGCATGCATATATACATACATACACACATATACACATACACATACATACATATATACACACACACACATACATACACATATACACACATATACACACATACATACACACACATACGCATATGCACACATACATTCACACACATGCATATACATACACACATACATACACACATGCATACAAGCATACATACATACACATACATACATACACACATACATACATACATACAGACAGACAGACACACATACACACAAAAGACATATTCTACCTTCAGTTGCTAGACCTCCTACCTAATGACATTGTCACTTGTTAAATATTGTATATAATATATAAATTATAATCGTGCTAGGATATTGTAACCATTATAACATGTCTTTTTTCTGTTCTTGCTGTTGATATTATTGTTCATGTCTGTATAATTCATATATGGAAATAAATTATTGATTGATTAAATATATATGCACATACATACATACATACATTCATACATACATATTTACATACATACATACATACATACATACATACATACATACATACATACATACATCATACATATATACGTACGTATATATAGTCATGCATACATGCAGTCATGAATACGTCCATGCATATACATGCACAACCGCACATACAGACAGACACTGACACATGCACGAACACACACACGGACGCACGCACGAACGAACATACGCGAACAGACATACATTAATAACACTCATCCCACTCACTAAATTGCCTCAGTGGTAATTTTATTATGCACACTAGTTATTGTATGTGATGTTTCAACGGCGGCATAAGATGTGCGAAAATATACTTCAACCCAAATCTGAAATACCGTACAAGTACCGCCCTTGAAACGGTAATATAAACAATGTGGATGCATATTACCACTAAACCGACAGTCGGTGTACTACAAACTATATGTCCCTATATAGCCACTTACCTGATAATCAACGACACGATACTTTTATCCTTCTCTCTATCCTTTTCTCAATAAATGTTTTAGCAAGACAAAAGTGTGTTTTCCCTTACTATGCTATGTCGTTTGCCATAGCCCAACCCCGGTACTGAATATACGGTTATCGAGTCAAGGAAAGCATGTTGCCATAAATAGTTTTTCAATGGTTTATTCTGAGTAAGGATTGGGGTGTTCAGCAAGCGACAAAACCAGTTCTGCAGGTTCTCCGTCAACCTGTTCATAAGCAGTGACAAGGTGCGCGCCTCTGTCGGTGTGTGATACGCCCGTTACTAACCGTTTCCTATACGTTCTAAGAGGAATAACTCTACTATGGGCGTGACCAAGCGTGAAATCGGTGTCATAATATATTATTGTGATTTCAAAAGCTGAATGAACAAATAAACTGCAATATTTCAGTTTCTAAATACACTCTACATCAGTATAAGTAGGCTAAATTAAAAACTAATACTAAAAGCAGCATTAATGGATTAGCCAATTACTACTACTAGGATTACTACTATTACTACTACTACTACTACTACTACTACTACTACTACTATTACTAGGCCTACTACTTGGCCTACTACTACTACTACTACTACTACTACTACTACCACCACCACTACCACTACTACTACTACTACCACTACCACTACTACTACTACTACTACCACCACTACCACTACTACTACTACTACTACTACTACTACTACTACTGCTGCTGCTACAACTACTACATACTATTGCTGCTACTACTACTACAACAGCAACAACAACTACTACTGCTATAGGCTATTTCTCGTTCCACCCAGTGCACCACGACTAGTATATCAAAGGACGTGGTATGTACTATCCTGACTGTTGAATGGTGCATATAAAATATCCCTTGATACTAATGGGAAAAAGTAGCGGGTTTCCTCTCTAACACTATAGACACTTACTACTACTACTACTACTACTACTACTACTACTACTACTACTACTACTACTACTACTACTACAACTACTACTATTACTACTACTACTACTACTACAACTACTACTACTACCACTATTGCTACTATACTACTATTACTACTAGGCCTACTACTGCTGCTACAACTACTACATACTATTGCTACTACTATTACAACAGCAACGACAATAACAATTACTACTACTGCTATAGGCTATTTCTCGTTCCAGCCAGTGCACCACGACTGGTATATCAAAGGCCGTGGTATGTGCTATCCTGACTGTTCAATGGTGCATATAAAATGTCCCTGGATACTAATGGAAAAACAATAACGGGTTTCATCTCTAACACTATATACATGTACTACTACTACTACTACTTCTACCACTATTGCTGCTGCTACTACTACTACTACTACTGCTATAACTACTACGCACTATTGCTACTACTACAACAGCAACGACAACAACAACTACTACTACTACTGCTATAGGCTATTTCTCGTTCCAGCCAGTGCACCTCGATTGGTATATCAAAGGCCGTGGTATGTGCTATCCTGACTGCTGAATGGTGCATATAAAATATCCCTTGATACTAATGGAAAAAAAGTAACGGGTTTCCCCTCTAACACTATATACATGTATGTCAGAAAATTTATCAAATGTTTAACATCCATTAGCCGATGATTAATAAATCAATGTGCTCTAGTGGTGTCGTTAAACAAAACACACTTTTACTACTACTACTAGTTACTATTACTACCACCACCACCACTACTACTACTACTACTACTACTACTACTACTGCTACTGCTGCTACTGCTGCTGCTGCTGCTGCTGCTACTACTACTACCACTACTATAATACCGCTACAATACTACTACTACAGTATTACGACTACTACTACTACTACTACTACTACTACTAGCTACTACTACTACCACTACCACTACCACTACCACTACTACTACTACTACTACTACCACTACCACTACCACTACCACTACCACTACTACTATAACTACTACCACGACTACTACTATAACTACTACCACGACTACTACTACTACTACTACTACCACTACTATAATACTACTACAATACTACTACTACTACAGTTTAACTACGACTACGACTACGACTACGACCATTACTAGTATTACTTTTCCGATCACAGATACTGGTGGAAGGATGCGTGGTTCCAAGATCGCTTAGAAGGGAGTGTCAGTGATGTAGGGGGTGGGTTTCTTGTATGGTAAAGTTTGTTTTATTTAACGACGCCGCTAGAGCACATTGATTTTTTATTTTATCATCGGCTATTGGACGTCAAACATATGGTCATTCTGACACTGTTTTTTAAAGGAAACCCGCTGTCACCACACAGGCTACTCTTATACGACAGGCAGCAAGGGATCTTTTATTTGCGCTTCCCACAGGCAGGATAGCACAAACCATCGCCTTTGTTGAACCAGTTATGGATCACTGGTCGGTGCAAATGGTTTACACCTACCCATTGAGCCTTGCGGAACACTCACTCAGAGTTTGGAGTCGGTATCTGGATTAAAAATCCAATGCCTCGACTGGGATCCGAACCCAGTACCTACCAGCTTGAAGACCGATGGCCTAACCACGACGTCACCGAGGCCGGTCTTCTTGCATGGAGTTCCAAATATAAATTAGTACATACTAACTAGTACATACATCAGTTTATACACCAAACATTTAGTTTATTCCTGATGCGTCTGCCATAAATTCTCCTACGATTTTAAGTTGTATCAGTTTAGTTCTGTTAGATCACCCCACCCTCCAGTCCGAATTATTTTTGTTTTTCAAATCCATCCAGGTATACATACTGCATGTATTTCTTGATCCATCTAGTCTTTTTGTCCTCTGTCGCGGACAGAGCTGAGCTACCCCCCCCCCCCCCAAAAAAAAGAAAAAAAAAAAACACCCAAAAAACCCCCAAAACACCAAAAAACCCAACAACAAACAAACAAAAAAAAGAAAAAAAAGAAAGAAAAAAAAGTCTAGATACATTAGTAGAGGAGCCTGTAAGTGGTTGATTTTTCCTGCCCGGTCTTTCCTGATATAGTTAGACTAGCTCTTCCTTAATTGATCACATAGGGATGCGAGGATCACGTAATTTTCAGTCTATAGTTTCTTAAGTTTAGCTTGCCAACTTGACAGATCAGAACAGTTTATTTTACTATGACCGTTCAGCAACGTCATATGAGGATAATACAAAAATAATTATATATTTGTGACATGATGGTTTACAGGAGGATTGTATAGATAAAAATTCATATCAAAGTATTACACATAATGCTCAATATATATGACTTAAGCTGGGTAACGAAATCTACTAGCAATAAACAAAATACTTCTTTTTTAAAATCAAAAACAAATCATCAAATTCAGCTTTAATTCACATTTGGCGATTTTGCTTACGACAGCTTAAAGGGACAGACCCTAGTTTCAGCCCATGAAAATTAACACTAAGTTTAGTTAATCTACAAACCTGTAACACATTTGGATAAAGTTACAGTTGACAATCTCGTGACAACAGAAAATTATTTCACTCGGGACATAAACATGATACGAAATGAAAGCTCGTTTAATATCCTATAACTATGTACTAATTATGTGAACATAATAATTAAATCATATGAGATTCAGTGGTCATAGTTGTTTTATATGCTTCCCAATAATCATATATTTTTAACTCAAATTTGACACTTAATGGAATAACACTCAAAAGAAAATAAACAAAACTTGTGACATATTTGAACTCCGAACTTAATTAGTACATTTTAATGCGAATAAGCACATCATTAAATTTTAATAGTTATTTTTAACTTTAATGAATAAGCTGTAGGCCTATTTAGACGACGAATTGAAATATATCTAATTATTATATATACATCTTTCACATTATCAATTTTATGAGTGTAACAGAGCTGAGTTTCAACTTAGCAAGCATCATTTTTATTTGTAATAGATTGAACAAAATGCACAAAACATCACCAGCAATGAAATAAATATAATCAGCGACCCAAAAATTATAATATTTGAAAAGCGATTTTTCCAGGTTTAAAGATGTGAATTTGACCATTCTGAACATTTTGACCCATATATAACAGACATATGACCTCAAGATGAACTCATGGGTGAGCTCACAAGAAGTCATGGTGTAAAGTCATAGTGAGCTAAATATGTCGCCTTGAAACTTAAAACTTTATTTCGGTACACTCAGGCCGTCAAACGACAGCCTATAACAAAAATATTGTAGCCTACAATAGTTATTTACAGTGACAAGATGACAACAGGAATTCAAAATAGCTATAAACATATTTTAAAAATGAAGAGACATGGTGATAAGATATTCAAATAAAGCAGAGAGATTTGTACAAGTCAGTACTTTTAAAAGTATCAAATGATATTGAAGATGTTTATCTATGGTTTACTAAATTTACTTGTAATTTCATAAATGAATTTGGATATTTTACGGAGGGTGTTTATGCTATTACAATTAAACAGTTCTTTGAATTTAAGTGTACTAGGATTTTTAGAATTATATGGCTTTATAAGCCTTTTGCGTGTATTCATAAAATAATTACATTTAAATATATAGTGATATTCATCTCCAGTATCATTTTCTTCGCACAATGTGCATAATCTGTTTTCGACTTGGATACTATCTCAGTGACAAAACCGCACTCCGTGATCAAAAGTGAGATCAGAGCCTGTGGTCTTTGTAAGGTTATTGTGTTGTCATAAATAAATAAATTCATAATTTCTCATAAAAAAGGCAATTTACTGATGTGAATCTTTTCTTTCTTTTTTTTTCTATAAAAATGCGGGTTGGGACATTTATGAAAATCATCTCTTTTTGATGACTTCGTTTTCATCCCTAGCTGTTGACAGATGTTTTTATTAGTCTCCTACCAGTCCAACTGATGTCTGTCCCACATATAGTTTTCCAGACTTTCTTTTCGCAATGCCACTAGATATTAAGCTGAAGTTTTGTGTAAAGCTTTATCATGCACTATTACAGATCAAGTTTGACTTTACTAGCGATTTACTCTTTGGCCTTTGAACTTAGGATGTACACAAATTTGTTAGATTCAGTACGGGGGACATATGTTATTGCTTTAGCAGTAGGCAGTGACAGTTCAGCATTTGTGTATCATTTCTGTAGCTTTCTTATCTCCTAATACTTTACAGTTTTCCAAACGTATGAGTTTGGGGTATTAATTTATTATTGTGTGTGTGTGTGTGTGTGTGTGTGTGTGTGTGTGTGTGTGTGTGTGTGTGTGTGTGTGTGTACGCGCGCGCGCGTGCTGGGGGGTGTAATTTATTTTTATTTTATGGGAGACTTTAAATGTTTTCTTTGTTTTGGTTTCAGTTTGTTTGTTTGTTTTTGTTTCTTTCTTTCTTTAAGGATGAGTGTTTTGTTTTGGTTAGGGGGTATTTATTGTTTTGGGGGTAAAGGTGGTGGTGGAGCTGTTGCTGCTGTTGGTTGTTGGCGCGCGCGCGCACTTGCGCGTGTGCGTGCGTGTGTGTGTTTGTTTCGAAATGCAATGTTGATTTTTGTATTTTTGTTCAGAATTCTTAAGGAAGCGAATGCTTGATTTTTTTTATAATCTCGTACTAATTATCAAATATTATGTGTGGCATAGATGTAGTAATTTACATTTAACTGATAATGCACCTTTAACATATTTGAAGAGCACATGACTCAAGACACACCAAAGGGACGCTACTCTCAAGTTAAATGGCTGACAGGAAGGATTGTGTAAATAAAGTTGATGTATTTGTCAAAGCTTAAACACGTCGCTTGTCAGCAATGACAACAGTCGATGGCTGCGATCGACGAAAAGTTTATGCATTTGTTACAGCTCTTGTTAAAAAGGGAATCAAGGTTCTGGCGCTAGACTTTGATCTGACTCTCATTTCCATCCACTCTGGTGGCGTCTGGCGAGAAGGGACGGAGAAATTGGCATCGCACGTGCGACCGTGCATGGCCGATTTGATCGAGATCGCAGTAGACCATGGCTTGAACGTTTGTGTTGTGACTTTCCACAGACAGTCGTGGCTAATTAGGGATTTGTTAAAAATAGCCCTCTCGAAAAAGTAAGTATTCTGTAGTTCATGACATTTGGATCGATACAATACATCAAAACAGTCGGACTCTTGTCAGTTTAGTTAAAGTTTGTTTTGTTTTTAAAAGACACCACTAAAGCATATATATTTATTAATCTTCGTTTCTTGGATGTCACACATTTGGTAATTGTTGCATATTCCTAGAAAGGAAACTCAACACATTTTCCCATTTCCCAAAGTGATCTTTATATATAATATCGTACCGTCATACAATTTCGATCAACATATGTTTTCGATACTTTGTTTGTAACTGCATGTATCGCGAGATTATGCGAGATATTACGTCACTATCAGCCTAAACATAAACAACGAAGTGTCTTTTACCTCACAATATTAAAAATGCTTCAAGTCAAGCTGCCAACTTTATGTTTTAATTATAATACCATAAATAGTGTGCATGTTATCAGTTTTTCGTAATGCAATATTTTGGTACTAATGAAATGCCTCACATAGCGAAATCCAGGTATCACAAATCCCTGCAAAGTTATCGTCTGCAACACTGACATCTGACCTGCCAAAGTTCGACGATATACCACGTGATCATTACACTGAACAATAACATTTATGGAAGGCTGGTTGGGTTACGTCTTATGTCATTCACACTGAATCACAGCAAAGATCTTTTCGGTAATTTCTGGTGGGGGCATGTTTACATGTGCATTTACATTTACTACAAATAAAGTTGGTTTGGTGGAATTAGATTTTTTGAAAATATATAGTTATGTGTCTCTGTCAGAGTACTTACGGTGACAGTCTGAATTTAGGTGTCGTTGATACGTATAACAAGAGGATTAGACATTAGCCTATGACGAAAATATAATGTAAATATGTTTTAAATGAACACTGTCTATTGGTCTGAAGATTATTCAATATTTTTTTTACAAGTTACAAACATTATATGATTTTATGTTCAAAAGAAGATTTTGATGTAAATTATTGCACGGAGTATAGACCCTTCACTACCATAAAAAGGACAAAAATAGACAGCCAATGAAACTATCGAAAACATATGACGTTTGTGAAAATATAGCGGAAACACCTGTACGACTTAGCAGCTAGTGTTTTTGGAGGAAAATTTGGTGTTCATGGGAAATTATCACTGTTTTTCACAATAAACTAATGTGACTTGAGAAAGGTAAAGTAGTACCGTATGTACGAAGTTTTGTTTTTATTATATTTTAATTTTTTGCTTATCGTATCGAAAACATATGACGCCAGGATATATGCACCATTCCATAGTCAGGATAGCACATACCACAACCGTTGATCTATATACCAGTCATGGTGCACTGACTGGAAAGAGAAATAGCCCAATGGGCCTGCCGACGGAGATCAGTTCCTTAAAATAAACCTCAACATTAAACATAAACCTCAACATTAAAATAAACCTCATTATTAAACATAAACCTCAACATACATGTCTAGGTTTATTTCGATGTTCAAACTACAATCATTGTAATTTAATACCTTTACCTTGATAATTTTCGAGTTCGCTGATAAAAACATATTTCACATAGTAACCATTAAAGGGACACACCCTAGTTACGTTTATTTGTTAACCATTACAGCGTTGTTTTTCGCTATTAAACCCCATTTTTCACAAATAAAATTGCACTTTACTTACATTTTATTATTTAGAATACACATTTCCATTCACCTGAAGTGCTTTTTGGTAATCCTGATGTTTGTAAAACCACGAAATGCATTTTTTCACAAAACGTGTTGTCGAGAAAAATCCGTTAAGCAAGCGAGGTCCAATCTATTTTTAATGTCACAGACGTTGGTATATCACGTGACTTTTATCATTTTGGTTTGGTTTGTTTTCTCATGCACGGTTCGCGCAATCAACATCCGATTTGTTGTTGTTCATTTGTGAGATTTTTCTTCACAGTTCGTGAACATTTTCAGTAACAATAAAGTTCAGACAAGTAAGTGTCTCAATACAAAATGTTACAAACCCTTAAAACCAATAATTTTGCTAAGTCTTACGATATCTGGAGAGGGGATACAACCAGGACAGAACAGTTGGAACATGTCCAGGAAAGGTGAAACGAACACACCCCAAGTCTGTGAAATTTGTCGTGACGTAGGCATTGTTGTGCTTCTACCAGTGACATCAGAATACTAACTTTCAAAATTATTTCAAGCAATTGGGACATGGGGATTCCCATGGTATTTATCGATATAAAACCTGCTTTTTCACTCCATTTGATAAAAACGTGATCTAAGTGTGTTACAGGTTTGTAGATTAACCAAATTATAATTTATTTTCGCTGGATGGAACTAGGGTGTGCGGCTTTAATATACACACTACACAAAGAAACCTGTCAGCACCTATATATTTAACCAGAATCAGGGGTGGCGCAGACGGTACAGCCATGGCCGTACCACTTTTGTGTGTGTGGGGGTTATATTTGTTATATCTGTGAAAATGTCCTTACAAGTAATTTGAAAGGCGAGTCTGGCAACCATGAGCCATACCACTATTTTTTACACTGTGCCGCCCCTGAGAACATTATTCAAAGAAGTAACACTTCATAGTTCTTTGTCCAAAATTAACATTTAGATTTATAATCATTTAAATTATCATTTCTTTTTTCATCAATAAAAAAGTGTGTTTTCTCTAATGCCAAATACAGTAGTCCAGAGACCGAAATTTGAGACCAAGTAACAAGTAGCAGTGCTATTGTGCTCAACTATTGATTACTCTGTGATACATACGTCAATCAGGGCTCTACCTATGTGTATTTGTAAATATAGACAGCAATTCTAGAATTTTTATAAAATCCACTAGCCATGGGATCATTGATTTATAAAATTTACTAGCCATGATTCAAAATTCACTTGCCCAATATCACTTTTAAATTAATACAATTTGACTAAATAATAGTAATAATCGGATATGCCATCTAAAGAGGGAGATAGAGCTTAAAAACACAAACATGATTGGGGTGTTTAGGTGCTTGATACGAGTATTCATATTTACAAAAATTTATAGACTTTTCTTCTCTTTTTTTTGCCGTGGACTATATTAGAGTTGTTTTTTCAAGATGTGTTTTTCCCTTATTGTTAAAAATAAACTATACTTTGTGAACTGAAAACAGATTAAAAATAAATATTAAAACAGTAACTGCACTGTTATTATTAAGTATTAAATATTCACTACTATTTGAATCTCAGCACCATCAGGCATGATTGAAAATACATGTAATTACCAGCATTAAGTGTTACTGAACTTTGTTGACTGTTCATAACATGATCTAAAATACATGTAATTACCAGCATTAAGTGTTACTGAACTTTGTTGACTGTTCATAACATGATCTAAAATACATGTAATTACCAGCATTAAGTGTTACTGAACTTTGTTGACTGTTCATAACATGATCGAAAATACATGTAATTACCAGCATTAAGTGTTACTGAACTTTGTTGACTGTTCATAACATGTGCATTGCAGGGGACACTGGATTGCAGGGGGGTGAAAGCTTGTTCTTTGTTGAACCGTTGCTGTGGTGCAGTACAGTTCTTTTATTTTCAGTAAAATGTTCAGTATACACTGATGATGAGATATTTGTAGATATACCAACCCTTGCAATTAAGAAAATGTCCACAGCAAAAATAAACATGCCTTGAAAAAAAAAACCTAATAATGTCCACAGCAAAAAAAAAGTGCTATAAAGAATGAAAAACTTCACGGCAATCTCCACAGTATTGCCAGTTGCCATTGGCAATTGCATGAGTTTGTACATAGAGAGAGAGAGAGAGACAGACAGACAGACAGACAGACAGGTGAGTGAGTGAGTGAGTATATTAGTTACCCTTTTCTAATGCCAAGTGGCCTAATCCAAAAGAAAAAAAAAACTATACCAATTTACTTAGGTTTGAAAGGAGGGCAGTTTGGTCCTAAAAGACTTGCAAAGAGGATGCTTTGTTGCTAGCAGAGCCTAAGAGACCTTTGTGAATTAGACCTCAGCATTGCAAACATGTTAACAGTAAAACTGCCGTGGACACTATTTTTCCACGGCATTTATTTTTTGCCATTGTAATTTTCTTAATTGCAGTTGTATTTTGTGTTCATTTCAAATGAGATATAAAAGTATTTTAATTCCTATCTTTACACCATTATATTGTTGTTTTAAATATTAATTTCCAGGGTTGCTGGGAAGGTTCTAGTTCAGGGTAACAGCGTTGATCTGATGCAGAGACAGGGTGTTGATGAGTTTATGGGGAAGGAGGCACACCTGATAACAGTATTAAACGAGATCTACACGAAACGGCACACGGTCATCAAGCCGGAGGAGGTCATTCTCCTTGACGACGATGAGAAGAACGTGCACACGGCCATCACCTTTAACCACTGGGCTGTGCTCATACCGGAAGACGTCACTCATGACAGTTTCGAAGGTTTTACCAGAATGCTGCTCGTTACATAGTTTGGTCACAGAACGCACTGATAACCAGTTTGTGTGTTACTGTATGTGAAATCCTACACTGATGATACAAAAAGTGGAATTTTTACCTTATTGTGTATAATAAGGGGCAGATTTAACAAGTGATATGAGTGTATTACATGCCACAAAGGACAAAGTCCTCTAAAGGTTAGAATTGTTGAATATATGAATGCTGATTTGAAAATTTTTGATGTTGTTTCAAAAGACTGATGACAAATTTCAAAGCTCACATTCAACAGGAATATGATTTGAAAGTAAATAAAAATCATGCTAGTTCTTCTTTTTAAAAAAAAACAAACAAAAAAATAAAACCCATCTATATATATTCTTAGTTACTAATATCTAATTTTGAAGCAACATTACGTCTATTAGAAAATATAATTCTATGTCCAGATAATAATTATATTATTTAAACTCATTTTAGTAATCAAATTTTGAATTAGTCAATTTAATAAACTTTTAATTAGTTTCATCATGTTTTTTAAAGATTGGTTTTTAAAAATGGTTCACATGGGGCTGGGGTGGTGGGAGCAATTTATATTTAATAATACCTATAAAATATATTTGTAACCCAAGTACAGGTACAACATACATGTTTATACATGTATGCATGTGAAAAAAATGTATGGCAGACCCACCAGGCATAAAGTAATAATTGCAGTGATCCTGCCCACCCCCACACAATCAGGTGTGGAACATCCCTAATAAAACCTGCCGTGATCCTGCCCACCCCCACACAATCAGTTGTGGAACATCCCTGACAAAACCTGAAGTGATCCTGCCCACCCCACACAATCAGTTGTGGAACATCCCTGACAAAACCTGCAGTGATCCTGCCCACCCCCACACAATCAGTTGTGGAACATCCCTAACAAAACCTGCAGTGATCCTGCCCACCCCACACAATCAGTTGTGGAACATCCCTGACAAAACCTGAAATTGGTTACAAATTCTATTCTCTTTTTTAATCATGCTACATGTATTTGTTGCCCAGCTTAAGGCTAAGACTTGTTCTTATTTTCACTGTTTATTAAACATTACCTAATAACATTAAAAAAAGTGTGCTTCCATTTATTATTGTAATAATGAATTGTTTTATCTAATTTCAGTATAATGTTTTTTGTTGTTTTTTAATTTTATATTATTCATAAATACATTGGAGCTTTAAATGTACTTCATTTAAAGGAGACCGACTTAATTTTTTTTTGTCATGTTTAATTTTTTCCATTAAATGTATGTATACAAATATAGTAAAGCTATTGCTTAAATACCAGTACCGTAATTGCATGATATAAATATATTTGAATGCTAATTTGAAAATATTAAATAAATATGTCATGACAACAGATTTCTTTTCTAAAAAAAAACCCTACCATTATACTTGAAATCTTGGGGAAAAGAATTACAACTGATATACATGTAAACATATCAGGCTTTTTGCCAGAAAACAATTTGAGCCAAAACAAAACCGATCATAAGTGCCCCATCTATTATATAGGTGGTTATGGGTTCAAATCTTTTGAAATTGGACACTGCATTTCATGAACTTTGAAAATCTTTTAAACAGCAGTTTTCTCACTATAATCTTTCTAAAAATTACAAAAATGTATCCATCAATTTCCAAGATTTTTAAGGTACATACTGTTGATACCCTCTGGCAGAAATACTGCATACGTTTTGACATTTTTCACTAACTGACATTTTGATCTATTTAATGTTAACTGAATTCAACTGAGTTAATTAACTTTTTTATAAATAAATTTAATGTTTTGGAGCGAGGTACTTGAAATACCTGTTCATTATTTTGTACTACAGGGTACCTGTAAATGTCTTCTGGTAATAAAAACTTCTTTTTTTTAATAACATTGTGTGAATTTAATCAAATAAAATTTACATTGATTGTGTCGTGATAAAAGTATTATAATTATTATGTTGTCCAGAAAAACTAGTCATAAAGTGTACAGGTAATATTAATAAGCCACCTAAAACCAACCATCAAGCAAACAAATCTTACTTGGTCTTCCTCACTGTCGATGTTGGAACCAATTTTTTTTTTAATCTGTCCATAATAATTTTATGCATTGGTGATGTTTATGTATTAAAAGATTACAGTTGTCTGTCAGAAGTGTCTACTATGTTTGTACAGTCTTCTAACTATGCGTGTTTCATTTGGTTAATGCTTTAAAACATCAATGGTGTAAGTTGTTTTTGTTGCACATACATTTCAATTGTCAATCATGAAAGTTTGGAAAGACATAGAACTTGTAAAACATGTGTTCGGTCCTTATCTATTTATATCCAGTAAAATGTATACAAGACTGATATGTACATAAAACACTGGTATGTCAGGGCTTCTAGAAGTTTTACAACATCCACTAGTCATGGGATCAGTGATTTTAAACATTTACTAGCCACAATTAAATAGTCGCTAACCCTAGCCCTACTTTATTTTAACTTTAATATAATTTTACTAATTAATAGTAATAATTGGATATGTCACCGAAAAAGGGAGATCGAGCTTAAAAACACTAACACTTGGTAGTGGTGGTAGGGCAGGATATATATATTTACAAAATAGACTTCAGCATTTGACTTTTTTCACTAGCCGTCGGGCATCGCCATTGTAGTTATTTATTAGCCCAATATTGAATATCACTAGCCATGGGAGTGGGGTTACCATAATCTAGAAGCCCTGAGTATGTACATGGAAGGTTATATGTGGTATGTACTTTCCTGGCTATGGTAAGGTGCATTTAAATTTTTAAAAGATCTTGTGTTGCTTTTTGGTAGTTGTAACCTATGTGGCAGCAGGTTTCCTCACTCACTGTAGACTGAGTGTTAGAATAAACATATCGGGTACACGTATGTTGTTAAACACCAAATAACCATTATATAACATGTCGAGTGTAAGAAATTTATTTTTCACTAGTCCACCAGACAAGTACATATAGAAATCTACTTCTCCGCCAATATTTTCACATGTCCAAATAAATGGTTTGTTATTCATATTTTTATTTATCTTGATACACCAATTATATTTATAATTTTGTATAAATGTATGTGGCTTAATGACTTGTGTAAATGACATTTAAGTGTTGAAAATCATTTGATGATAACCAACTTCTGTAGCCTTTTTAGTGCAAGCAGAATAATTCTCCAATACTCAACAAATTGTAAACCAAGTTCTGTGCTTATAAATTGTTTGAAAGTCTACAGACTTAAATGGTCAAATCTCAAATCGGTGTTGCTGCCAGAAAGAAATTTTGGGTATGGTGCTATGGAATTGAATGCAACCACAGTCAAAACAAATCATCACACATTTTTACATGGTTTGTAACTAATTTTTAGGGTAGAATGATGAAAATACATGGTAAAAGGGCCTCAGGTTAGCACATTTCCCCCCAAATATCTCTATCATTTTTGTCTGAATTTGAGGATTTGCTCCAGCACTAAGGGGGTCAGTTGCTCCCCACCACCACCCATCTCGTATGCTTATGATCATTAAAGATTTGAATCTCATCTCTTAAAAGTGTTTTAAGCACAGGCCCAGGAATTGTTGTAATATGAATGACAAAACTTAAGATTAGCATATTAAATTTTGAATCTCAGTCTGTGACTCTCCCTACCATTCTGTAATGTTTTAATAAATTAACATCTTCCAGACTTTTCCAGAATTCTGGAGCTTGTACCTCTGTACAAGATCATGATGGTAGAAGATCAACAGGTTTGGCTGAAGATTCACTGAATCTCAGTCTCTGACTCTCCCTACCATTCTGTAATGTACAGTTTTAACAAGAATGAACATTGATCCTTGAGACATTTCCAGAATTCTGAACCTTCAGGCTTGTATCTCTGCAGATCATGATGGTAGGAGATGGACAAGTTTGACTGATTGGCTGAATATTCACTAAATGTCAGAACTGATTCTCTGGCTACCATAACACAAATATAAACATCACTGAGACTTTTCCAGAACTTTTAAGCTTTAAGCTTGTATTGCTGCACAGGATCATGATGCTAAAACATTCATAAATGTTCAAGTTTGGCTGAAGGTTCACTTGAATAATTTGTCTGCGACTCTCCCTACCAAGGACCTATCATTGTCAGTGGGCTCATTGGGCTATTTCTTGTTCTAGCCAGTGCACTGTGACCGTTATATCAAACACTGTGGTATGTACTGTCCTGTTTGTGGGATGGTCCAAATAAAAGATACCTTGCTACAAATTGAAAAATGTAGTGGGTTTTCTCTCTAAGACTGTTATGTGAAAATTATCAAATGTTCGAGTCTACAATGGAAGCACCTCAAGCGAGCACTCAACCGACTGAGCTAAATCCCACCTCCTAGTTGAGATATACTGATGGAAGGAAATAAGGGAAGATATAAATAGTAACATCAAATATTGACTACATCCAAAACCCTCATCCACAGCATCAGTAAGTTAACTGAGTTACTGGCCACCAATACCACAGTACCGACATTCAGTCATACATTTTATACAGACATAACTACTGTGAATTAAATTTTGTCTCCAATACCATGCATTCCCTTATTTCTTTCCATCAGTATACATTATTGAGTTATATATAGTCATTTAAAGCCATGACTCTAAGACTTACCGGTAGTCATTTAATTGTCTCAGGTGTTCCGAGTTGTAGGATCGAACCACCTCAGAGGACTCGCTCTCTGATTGGGGTTTTTCCTCATCCAAACAAATGCACCATGACTGGTATATCAAAGGCCATGGCATGTGCTGTCCTGTCTGTGGGAAAGTGCATATAAAAGATCCCTTGCTGTTAATGAAAAAATGTAGCGGGTTTCCTCTAACATAATGTGCCAAAAACAATTACATGTTTGTTATTCAATAACTGATTGATAAGTTGATGTACTCTAGTGCTTTAGAAAACAAATTTAATTTAACCATGACTTAGTAATTTAAACTCATCGACTCCATGACCATCTGTGGTGTAGGTGAATGGACTTGGTGAACTAGATCAAACAAGTGTACTGCTGATTGCTGTGTTAAAATAATTGTACACCTTTACATTAAGTGATCCCATACAGTGATGCCGTGTTTGTATAGCTAGCTCATTGGCACATCCAGAGAGGGTTACGTGACCCCACCCATTTTAGTGTTCTTTTTAGTAATCCCTTTGTTTTTTTGTTTTTTTTCAAGTCATCTTCCACAACATACAACACTAAATTGCCCTGAAAACACTAAATTGCTCTGAGAGTCTTGATTTCAAAATTGCCTAGGGAGCTTCCATAGACTCAGAGCGTGGCTCATTTGCTTTCCACAAACTCAAATTGCCTCTTTTATAATTTTGTTACATCCCCCCCCCCCCCCTTTTTTATAACATCTTGGGTCCATTTCTGTAGATGATATATGCCTTACAGACAGTTTAGTTCCATTGTTGTTTACATTTTTAGTTACATGTACGTTTTACCACTTTTTTTTTCTACACTGGACAAAGTCCACTGGGACATTAATTTGTTACTGCTAATACTCATTCTTCAAAATTAGTCTTAGTATTGTATGCATGCAGGTAAATAAAAACCACTAGGATTTTGGAAATGATATCTACCCTTCATTAGATGATATTCAAGTCCAGTGGCCTATTTCACAAAGCTCTCTTTGGCTCTGCTAGACAACAAAGCATCCTCTTTGCAAGTTTTTTAGCATTGCACTGCGAGATCGCAAAGTTGCGAGAGTTTAGTGAATTAGGCCCCTGGGCTCTAATGAAATCTACTCAGAGCTGTATTAGTGCACAGGCCAATTGGGCCCAGGTCTAGGATGTGAAACTTTAGTCTTGCAAAAGAAAAACGGTTACTATACTCAAATGCATCTGAATCTGCCCCATCATTATTATAGATGTGTTGCTTGCAGTGCATTGTGCTAGTGTGATAATGATTGTTAGTGGGAGATAACTCCATTCTGTTTACTTTCTAGTTCTGCTGAATTATTGTTTTCCCCCCATCTAATTACTGTTATTTTAAAATTATTTCATTTTTAATTATTAATGTACATTTTTTGTTTTGTTAGAAAACAAACACCAACTTAATTTGTTTTTAGATGGGTGGTATTTCACAATGGAATATTTCACAAGTGATGGTGAATATTACAGTTTGACAGTTTCATATTTTTAAATCTTTCAACCGGTAATGTGTATTGGCAATTCCTGGACTGGTACTTAACAGTATTCTTGGTAACTCGGTGTTTTTTCTTGCATTTGTGACTAAAATGTTCTCACAAGACTCAAGGCCTGAATCAAATGGTTGTGTGAATTTCACTGCCAAACCTCTTTGTACATTGATGTGTCATGTTGTGTTTAGGTGTTCACACCAACTTTAGATTGTTTGCCCTGGGATAGAACTTTGCTTTTGTGGTAGTTATATTTGAGAGCTGAATGTTGTTTATCGTTGTTGTTTACACAAATGCATATACAACTTTACACTTATTTTGATGAAAAAAAAATATTGCTGGTATCTCACCTTCATTTAAAGTGTGTTGCTGTGCAGGGCTTACACTGGGAATCATTTTGTTTCAGCCAATTTTCATATATCTAGAGTATTTCTTCTTTTTTTAAATATTACAAAATGGCTCATTTAAACAACACTTTATAAGCCAAAGACTAAATATTGTAGCTACTTCGTATAAAATAAGGTATTGGCTTATTTGACTGTCGACAGGGTGAGCCCTGCAGGACCCATGTTTTCGAAGCTAACTTAGCGTTACGAAATTGTAAAACCATCGTAGGGTGTGACGTCACTACAGCACACGCCATAGCTTACAATGATTTTACGATTTCGTAGGCTAAGATTGCTTCGAAAATATGGGCCTTGGTTGTGACACCCGGCGGCTACATGCGTATAAAACTGTCTTTTATAATGGCTAAGAATTCAAGATGCGTGGTCCCTTTAATGTTTTGGTCAGTTTCGTAAAGTCCATGGTAAATATGCTTTGCATGAATACTGTATTCTCAAGATGCTCTTTCTTCAGTTAAAGGGTCTGTCCAGAGTTTGCTGCCAGGGATTTATCCACGATGTTTTGTCAGGGTTCCAGATCCGATGAGATTAGGAAAATTAGCATGGGTAAATCAAATTTGATGATTAAAAATTTCACATACATATATGTATGTATATATGTATGTATATATATATATATATATATATATACTGGGAATTTTTAACCATCAGAATTCAGTTGGGAATTTTTAAGCGCCACTTTATTTTGGGAAGGGGCCTATGTTCAAAGCCATAGAACACTTACCTTTTGGCAACTAATATGACATATTAAATATATTTTCTTGTTTAGAATACCAGTATCTGTATATATCTAATGTTGTTGCGGTCATATGCTAAACATTAGCCTGTTTGTAGGAGTCATGTTTCATTATTCATCACAATTTTTTTTCTTTTTTCCGTACATACAAAATTGTTGGAAGGTAAAATCCAGTTTGGACTGTTACAACAAACATTAGGAGATAACAAATATCTTGTTTAAATAGAGATACAGAACTTCTAAACAAAATATCTTCAACATGTAATGTTAGTTATCAAACAGGCTCCAGATGTCGTATACATATTACAATGGCAGAAATCTCAGGATGGTCCCTTTAATATTACGTTTGAAGGTGAGATATGAAACTATGAATACTTCTGTTACGTGTGTTTTTTCCCTGTGTTATACACTTATTTTGTGTTGTGCATATATTCATTGCCATGTTTTCATCATTGTCATATATGTCTCGTTTTTTGTCACGCGCTGGTGATCGTTTCAAAATACTGTGATTGAAATTGTATCACCTCGGTGAAGGATTGTTTAGTTTGTTTTACAGACATTAATTACAAAGTCAATGTTTTTGCATTGTACGTGTTGAAAAATAAAACTGTATACATTATACATACTTTATGATTTTGTTTTGAATATGAAATAATACAGGAAATAAACGAAAGGATGTTGGAGGATGCCTCAGAAAGAATGCATCAGCTATAGGGTGTATTCTGATAGAAAAAAAGAGCAGAACACTTGGTATTGTAGGTCAAATTTATTACTAGCATAATGATTTCTGTTTAATATAAAAAGAAGTAATGTGGGATTGAATGTCATTAATGTTAGACTGAATGTTGGTAATGTGGGATTGAATGTCGGTAATATTAGACTGAATGTTGGTAATGTGGGATTGAATATCAATAATGTTAGGATAAATGTTGGTAATGTGGGATTGAATGTCAGTAATATTAGACTGAATGTTGGTAATGTGGGATTTAATATCAATAACGTTAGGATGAATGTTGGTAATGTGGGATTGAATGTCAGTAATGTGGGATCGAATGTCCGTAATATTAGACTGAATGTTGGTAATGTGGGATTGAATATCAATAATGTTAGGATGAATGTTGGTAATGTGGGATTGAATGTCAGTAATGTGGGATTGAATGTCAGTAATGTGGGACTGAATGTTGGTAATGTGGGATTGAATGTCAGTAATGTGGGATTGAATGTCAGTAATGTTGAATGTCAATAATGTTAGGCTGAATGTCGGTAATGTGGGATTGAATGTCAGTAATGTTAGGCTTGATGTCAGTAATGTTAGGCTGAATGTCGGTAATGTGGGATTGAATGCCAGTAATGTTAGGCTGAATGTCGGTAATGTGGGATTGAATGTTAAGCTGAATGTTGGTAATGTGGGATTAAATGTTAGGCTGAATGTTGGTAATGTGGGATTGAATGTCGGTAATGTTAGGCTGAATGTCGGTAATACACTGCACCTAGGAGCTTGGTTCTCAATATCATATTACTCACACTGGACATGGGATCTTGGTTCTCAATATCATACTACTCACACTGGACCTAGGAGCTTGGTTTTCAATATCATATTACTCACACTGGACCTAGGAGCTTGGTTCTCAATATACTACTCACACTGGACCTAGGAGCTTGGTTTTCAATATCATATTACTCACACTGGACCTAGGAGCTTGGTTTTCAATATACTACTCACACTGGACCTAGGAGCTTGGTTTTCAATATATTACTCACACTGGACCTAGGAGCTTGGTTCTCAATATCATACTACTCACACTGGACCTAGGAGCTTGGTTTTCAATATCATATTACTCGCACTGGACCTAGGAGCTTGGTTTTCAATATCATACTACTCACACTGGACATGGGATCTTGGTTCTCAATATCATACTACTTACATTGGACATGGGAGCTTGGTTCTCAATATCATACTACTCACACTGGACCTAGGAGCTTGATTCTCAATAGCATACTACTCACACTGGACCTAGGAGCTTAGTTCTCAAGATCATACTACTCCACTGGATGTGGGAGCTTGGTTCTCAATATCATACTACTCACACTGGACCTAGGAGCTTGATTCTCAATAGTATACTACTCACACTGGACCTAGGAGCTTAGTTATCAAGATCATACTACTCACACTGGACCTAGGAGCTTAGTTCTCGAGATCATACTATTCACACTGGACATGGGAGCTTGGTTCTCAAGATCATACTACTCACACTGGAGCTTGGTTCTCAATAGCATACTACTCACACTGGACCTAGGAGCTTAGTTCTCGAGATCATACTACTCACGCTGGACATGGGAGCTTGGTTCTCAAGATCATGCTACTCACACTCGACCTAGGAGCTTAGTTCTCGAGATCATACTACTCACGCTGGACATAGGAGCTTGGTTGTCAAGATCATGCTACTCACACTGGACCTAGGAGCTTAGTTCTCGAGATCATACTACTCACGCTGGACATGGGAGCTTGCTTCTCAATATCATACTACTCACACTGGATCTGGGAGCAGAACGTTTGCAAATATTGCTAGGTTGTCACTAAACTACAATGAATATATTGGGTACTGTACCATGGATGTATTACGTAGGTTTTGGTGCAGTTACGTACTAAACTTACATTGAAGATATTGTGTACTGTACCCTCTGTATTACGTAGGTTTTGGTGCAGTTACTAAATTTACATTGAAGATATTGTGTACTGTACCCATGTATTACGTAGATTTTGGTGCAGTTACTAAACTTACATTGAAGATATTAAGTACTGTACCCTCTGTATTACGGAGGTTTTGGTGCAGTTACTAAACTTACATTGGAGATATTGTGTACTGTACCCTCTGTATTATGGAGGTTTTGGTGCAGTTACTAAACTTACATTGAAGATATTGGCTACTGTACCCTCTGTATTACGGAGGTTTTGGTGCAGTTACTAAACTTACATTGAAGATATTGGCTACTGTACCCTCTGTATTACGGAGGTTTTGGTGCAGTTACTAAACTTACATTGAAGATATTGGCTACTGTACCCTCTGTATTACGTAGGTTTTGGTGCAGTTACTAAATTTACATTGAAGATATTGGCTACTGTACCCTCTGTATTACGTAGGTTTTGGTGCAGTTACTAAACTTACATTGAAGATATTGGCTACTGTACCCTCTGTATTACGTAGGTTTTGGTGCAGTTACTAAATTTACATTGAAGATATTGGCTACTGTACCCTCTGTATTACGTAGGTTTTGGTGCAGTTACTAAATTTACATTGAAGATATTGTGTACTGTACCCATGTATTACGTAGGTTTTGGTGCAGTTACTAAACTTACATTGAAGATATTAAGTACTGTACCCTCTGTATTACGGAGGTTTTGGTGCAGTTACTAAACTTACATTGGAGATATTGTGTACTGTACCCTCTGTATTATGGAGGTTTTGGTGCAGTTACTAAACTTACATTGAAGATATTGGCTACTGTACCCTCTGTATTATGGAGGTTTTGGTGCAGTTACTAAATTTACATTGAAGATATTGGCTACTGTACCCTCTGTATTACGTAGGTTTTGGTGCAGTTACTAAATTTACATTGAAGATATTGGCTACTGTACCCTCTGTATTACGTAGGTTTTGGTGCAGTTACTAAACTTACATTGAAGATATTGGCTACTGTACCCATGTATTACGTAGGTTTTGGTGCAGTTACTAAACTTACATTGAAGATATTAAGTACTGTACCCTCTGTATTACGGAGGTTTTGGTGCAGTTACTAAACTTACATTGGAGATACTGTGTACTGTACCCTCTGTATTACGGAGGTTTTGGTGCAGTTACTAAACTTACATTGAAGATATTGGCTACTGTACCCTCTGTATTATGGAGGTTTTGGTGCAGTTACTAAATTTACATTGAAGATATTGGCTACTGTACCCTCTGTATTACGTAGGTTTTGGTGCAGTTACTAAATTTACATTGAAGATATTGGCTACTGTACCCTCTGTATTACGTAGGTTTTGGTGCAGTTACTAAACTTACATTGAAGATATTGGCTACTGTACCCTCTGTATTACGTAGGTTTTGGTGCAGTTACTAAACTTACATTGAAGATATTGGCTACTGTACCCTCTGTATTACGTAGGTTTTGGTGCAGTTACTAAACTTACATTGAAGATATTGGCTACTGTACCCTCTGTATTACGTAGGTTTTGGTGCAGTTACTAAATTTACATTGAAGATATTGGCTACTGTACCCTCTGTATTACGTAGGTTTTGGTGCAGTTACTAAACTTACATTGAAGATATTGGCTACTGTACCCTCTGTATTACGTAGGTTTTGGTGCAGTTACTAAATTTACATTGAAGATATTGGCTACTGTACCCTCTGTATTACGTAGGTTTTGGTGCAGTTACTAAACTTACATTGAAGATATTGGCTACTGTACCCTCTGTATTACGTAGGTTTTGGTGCAGTTACTAAATTTACATTGAAGATATAGTGTACTGTACCCATGTATTACGTAGGTTTTGGTGCAGTTACTAAACTTACATTGAAGATATTAAGTACTGTACCCTCTGTATTACGGAGGTTTTGGTGCAGTTACTAAACTTACATTGGAGATATTGTGTACTGTACCCTCTGTATTATGGAGGTTTTGGTGCAGTTACTAAACTTACATTGAAGATATTGGCTACTGTACCCTCTGTATTATGGAGGTTTTGGTGCAGTTACTAAACTTACATTGAAGATATTGGCTACTGTACCCTCTGTATTACGTAGGTTTTGGTGCAGTTACTAAATTTACATTGAAGATATTGGCTACTGTACCCTCTGTATTACGTAGGTTTTGGTGCAGTTACTAAACTTACATTGAAGATATTGGCTACTGTACCCTCTGTATTACGTAGGTTTTGGTGCAGTTACTAAATTTACATTGAAGATATTGTGTACTGTACCCATGTATTACGTAGGTTTTGGTGCAGTTACTAAACTTACATTGAAGATATTAAGTACTGTACCCTCTGTATTACGGAGGTTTTGGTGCAGTTACTAAACTTACATTGGAGATATTGTGTACTGTACCCTCTGTATTATGGAGGTTTTGGTGCAGTTACTAAACTTACATTGAAGATATTGGCTACTGTACCCATTATCAATACTATATAGAGAACGATAGAAGTATTCAATCTATGTATCCATTTATGGTGTAGGTTTGGGCGGAGTTCCTAAACATTCATCGAAAATACCCATGTATTAACTAGGTTTCGGCATGGTTACTAAAACTTTCGTTGAAGATATCAGGCAACGTCCTTATGTTTTATGTAGGTTTTGGCGATGGTTGCTAAACTTCTTTGAAGATGTAGGGCACTGCTTTATATAGTTGCTGGTGTCGTTACTAGACTGTTGTTGAAGATGCTGGGCAGTGTGCCCAGGTCGTAGATGCTGTAGGCCCAGGTGTTGATGCACAGCGTCAGACAACACACAGCAATGACGTTCATGACGATTCCGCACAGAGCCTGTGACAAAAAAAAGAACAACAAAATGCTACTTATGCCAAGATTTCGAAACCGTGTTCAATATTTGCCAGTAACTGAAATCTGTTATCTGGTATCTTTAAGGAGCTGCAGGCATGGCGGAAGCAAGAAGACATTAGAGGAGGTGGGTTAACTGAGATTGAGGTCGCAAAGCAAAGTTTCTAGGGATTTTGGCCGTAAAATGTTGAAAACTAGATGTCCTGGAATGCAATTTCCTGCATTCTACAAGTAAAATTCATCTCTGCCTTAAGATTTACTACCAATAATAGTTTTGATTCAGAATTATTGGGGGGAGGGGAGGCTAGAGAACCCAGCCCCCCCCCCACCCCCACCCCTCACACACTGTTCCGTCATACCTGAGCTAAAATAACTGGGATCTCTTTAAGAGTCACAATAACTGAGATTTCTTTTAAGCAGTGACCATAATTGAGATTTCTTTAAGAAGTAGCAATAACTAAGATTTCTTTAAGAGTCGCAATAACTGAAATGTCTTTAGAAAGCTACAATTACTGAAACGTCTTTAATAAGTCGCAATAACAGATGTCTTTAAGAAGTCACAATAACTGAGATGTCTTTAAGAAGTAGCAATAACTGAGATGTTTTTAAGAAGTAGCAATAATTGATATTTCTTTAAGAGTCACAATAACTGAGATGTCTTTAAGAAGTAGCAATAACTGAGATGTCTTTAAGAGTCACAATAACTGAGATTTCTTTAAGACGCCGCAATAACTGAGATGTCTTTAAGAAGTAGCAATAACAGAGATGTCTTTAAGAGTCACAAATACTGAGATGTCTTTAAGAAGTAGCAATAACTGTGATGTCTTTAAGAAGTTAATAAAGTTCATGATAAGTAACAAGTTAAAATTATTTCACCCGGGGGAAATAAATTTGATAACTGGTAACTCGTTTATTTTTCTCTATATATGCAGAGTTATTGCCCTATCGTTATATCGTGCTTTACTCATTAAAAAATATATTTACATACACATGTACATGAATTTCTTAATTATAATATTTCTAAATGATGATGATAAAAGTGACAATAATATTTAATAATATATATTACTAATAATAAAATTAACTAATAAAAACTGCATGCACAGTTAGTATCAGAAATCCATAAAATATATGTATACTGTTACCATGTCTACAATTCGCAGATGCCCATTTGAAAATACTATGGCATTTGGAGGTGTTGCCACTGGTAACATAAAAGCAAATGATGTTGCCATGGAAGTTGCCATCATGAGGTACAACGGGTTTATATTGGTTTTCAGGGCCTGAAAAATGAAAGCTTAGATAATGAAATCATATTCTAGTTTGTTTGTTTGTTGTGTGTGTGTGTGGGGGGGGGGGGGGGGGGGGTGTAGTTTGTTCGGTGTGTATTCTTTGTTGCAGTCACACTAGTTATGTTCGTACTAGCATTCTTTGTTGCAGTCACACTAGTTATGTTCGTACTAGCAAACGACATATTCAGGGTTCGCGAAGTGTTTAACTGGTTTCTATGCTAACTTATCACATTCAGTTAATGTTAAGCGAAAAATCCAGTCTAGTAAGCGATGGCAAGCACGAGGTCTACTGAACGTGACTCGGATGTCAGAAGAGTTCCCCTCATGTTAGTTCGTGAATGGTACCTGTGACATGTTGATAATAATTACATGTATTATATATTTATAATTCCTTTTTGTCTTTCTAGCATATAAGCTACATCCATGGGTAAATACCAAAACAGAAAGATAAAATATATAACACATATGAAGGGTCCACGGGAATAACCTGTGATGTAACACTTTTGGTAATTTGGTATATTTTTATTTTAAAGTTTGTAACTCTGCAATCATGGAATATTTATACCTAAGCAAGCATGATTTACCAACAGCTACTAATGGCCTACCATATATATAGGTTTTTATTTTATTGTTCCACTGTGACCTTGACATACACAACTTTTATATCACTGACAATCTTTTGACATCGCAGGTTATGACCAAGGACCCTTCATATACATGTTGTAGTTTAGATGTTTTCCCTCCTTTTTTTCTTTTTTAAATGACAATACTGCTATATAGTGTGCTGCGAAATAAAAGCCATATTCGTTTATTTTTTTACCGTAAATATATACAAATCCCTTAATGTGTCGTGTGCAAAAGCATCATTCAGAGTCCATAATATTGTATTGGATGGCTAAAACCCTACTAAATATGAACTTGTATATAAAAACACGTATGGGGTCTGTAACTTTGACACTTCACACCCATTACTCTGCGGACATTTGCCACCTTTAGAGAACATTTTAGGCCCCTAGGTAAAATATTGTTAACATAGCAATATATTAAAAATTGTATGTAAAACAATGCGACGCTCAAATTACAATTATTACCCTCCTTTTAGGTGTTGCATTTTTTAGCTTACACTTTTGAAACTTTTGTTATTTTAACAATATTTACTTACCAGTTCAGCCATTATTGGCATCAACAGTGTGGCAGTTGCTGTGTTACTTGTGACCTCCGTTATCATGGCCACCACCAAGATGAGCAGGAAGCAGGCTAACAAAGGATCCAGGTCCATGAAAGCCTTCAGCTGTTCACCGACCCACTCCGATAAACCTGAATTCTGTCAAGATAAGAACATTAATATTTCGCTTCGATTGGCTTTTCTGAAGTGTATTTAATGACAATCTGATTAAAATTAGCTCTACTGGGTCTACCAGTAGATCTAACAGCATTGCGTGGACTCCTATGTCCAGGTGACATTTCATCTATAAATAACAATTTAAATATCGACCAATTACACCTCACCTTTTATAGCGTTATTCGGGAGCATGCAAATTCTAAAAATATCGGGCGAGACTATTTATGCAAAAAAAACAGGAGGAAAAGTGCTGTAACACGGTGGGTTTTTTCGTCTTAGAAACAAATTTTATATAAAATTTTATATTGCAATTAGTTTCCGGCATACTTCACCCGAATCATTTTGTATACCCTCTGCATAATCACGAATGTTTTTAATGTTTTTTTCAAATCACTGGCATGATTTTGCAAGTAAAGTTTTGATTGGTCGAATGAAAGGTCAGCTGGACAAGAGCTCCAACGGGCTGCACATCCACATGTAATAGTGGAGGTAATTTTAATTAGACTGATTTAATGAGTGTGTGATTACAAAAGTGTTAAACTGCACTTGTTACGACTGACTCGCTGTAATTTAAAGTCCAACGGGTACTTTTCACAAAACCTGACATAGATGCATGTCCATGATTTGAGGGGTGGGGTGGGGAGGTTAAAGAAGAAAGATACGCAAAGATCCCAACATGGATATGTCATAGTTGCTTTTGGCGCGTAGTTTGTAATCAATACCTAGATACTACATAGACAAGCAGATCCTGCCCGACCGGGAGCACCCGTCTGGAAAACGACTTTTAGCTGCTTTTTTTCACCAAAGTGTAGTTCTAGAACTCTGCCGTTCGAGAGCTATAGCTATAGATGGACATTTTAACAGTTATTATCGCTCTCTCAGCCACAGATAAGTCTATATCAAAACACATAATTGCTGCCTACTACCGGGTGGGAAAAAGAGTACATGGAACACACGTCAAAAGGGCAAATCAATATATATTTATTTTTTTATCAGAAAAAGAGGCGCTCGAATATATATGTATTTAGTGGGGACGGGTCCCCTCTCTCCCCCCCCCCCACACACACACACTCATACTTCGAGATGAGCACGATTCTGATTGTCTTCCAGTGAAACGTTTTGAAAGGTTTCAAAAGAGGGTGCTATTTGGCAGCAAAGTTAAGGTCGAGTCTTCCCGCGCTAGGTGACAGAATGGGGATATATTTACCTTAGAGGCATACGGTCGAGTCTTCCGCGCTAGGTGACAGAATGGGGATATATTTACCTTAGAGGCATCCGGTCGAGTCTTCCCGCGCTAGGTGACAGAATGGGGATATTTTTGCCTTAGAGGCCTACGGTCGAGTCTTCCGCGCTAGGTGACAGAATGGGGATATTTTTGCCTAAGAGGCCTACGGTCGAGTCTTCCTGCGCTAGGTGACAGAATGGGGATATATTTACCTTAGAGGCATCCCGTCGAGTCTTCCCGCGCTAGGTGACAGAATGGGGATATATTTACCTTAGAGGCATCCGGTCGAGTCTTCCCGCGCTAGGTGACAGAATGGGGATATATTTGCCTTAGAGGCATCCGGTCGAGTCTTCCCGCGCTAGGTGACAGAATGGGGATATATTTGCCTTAGAGGCATCCGGTCGAGTCTTCCCGCGCTAGGTGACAGAATGGGGATATATTTACCTTAAGAGGCATCCGGTCGAGTCTTCCCGCGCTAGGTGACAGAATGGGGATATATTTGCCTTAGAGGCATCCGGTCGAGTCTTCCCGCGCTAGGTGACAGAATGGGGATATGTTTACCTTAGAGGCATCCGCCAGAGCAAATCCGCCTCCAAGGAGGAGGATGACTCCCCATGGCAGCTTGGCATGGATCATTTGCCAGGTAAGCAAAGGCGTGTATTCCGGTTTTACCTTCACACCTGCACAAGAAACATAGCAAATGCTATTTATTTTAGATAAACACTGTCGGAACCTTGTCCAGTATCCCTGTTACGAGGATACTGGAGAAATTCCCATAGTGAAAACTGAAATTAAAAAGCCGCAGCTATTTAAAGGAGCTGCGGAATGATGCCGTGTCAAATGTTTGTAAAACAATTTTTTAATATATAATTATTATTATTATTTATTATTATTATTTTTGTATTTGAATTGCAGATGCACTTAAGAATATGATAGGATACCATATTAATGTACCTATATCCAATTAAGGTTCACGCACGTCTCTCCTAGGCACAATCTCTGACTTCGCCGGTCCAGGACAAAAAGCATTCAGTATGGGTGGGATCGATTAATTTGTAATTATTTATTACAGATAAATTTTAAAATAACGAAATATTATAGTTTCAACTTTCAGACCTTTAAAAATTCAAATGAATTTAACATAGGTGGGGTGGGGGGTTTGTTCAGAATTGAGTGACGAGCACTGTGCGTTAGTAGCGAGAGTCTAACATCTGGGATGGCCGAAACTGTCTCAATGGGCAGTATGACTACAATACTAATATGTAACAGAACCTTTTATTACGCTTGCACTACTAGTATGACTTCAATGTGTACATACCATCTGAATAACGCCAACAGAACACAGTGGGTTTCTTCGCTGGGAGGATAAACAACAGGACGGCAATAAACATGGCTGCAGTGGAATCTGTGACATATCTGTGAGTTATAGAAGAAAAATGACAGAGAAAGTGTCACCAGTGGATAGGCATACATGCACATTGGCACCAGTTTGTGTAGGTATTGTGCATGTATTTTAAGTAGCCTGTGTATGCGTTTTAGCCCGAGTACGCTGCCGTTCGAGTGCAAGACAGACGGACATTTGGACGGTTATAATAATAACTGTCCTAATGTCTTGAATGGCAGCGTAATCGGGCTAATGTGTGTGTGTGTGTGTGCATGCGTGCGTGCGTGTGTAGGTAGGTAGGTATACTTGCATGTGATGTCTACGTGTGTGTTTGTGGGGATGTATAGTATGGATATAAAAATCCTTATGTATGCATGGTATATATACATCTGTCATACAGAAAATGTATTTACGGATGTATTTTTATTTTTATTTAAAAATAATATCAATATATAATAAGACTATTTAACTGCTTACTGGTTGGGAAAGAGGGTGCCCCATCCTTGAAAGTTATTTCCTTTCCGCGTCAGCAGTAAGGCCGCGAATAGTGCAAACAGTAGCAAAATAACAACTTCGGCATAGCTGAAAAGAAAATATATTTTCTTGTTTAGGATACCAGTATCTGTATATCCAGTTTGTTTGCTGTTGTGTTCTAATGTTTGTGTATTGTGTGTGCGTGTGTGTATCTATCTATCTATCTCGCTATCTGTGTGTGTGTGTGTGTGTGTGTAGATATATATAGATATATATAAATGCATACACACATACATGCATACACATATACACGCACACACACACACACACCCACGCTTGCATGCATACATACATACACACATACACACCACACACACACACCACGCACACACACACACACCACACACATACATACATATATAAAAACTGGTTAGGGCTACTACAAATATTAGGACAACGACAAACACTGTTTATACAGATACTGACATTATAAACAGGAAAATGTCTTTAATATGTAATTTTAGTCGTAAAAAGGGATCTGTTACAACGGCTGCAAACTCAAAGCAGTAAATATTTGAACACATGGGTAAGCACATCCACTTTCTCAGTCGGTTGAGTGCTCACTTGAGGTGCTTGCGTCGCAGTGTCCACCTCATTGGATACATTCAACTCATTAGGTTTTTTCTCGTTACAACCAGTGAACCACAACTGGTCAAAGGCCGTGGTATGTGTTTTTCCTGTCTATGGGAAAGTGCATATAAAAGATCCCTTGCGGCATTAGAAAAATGTAGCGGGTTTCCTTTGATAACTGTGTCACAAATGTTTGACATCCAATAGCCGATGTATTTTTTCGTGCTAGGGTGTCGTTAAACATTCATTCATTCATTCATTCATTCCAATAGCCAATGATTAATTAATCAATGTGCTCTAGTGGCGTTGTTAAACAAAACAAACTTTAACTTTTCATTCGCTCTATTCATTGCACATCACTTTGGTCATTCCATTCTATGGAACATCTGGCTAATGCCACTTTCACTCCTATCTTGTTATAATCTCAACTGACTACTTTACACAAACATTGAATTTAATCTTCTTAAACAGAAGTGTCATCAGAGGCCATGTCATTTGGCAAGAAATGAACAATATGTAATTAACATTGGTATGTAACAGTTAGATTGACTTCCCGCGTTTGTCTTGTATTTTATAGAGTTGGATGGAGAGAACAAGGTTCACATATTCCAGGAAAATAGGATTGAGAGAAGAGGGAAGGAAGGAAATGGTTTATTTAACGATGCACTCAACACATTTTATTTATGGTTATATGGTGTCGGACATATGATTAAGGACCAGACAGATTTTGAGGGAGGAAACCTGCTGTCGCCATTTCATGGACTACTCTTTTCGATTAGCAGCAAGGGATCTTTTATATGCTAGCACATACCACGGCCTTTGATGTACCAGTCGTGGTGCACTGGCTGGACCGAGAAATAGCCCCACCGATGAGGATCGATTCCAAACCGACCGCGCATCAAGCGAGTGCTTTACCACTAGGCTACGTCCCACCCCTGAGAGAAGAGGGATGATACATTCCCGGAATATGGGATTGAGATAATAAAGATGACAAATTCCAAAAATTGGGTTTAAGATAAGAGAGCTGGCACATTCCAGGAACGTTCCGGGAAAGTGGGTTTGAGAAAAGAGAGCTGGAACATTCCAAGAAAGTTGGTTTGTGAAAAGAGAGATGGCACATTCCTGAAAAGTGGGTTTGAGAAAATAGAGCTGGAACATTCCAAGAAAGTTGGTTTGCGAAAAGAGAGCTGGAACATTCCAAGAAAGTTGGTTTGAGAAAGGAGAGATGCCACATTCCAGGAAAGTTGCCTGCCATACTAACGTGATTCTACCCAAACTTCTGAACTGTTCCTGGATGGCCTTCGTCATCGCCGATCTACGAGCGTTGTCTTTCTTACAGCAGCCCCTAGACAAAATTAAAAAAACAGCTCCGTGACAAAATACAAAAACAGCTCCTAGACAAAATACAAAAACAGCTCCTAGACAAAAGAGAAAGACAGCTCCTAGACAAAAGAGAAAGACAGCTCCTAGACAAAAGAGAAAGACAGCCCCTAGGCAAAATACAAAAACAGCTCCTAGACAAAAGAGAAAGACAGCTCCTAGACAAAAGAGAAAGACAGCTCCTAGACAAAAGAGAAAGACAGCTCCTAGGCAAAATAGGAAGACAGCCCCTAGGCAAAATAGGAAGACAGCCCCTAGGCAAAATAGGAAGACAGCTCCTAGACAAAAGAGAAAGACAGCCCCTAGACAAAAGAGAAAGACAGCTCCTAGACAAAAGAGAAAGACAGCCCCTAGAAAAAAGAGAAAGACAGCTCCTAGACAAAAGAGAAAGACAGCCCCTAGACAAAAGAGAAAGACAGCTCCTAGACAAAAGAAAGACAGCCCCTAGACAAAAGAGAAAGACAGCTCCTAGACAAAAGAGAAAGACAGCTCCTAGACAAAAGAGAAAGACAGCCCCTAGACAAAAGAGAAAAAGACAGCTCCTAGACAAAAGAGAAAGACAGCCCCTAGACAAAAGAAAGACAGCTCCTAGACAAAAGAAAGACAGCCCCTAGACAAAAGAGAAAGACAGCTCCTAGACAAAAGAGAAAGACAGCCCCTAGACAAAAGAGAAAGACAGCTCCTAGACAAAAGAGAAAGACAGCTCCTAGACAAAAGAAAGACAGCCCCTAGACAAAAGAGAAAGACAGCTCCTAGACAAAAGAAAGACAGCTCCTAGACAAAAGAGAAAGACAGCTCCTAGACAAAAGAGAAAGACAGCTCCTAGACAAAAGAAAGACAGCCCCTAGACAAAAGAGAAAGACAGCCCCTAGACAAAATAGAAAGACAGCCCCTAGGCAAAAGAGAAAGACAGCCCCTAGGCAAAATATAAAAACAGCAGTCTCTAGACAAAATACAAAAAACAGCCCCTAGTCAAAATATAAAAACAGCCCCTAGACAAAATACAAAGACAGCCCCTAGACAAAATACAAAGACAGCCCCTAGTCAAAATAGAAAGACAGCCCCTAGACAAAATACAAAAACAGCCCCTAGACAAAATACAAAAACAGCTCCTAGACAAAAGAGAAAGACAGCTCCTAGACAAAAGAAAGACAGCCCCTAGACAAAAGAGAAAGACAGCTCCTAGACAAAAGAGAAAGACAGCCCCTAGACAAAAGAAAGACAGCCCCTAGACAAAAGAGAAAGACAGCCCCTAGACAAAAGAGAAAGACAGCCCCTAGACAAAAGAGAAAGACAGCCCCTAGACAAAAGAAAGACAGCCCCTAGACAAAAGAGAAAGACAGCCCCTAGACAAAAGAGAAAGACAGCCCCTAGACAAAAGAGAAAGACAGCTCCTAGACAAAAGAGAAAGACAGCCCCTAGGCAAAATAGGAAGACAGCCCCTAGGCAAAATAGGAAGACAGCCCCTAGACAAAAGAGAAAGACAGCCCCTAGACAAAAGAGAAAGACAGCTCCTAGACAAAAGAGAAAGACAGCCCCTAGACAAAAGAGAGACAGCTCCTAGACAAAAGAGAAAGACAGCTCCTAGACAAAAGAGAAAGACAGCCCCTAGACAAAAGAGAAAGACAGCCCCTAGACAAAAGAGAAAGACAGCTCCTAGACAAAAGAGAAAGACAGCCCCTAGACAAAAGAGAAAGACAGCTCCTAGACAAAAGAGAAAGACAGCTCCTAGACAAAAGAGAAAGACAGCTCCTAGACAAAAGAAAGACAGCCCCTAGACAAAAGAGAAAGACAGCCCCTAGACAAAAGAGAAAGACAGCTCCTAGACAAAAGAGAAAGACAGCCCCTAGACAAAAGAGAAAGACAGCCCCTAGACAAAAGAGAAAGACAGCCCCTAGACAAAAGAGAAAGACAGCCCCTAGACAAAAGAGAAAGACAGCCCCTAGACAAAAGAGAAAGACAGCTCCTAGACAAAAGAGAAAGACAGCCCCTAGACAAAAGAGAGACAGCTCCTAGACAAAAGAGAAAGACAGCTCCTAGACAAAAGAGAAAGACAGCCCCTAGACAAAATAGGAAGACAGCCCCTAGACAAAAGAAAGACAGCCCCTAGACAAAAGAGAAAGACAGCCCCTAGACAAAAGAGAAAGACAGCCCCTAGACAAAAGAGAAAGACAGCTCCTAGACAAAAGAGAAAGACAGCTCCTAGACAAAAGAGAAAGACAGCCCCTAGACAAAAGAAAGACAGCTCCTAGACAAAAGAAAGACAGCCCCTAGACAAAAGAGAAAGACAGCTCCTAGACAAAAGAGAAAGACAGCTCCTAGACAAAAGAGAAAGACAGCTCCTAGACAAAAGAAAGACAGCCCCTAGACAAAAGAGAAAGACAGCTCCTAGACAAAAGAGAAAGACAGCCCCTAGACAAAAGAAAGACAGCCCCTAGACAAAAGAGAAAGACAGCCCCTAGACAAAAGAGAAAGACAGCTCCTAGACAAAAGAGAAAGACAGCCCCTAGGCAAAATATAAAAACAGCAGTCTCTAGACAAAATACAAAAAACAGCCCCTAGTCAAAATATAAAAACAGCCCCTAGACAAAATACAAAGACAGCCCCTAGACAAAATATAAAAACAGCCCCTAGTCAAAATAGAAAGACAGCCCCTAGACAAAATACAAAAACAGCCCCTAGACAAAATACAAAGACAGCCCCTAGACAAAATACAAAGACAGCCCCTAGACAAAATAGAAAGACAGCCCCTAGACAAAATACAAAAACAGCTCCTAGACAAAAGAGAAAGACAGCTCCTAGACAAAAGAAAGACAGCTCCTAGACAAAAGAGAAAGACAGCCCCTAGACAAAAGAGAAAGACAGCTCCTAGACAAAAGAGAAAGACAGCCCCTAGACAAAAGAGAAAGACAGCTCCTAGACAAAAGAGAAAGACAGCCCCTAGACAAAAGAGAAAGACAGCTCCTAGACAAAAGAGAAAGACAGCCCCTAGACAAAAGAGAAAGACAGCCCCTAGACAAAATAGGAAGACAGCCCCTAGACAAAAGAGAAAGACAGCTCCTAGACAAAAGAGAAAGACAGCTCCTAGACAAAAGAGAAAGACAGCCCCTAGACAAAAGAAAGACAGCTCCTAGACAAAAGAAAGACAGCCCCTAGACAAAAGAGAAAGACAGCCCCTAGACAAAAGAGAAAGACAGCCCCTAGACAAAAGAGAAAGACAGCTCCTAGACAAAAGAGAAAGACAGCCCCTAGACAAAATAGGAAGACAGCCCCTAGACAAAAGAGAAAGACAGCTCCTAGACAAAAGAGAAAGACAGCTCCTAGACAAAAGAGAAAGACAGCTCCTAGACAAAAGAAAGACAGCTCCTAGACAAAAGAAAGACAGCCCCTAGACAAAAGAGAAAGACAGCCCCTAGACAAAAGAGAAAGACAGCCCCTAGACAAAAGAGAAAGACAGCTCCTAGACAAAAGAGAAAGACAGTCCCTAGACAAAAGAGAAAGACAGCCCCTAGACAAAAGAGAAAGACAGCTCCTAGACAAAAGAGAAAGACAGCCCCTAGGCAAAATATAAAAACAGCAGTCTCTAGACAAAATACAAAAAACAGCCCCTAGTCAAAATATAAAAACAGCCCCTAGACAAAATACAAAGACAGCCCCTAGACAAAATATAAAAACAGCCCCTAGTCAAAATAGAAAGACAGCCCCTAGACAAAATACAAAAACAGCCCCTAGACAAAATACAAAGACAGCCCCTAGACAAAATAGACAGCCCCTAGACAAAATACAAAAACAGCCCCTAGACAAAATAGAAAGACAGCCCCTAGACAAAATACAAAGACAGCCCCTAGACAAAATACAAAGACAGCCCCTAGACAAAATAGAAAGACAGCCCCTAGACAAAATACAAAAACAGCCCCTAGACAAAATATAAAAACAGCAGTCTCTAGACAAAATACAAAAAACAGACCCTAGACAAAATACAAAAACAGCCCCTAGACAAAATATAAAAATAGCACCACCTAGACCAAATACAAAAACAGAATGCCACACAGTATCTTCTTAAAACAGTTGTTTTTCTAATACAGGTCAATTTGTATTACTAGTATATGCAATATTTTGGGAGATGATTGTAGATATTTTGGTAGAGTAGGTGGTTACGTTTTGAAAATGGCCACTTGACCCCAAGTTCGATTCTAGAGATACGTCTATTTTAAAACCATCTGTTTACAATTACTAGTATTTGTTTTGTTAATGGTCTTGTTAAAAATACTTGAAAAAGGGAGTAAAATGGCGATCAGCCAGTTGTTCACGATATTTATGTCTATATTGAAGGACTCGTCAAATACTGACACCATTAGTAATAGTCAATATACGTACTTGAATCGAATGAAGATGATAAAAAGCCAAGTCCAACATAGAATCAGCATCATGGCGGATAGCGGTAGGGCTATCATCATGAAATTGGCAAAATTGATTCCTGATTTACCGCCATATGTTTCGAATAATCTGCAATATCACAAAAACAAAAACCTTGTGCATTTTTAATTTTCTCCCCTCCCCTCCCCCCAAAAAAAAAAAAGAAGAGTAAAATTATATAATGTATATCATAACAATGTAAGTTAATCAGCTTAATGGTTTCATCCCAAGCCAGTTTGGCCAAAATACGTTACTGGAAGGATATGTTTTATTTAATGACGCACTCAGCACATTTTATTTACGGTTATATGGCGTCGGATAATGAGAGAGGAAGCCCGCTGTCGCCACTTGGGCTACTCTTTTCGATTAGCAGCAAGTGATCTTTTATATGCACCATCCCACAGACATGATAACACATACCACGGCCTTTGGTATACCAGTCGTGGTGCACTGGCTGGAGCGAGAAATAAAATACGTTACTGACGCAATAACAAGGACAAGTGGAATATATACATTCATTCTAATGAACACTGGGCAATCCAGTTAAAAAGGCAGGGATGTAGCATGTCCTAACTGGAACATTTTGAGCAGTTGGGACAATTTGGGCTGCTACACAAGAGTCATGCCAAGAGGCGAAGGTTACTTCAGATTTTCGAAAAGAATATTAGTGCTATATACACTGTTGGATTTTACAGCGCTTTTCAAATGATTTTGCAAAGAAAACAATAAAAAGGGGTAACTCACAAATCCGCTTGGCCCTTAAACACGAGGTTGGGGGGTGATCCTGTGAGTGTGGCAATCCCGCCCACGTTAGCGGCGTACGCTATGCACAGAGACAGACCTTTACACATCCGTTTGTATTCCTGGTCATACTCGTTATCCACCTCACAGAGGGACGACCCCCTGAAATACAAGAATGCAGTACAGTCGAACCTGTTTATAAAGGACACTTTCCTCACTGAGGGACGCCCCCTGAAATACAAGAATGCAGTACAGTCGAACCTGTTTATAAAGGACACTTTCCTCACTGACGGACGCCCCCTGAAATACAAGAATGCAGTAGTCGAACCTGTTTATAAAGGGCACTTTCCTCACTGACGGATGCCCCCAGAAATACAAGAATGCAGTACAGTCGAACCTGTTTATAAAGGACACTTTCCTCACCGAGGGACGCCCCCCCCCCCCCCCCGAAATACAAGAATGCAGTACAGTCAAACCTGTTTATAAAGGACACTTTCCTCACTGACGGACGCCCCCCTGAAATACAAGAATGCAGTACAGTCGAACTTGTTTATAAAGGACACTTTCCTCACTGAGGGATGCTCCGCTGGAATATATACAAGAATGCAGTAAAATCGAACCTGTTTATAAAGGACACTGAAAACACGGTGACAACCAATTTAGGTAGAGTAGAGGTATGAGACAGGGCGTTAAACATGAACAGCTAGGTTTGCAGAGAGAGCCTATTACTAACCAGTGGTGGATCCAGAAAATCCATTTAGGGGGAGAGGGCCAGTGACATGTGGCTGAAAGCTACAAACGTTCCCGAAGGGATTCCTCGGATTCTCCAACGCAACACTTTGTTTAAAAATACAATAAAAATATAACGGTCGCAAAATTTAGGGGGGTGGGGTGGGGGGGCCGAAATACTTAAATGTGTTTTTGAAATGAAACAAGTTTGATTCGCGAAACACGTTTTGCTAAATAGTTACGAAACAATTTTCTTGTTTTTCGACAACGCACACAGCAAACAAAATCGACCTAAACGTGTTTTTGTTTCTGGAAAACATGTTTTTCACTGCCGTATGCATTCGGCTTAAGGAGAAGGAGGTAAGAAGAAGAAAAAAGAAGAAGAAAAGGAACAAGAAGAAGAAGAATACAAAAGAGGATTATAACGGTAGAGGAGAAGGAGAAGAAGAAGAAGAAGAAGAAGAAGAAGAAGAAGAAGAAGAAGAAGAAGAAGAAGAAGAAGAAGAAAATAAAGGAAAGAAGAAGAGGAAGGGACAGAAAATAACTGGAAAATCCACACACCAGGAATGCCTGCCCGATACGTTTTCACGGACAAGTTTACTTTCCGAAATGCTCTCGGAATTGTTCGTAATGTCTGAAAAATCCTGGCTAGAACGATTCGCTTTGCTATCGCCAGGAGTCTGCTCACTACTCTCATTTGGTTCTGATGCTGGGGAGCTCTCACCATTCTGGTCGAGATTTACTTTGTATTTTTTCAGACTGACGCCATCAGGTGCAGCAGATTCCAGAGAGTCCATAGAGAAGGCTTCGTTAATAGCACCCACTGAAAGATAATAACAGAACATAATAAACTTCAGTTGGTAATATTACAGAAAAATCTACTGTTTTCTAAGGACCTAACTTTAAAATTTCTACGGTACTGTTGATATACTGCTCTATGTTGTGTGTGTAGTTGAAAACTATATAGGAGCTGTCAAAATGGGGAATAGAGCGACAATTAATTACATGCAGATAGCACAGTAGCTAGTAGTAGCAGTAGTAGAAAGCTGCTAAACTGCTATGGTAAATTTTCTCTCTCTAGGAATGTAGGCTTTGTCAAAGACAACAATGTACAGTACATCCTAAAATGTTGTTGTTTTTTGTGTACTCATCCTTTTTTTGTAATTTCTTTGGAATGTTGCTACTGTGATAAAGGGGAGGAGTTGGAAAACGTGTGTACGAACTTACACACGCACACACATGCGAACACACGCTAGCACGTGCACACACACACTCAGAGAGAGAGAGAGAGAGAGAGAGAGAGAGAGAGAGAGAGAGAGAGAGAGAGAGAGAGAGAGAGAGAGAGAGAGAGACGAAGGGAGGGAGGTCCAAATACAAACAAAAATATTAAACAGAAACATATAAATGTTCCCATACAAAATTGCAAGTTTTCAGTGTTTATATATGGTCATTGTCCAAGTTAATCCAATTTGTTGACGAAGAAACTCACGGTCCATAAACGTATATAGGCTATTCCTTCCGAATACCAGCAATATGCAGGTTTTTGATGCGAGTTTCCTAAAAAGACAAAACTTCAAATACCACGGCCTGTGATATACCAGTCAGAGAGCGCTAATTGGAAGTGGAAAATAACAATTTGGGTTCAACGAGGAGAACTGATCATACGACTACCAACTTACAACTCTCAACGAACGGGAAAGAAAAGCAATGTTTGATTATATATACTACTCAAAAGAATTTAAGGGTCAAAAATTTATAACCAAATAAGTTTCAGAGTGTATTAGATTGATGATGTAAACTACACCAAATTTTTAATTTATTGTTCCATATTTACAAAAAAACACAAATAAACGTCACTGTATACAAGAAAGTCACATGACATGCTGTCAAAGTTGAAGGTTGTCAAACATGGATTTTACACATTAGAACATTCGTTTAATAGTGTGTGAATCCACCCCTGGCGCGAATACACTCCAACGCATCGTTGCCTCATGCTGTTGATCAGACGTCTGAAGAACTCTTGGGGAATGGCCTGCCACTCTGCCATAAGAAGTTGACCCAGATCATGAAGGTTGGCCGGAGGGGCATGGTTATCCCGAACTCTCCTGCCTAATTCGTCCCAGGCGTCCTCTATTGGGGCCAAGTCAGGCGAATATGCTGGCCAATCCATCCTGGCGATACCTTGTTGTCTGAGAAAGTCCGTTACCACCCTGGCGCGGTGGGGTCTGGCATTGTCATCCTGCAGAACTGCCCCGCCGCCAATCTGCTGAAGGCCTGGGAGAACCAACGGCCGGATAATCTCATTCAGATAGCGGATTCCATTCAGATTGCCATCCACCACATAGAGGGGGGGGGGGGGGGTCCTGTGGTGGATAGAGATGCCGCCCCACACCATGACGCTGCCACCACCGAACCGGTGACGTTGTCTAACGTTAACGTCAGCGAAGCGCTCCCCAGGACGTCTGTAGACACGAACCCGACCGTCGTTGAACTGGAGACTAAACCTGGACTCAGTGAACATCACTCGACCCCACTGAACACGCTGCCACCGCAGATGAAGCGTGCACCAGTGACGTCTGGCCGTTCTGTGACGTGGTAGGAGTGGTGGTCGAACAGCCTGGCGACGGCAGCGTAGATTATTGGCTCTCAGACGATTGCGTATGGTTTGATCAGACACTCGAGTTCCAGTCGCAGTCCGCAGATTGTCACGTAATCGGCGTGAAGTGGTTGTGCGTTGACATAGAGCCATATTGGTGATGTAGCGGTCCTCTCTATTTGTAGTGCTTCGGGGTCTTCCCGAACGTGGACGATTTCGAACAGAATTCGTTGCTTGGTACCGTTGCCACAGTCGGCTAACGACACGTCTCAGAGCAACATTTCTTTGCGTATTGCCATCCTGAAGCCAAGCAATAGCCCTTCCTCGATCTTCGATAGTCAGTTGAAATCGTACCATTGTCGAATTTGGAGTGTGCACCGTACACGAACGCAAGCTCCAATTATACGGAAATTCAGCATTGGGAACATGGAATACACGCGCAAAGCGTGCAAATGAAGCGCTTTGTGAAAAAGCAAGTTATTGGCACTTAGCAGACCTTTCGCTTTCGCCCAAATTTACGTGCAAATGTAAGCATGTTTTCGCCATTAGAACTAGTCGACAGTGTCAATAACAGTGGATTTTAATTCATTTATGGGTTGCTTAGACCCACTTTCGTCAAAATGGAACAATACCATGCGCGTGACATTATGGTCTAGCTAATATAATTGACTTTCAGAAAATAATGTCGAAAATATCGTCTGACCCTTAAATTCTTTTGAGTAGTATATATAACGACACCTCAGCACATTTGAAATTCTAGTTATCTGGACCTGGTTGTTCGAAACCTGTGTTAACTTAGCCACTGACACTAACATAATTTTCTTACACACCCGTATTTCTTGATAACATATACAGTGTTAACACATAGGTGCGATAACATTTTAAAGACATATGAATGGCTGCTCCTAGATCACCAATGCCATACCATCCAATGAAAAAAAAAAAGCACGGTCGAATTGATCACTAGATGTGACGCACAAGTTTAAATCTATTTTAAAACTGTTTTTTGAAGATATGTAAGAAATAGAATACTACATGTGTGTCCGTTCGATACAGAGTTGTAAGATAAACGGTATTTAACGGCTGCTCCTGTAGTATTCTGTATATATCAACAATCTTGGTCGAGAGGGAGAAAGAGAGGAAACTTATTGCCTCCACATAGGTTACGGCTACCGAAAAAACTTGTATAATATGTACTTTCCCACTGACTGTACATACCATAGCCTTTGAAGTCGTAGGTCACTGGCTGGGACGCGAAAAAAACCCCCCAAAACCCTGTGTCCATCATGGGTGATCGATCCTGCAACCTATCGCATCTCATCGGAGCGCTCTACCACTGAGATGGAATTCACAAACTATTGCACGTCGTGTGCTGGAATTTATGCACGGGCGGGTCTAGACTATGGCGAGCGAAGTTTATAGAAGGGGGGGGGGGGGGGGTCGAATTATGCTCCTCCCCTGCACCTGCGCGTTAACAAAGATGTGCAATATGTGCTCACGTGATTCGCTGTTGTACGAACGGTTGCGTTTGTTGGATGCGTTGAGTGGAAACGTTGTCATGCATAATGCGCCTAGTTTTATATTTGTAACTTGTATCGTTCTGTAATTATTCATAACTTATTTCGAATATCCCCTGCTTATTTAGAAGAGTATATTATTATTACGTTCTGTTTTCCCGGAACCCGCCAGCCTCATCTCCACCAACACAGACTCGACAATCGGCAACATCATTGACGTCGTCGCAGTGTTGCTGATCCACATCGACAGAAACCACGTGGGCAGCATCAGGCCGGCCATGATCCTGGAACGAGAGATAGAGGGAGGAATACCAACCAATCAGTCAATTAACTAATCAATAGTTGAATCAATCGATTAACTAATCAATAGTTCAATCAATCAATTAACTAATCAATAGTTCAATCAATCAATTAACTAATCAATAGTTCAATCAGTCAATCAATCACATATATCCGAATTAATTATGTTCAAAGATAACAATAACAACAAAAACAATATTACACCTGTTGGTAAACTATCTAAATCATTGATGGGTAGGATAATATTTCTAGCTAGTTCATCATCATCATCTTTTTTCCTATGTTGTTGTTGTTGTTTTTGTTGGGGGTTTTAAAAACATTTTTAAAACATACAAAACAATATTTTAAAGAAATTCATTTTCATTTCAACTTATTTTCGTGATTATATTCAATTAAGTTTCAAGCACGCTGTCCTGAGCACACACCTCAGCTACCTGGATGTCTGTCCAGGACAGTAGGTTAGTTGTTAATTGTTAGTGGTTAGCGAGAGAAAAAGAGGGTGTAGTGTTCTTACACCTACACATTGAGTCGTTAACACTCGCTCTGGGTGGGAGCCAGTGCCGGGGTGCGAACCCTGTACCTACCAGCCTTATATCTGATGGCTTAACCACGACACCATCAAGGCCGGTTAAAAAAATTCAATCTCACCACTTTGGATCGGAGCCGACTAGCCTGAGGACGCTAAGAGAAATACGCTTGTGTAGATTCCACTCCTCGACCGCCACCGCCACCATCAGCCCACCAATAAACAGCATGGACGTGTCCTTCAGTGGAAGAAAGGAAGGAGCATCAACTTATACATGTACTAATAGTTTACAAGATGCGCGAACCTTCTCATCCAACAGATAAACCACCCACCCACTCCTCTCACTACGTATTAAAAGTTGGAGAAATTTAAAGAAAGGAACGGAACTAGTTTTCTTACAGATATTTTTGTGTCATATGGCGATCCCCCACACGTGTAGGCTTGTCTGTTTAAGGACATTTCACAGGCTGCCCCATTATGATAAACCAGATGTCAAAGCTACACCAGCCAATTAAATTAACAATACCGAAATTGATTGCTTTGTGATGTATAAGGTGACCGCGTTCTCTCGTTAGGGACGGGATTTAGCTCAGTCGGTCGAGTGCTCGCTTGATTTGCTTGCGTCGCAGCATCGAACCAGTGCACCACAACTGGTCAAAAGCCGTGGTATATGTTTTCCTGTCTATGAGAAAGTGCATATAAAACATTCCTGGCTGCATTAGCAAAAATGTAGCGGGTTCCCTCTGATGATTACGAATTACCAACTGTTTGACATCCATTAGTCGATGATTATTTAATTAGTGTGCTCTAATAGTGCTAAACGTTTCCATTATCAGCAAGGGATCTTTCATATGCACTTTCCAATAGAGAGGACAGCACATTACCATGGCCTTTCATATATCAGTCGTGGGGCACTGGTTGGGACAGAAAAAGCAATCAAAGAGTGGGTCAACTAACGAGTTTCTATGTTACAACCAAAGTACCTCGGATAAGCGCTCTGCCGACTAAGCTAGATCCCGTCCCCTGCAACCAGTACATCTGCTTTCTCGATATCTACATATATGTCAATATGTGGTAATAGCACGGGATCAATTCGCCTAATCGCTATATCTTTCTTGGCTATGGTCTTTTCCACGATAAAATTCCAGAGTAACGTGTTGGATGATGCCCAGAAAGCGTCCAATGAAACGGGTAATTCCGTCTAACTCTTCAAATATTCGCACATGTCTTAAACGATATGAGTTGCATTTGTAAGAGGAATCTCATCACATCAACAATGAGAATACCGTCCTAATTGTTTCCATGAAGCAGGTGACAAATTCCTTTCTAATTTATGTCACAGTACACTTTTCACCGGGTGTGCACCCATTGATATGAATGATTTGTCCGGTTTCAATTACGCCTGAATTTCATTATGTAAAACCCTATCTCCAAACCAGATATAGTGATTAATGGAACTGTCTTTTCAAGGAAGACCAATATAGAACTATATATGGTCATATTGAACAACACTAATCTCTTGGTATTACATATTAACATAGATATTGCAAGACTCATTCAGCATGTCTTCTATGCAGTTAATTGCGGTTCAAACATGGTAATGTTGCTATCCAATGACACATATGTTCTTGTGTTAGCCTTATATTATTGGACAAACCTCTAATATGATGTACTGAAAGAACTTTGTTGGGAGTACAATCCAGTACACTCCTTTCCATGCCATATCAAGTTACGTCAGATATTTGTGCAAAGTCCTTACTACATTTAACTGGCTGTGAGAGTATTAGCAAAGTTTGTAACTAAATGTACATATCTAAAGGCGAATTTTGAAATGAACTTTAAGTAGTTTGGAAAATATCTTGTTAGTACTGACCTGGACTTGGTAGAACAGGTCATTGACAGTTCTCTTACTATGGTGTAAATAAAATACCTCAGTTCATCCAGTAAACTACATGACTATCCAAGTTTAAAAACCTCCTAAAGATGCTGATTTACCAAGTCCAGATCAGTACTATTAAGCAACCTACTAACCGTTGCACTGTACTGTTGGTACTATACTCCTTTCCAACGCCATGCAAATTGAACAACATGTGCATCAAACTGATGTCCTCGTAAAACAAAGAACATGAAAGGTTGTCCGGATTGTGAGTAGCAAATAAAGGGTAGAAGAACCCAGTGGACGTAAAGGAGCTAAATATGCAGCAGACACATTTATCATTAAATATTGTGAATTACCTATGGTTTTGACAACAATATATGTTTTGTCATTCTGATGAAAACAGTGTTACACCTTGATGACCTTTGACCCCATATCTGACCAACAACGTCGGCTAACTTCATGAAAGTTTTTTAGATATCCCAGTGGCGGATATAAATGGGGTCCCAGGAGCCGCTCCCCCCCCCCCCCCCCCCCAAAAAAAAAAACAAAAAACCCACAAAAAAAACAAAAAACAAACAAACACACAACAACTTTGCAACAGTTATATATATATATTCGTCTTTTACGTTGGAGGATGACGTTTGTGGCCTTCGGCCATCCGTCATTACACACACTCCAATGGATTTTCAGGATCCGCCACTGTGTACCGCAAAGGAGCCGAATATACAGCAGATAAGTGTATCATTAAATATTGTGAATTGGCTATGGTTTTGACAACTATTTATGATGTTGTGTCATTCTGATGAAAACAATGTTGTATTTTGATGACCTTTGACCCCCATATCCGACCATCAAGGTTAGTTAACGTCAGGAATATTGTTCAGATATCCCTTTGCACTTTAGTATTGGTAGATGATGAAATTTACCAAATGGAACATTACTGTTGCAAGTTCTGTGGACTTTCTGACTTCTTATCGAAAATCTAGTAATTTTTGGATTTTGTCAAAAGTTCAAATGTCATGTTACTTTTTTCAAAGGTTATGATTTTAAAAACTTACCTATGATGTCTTCTTGCTGAAAAGCTAAATAAACAATGCCTATCTTTAATCTGAGCTTTTGTGGATCCATTACAAATTTTATTTATTTTAATTTTATTTTTTTTTTTGGGGGGGAGGGGGGTCGTAATTTAAAGGCGGACACTCTCATGATGTCATAATATGACGTCTGTTGACCTTGAAACTTATCCAATCTAAAACGTCTTTATTTTATTTTATAGGGGAAACTACAAGCTTTATTTTGGTGTGTAAAATGCTATGATATATTGATATTTTGCCAAGATATGTCAAATTTAATTTCCCTACCACTAATTTTTGGTCACTTTTTCACCATGTTACTTTTGTACATAAGGTTAACTTTCTCACTTATTGCCAAGAATCAGAATGTCCACCCTGATGTTTATGATGGCCCAGGTGGTTCCTTCACCAAATATGGAGGGTGATTTAGGGAACCTCTTATGCATACAAAAAGTCCCCAGCTCCAGCAGTATATGCGTTTCAGAAGAAGCGCGAAGTCAGCTTAATGGTAGAGAGCCGGAGGTGTGACAGAAAGTTAAAGTTTGTTTTGTTTAACGACACCACTGGAGCACATTGATTTATTAATCTTCGGCTATTGGTTGTCAAACATTTGGTAATTTTCACATATAGTCTTAGAGAGGAACCCTCTACATGTTTTACATTAGTAGCAAAGGATCTTTTATATGCACCATCCCACAGACAGGATAGCACATACTGATATACCAGTCGTGGTGCACTGGCTAGAACGAGAAATAGCCCAAAAGGCCCACCGACGGGGATCGATCCCAAACCGACCGCGCATCAGGCGAGCGCTTTACTACTGGGCTACGTCCCGCCCGTGATGTGTGATAGATTGTCTGATGTGTTTGGTACGTGGTTCTCGGAGCGAATCAACGATTTTCAGAAGGTGGTGGCGGTGGTGGTGGGGAGGGGGGGGGGGGGGGGGTGTTAGCATATATCCGTGCTTCCAGATTAACTTAGCTCACTGAACGGTATGTGTGTCGGGGAAGGGGTATTGGGTCGGTGTGTAAGGGATTAAACCCTTATCCCCTTGTATCCGTTACTGGTGTTGAACGCTTACCTTGATGTAGTTCTGACTGACGTCTGCTGCTTTGGCCACGCCCATTGCGGGAAGGAGGATGATGGGAAGGAGACTGGTCACAGGTATGGGGATCGTTTCCGTCAGCCACAGTACAGCCATGACAATCAGAACGTAGGCAGTTTTAGCCTCCTGTGATAAAATATGTACCATTACAATCAGAACGTAGACAGTTTTAGCCTCCTGTGATAAAATATGTACCATTACAGTCAGAACGTAGGCAGTTTTAGCCTCCTGTGATAAAATATGTACCATTACAGTCAGAACGTAGGCAGTTTTAGCCTCCTGTGATAAAATATGTACCATTACAATCAGAACGCAGCCAGTTTTAGCCTCCTGTGATAAAATATGTACCATTACAGTCAGAACGCAGCCAGTTTTAGCCTCCTGTGATAATATGTACCATTACAGTCAGAACGCAGCCAGTTTTAGCCTCCTGTGATAAAATATGTACCATTACAGTCAGAACGTAGGCAGTTTTAGCGTCCTGTGATAAAATATATACCATTACAATCAGAACGTAGCCAGTTTTAGCCTCCTGTGATAAAATAGGTACCATTACAATCAGAACGTAGGCAGTTTTAGCGTCCTGTGATAAAATAGGTACCATTACAATCAGAACGCAGCCAGTTTTAGCGTCCTGTGATAAAATAGGTACCATTACAATCAGAACGCAGCCAGTTTTAGCGTCCTGTGATAAAATAGGTACCATTACAATCAGAACGCAGCCAGTTTTAGCGTCCTGTGATAAAATAGGTACCATTGCAATCAGAACGTAGGCAGTTTTAGCGTCCTGTGATAAAATAGGTACCATTGCAATCAGAACGTAGGCAGCTTTAGCCTCCTGTGATAAAATAGGTACCATTGCAATCAGAACGTAGGCAGCTTTAGCCTCCTGTGATAAAATAGGTACCATTACAATCAGAACGTAGGCAGTTTTAGCCTCCTGTGATAAAATACATACTAACATATTTAAAGAAAGAAAATACCTCCCTATATTACAAGAACGCACAATAGTTATTACAAAGTCTAGTGTTATGTTTATATCCAATAGAACAAAACTTTATTTACACTCAGATCACCATACGGCGATACTTGGAGGCGATTTTAAAACATTTTGTGCAGCTGCAGTAAAACAAAAATTGTACAATAAACTGGCAACTATAGAACATGAACCCAAATTCACAAAACATCGTACAAGCCTAGTTTTGCACGTAAACGTAAATTTACGACTAATACACAATTCTTATTACTACTAACAATACAACTAATATAGTTTGAAGCATACGTATTTCATTTTCTTTAGTCCGTAAAATCCTCCATCTTCCATAATGATGTAATTTTCTGCGTGAAATAGATGCCAAACACGTGTAAATGTTTGGCTGGTATAACTGCTAGTCGCAGACGTACATTTGCGATGTTTTGTGAAATTGGCTCCAGTAGAACATAATATCTTAACTGGTCTTATATAGTGTCGTGTACATACAATAATTCGAAATAATTACTTTTCAAAAAATATTTAGATTTTTAAATACAAAAATAGTATAATACATTGTCAACTACAGCACAGTAGAATATAATATATTTTATGGTGTAATACACATACAATAATTCGAAATGTCTGCGTTTCAAAAATATCTTCAAAAATACAGAATTAATATTATCAATAAAAATACATAGTTTGTTTTATAACAGACACTTTTGGAAAAGTAAAGAGTTGTTTCCATTTGATGGTGTTTGACCTAGTACTGAATTATCTACCTATGTATAATTTCCTTTCATTTGTCCAAATATGGTCACTGAAAAAGATAATGAAATTCATCACCTAGATTGGCTTAACATAGAGGATATAGTTTGTCTTTACGTTTACCATTTTGCCACCTCGTTTTGGGGTATTGTTATTCATTCATCCACCCATTCTTCTGTTCAGGCCTCCACCCATGCTTCTGTTCATGCATTCGTCCATTCATCCATTCATTCATTCGTCCATATATCCATTCATTCATTTGTTCGTTCATTCATTCATTCATTTGTTCAATTCATTCAAATTTCACAGTCACATGTTGAGGTCTCTAATCAAATATCGAATTTTGTTTTTATCTTGTATATTTTGTTTTGTTGTTTATTTTTCGTTTGCTTTTTTCTTTCTTCTTTTTTAAGGTTACGTTTTTATGGCTTCCGACGCCTATGTATCGTATCCGATGTCCGGCTTTTAACATGTACCAACTAAACACCATTTTGACACCGACATCAACTAACGGAGATGGCTGTAGCTTTGTGGTAGTGCCTGTCCAATTACTTGACATAATCAGTTGAACTGTTTCACAATACGTCACGTAACTTAAGCAGTCGTTAGTGGTTAGTTGTTAGTGGTTCCACGTGACATAATCAGTCAAAATACGTATCCGTGTATGTGACACAATTAGTTAAATTATGTTTCCGTATAATCGGTCAAATTATACGCGTTTCTCAGCGTCACGATATTTTACTCCAAACGTATGCACTGGTTTCGTCCTGGGCGTTTGATAGGAATCATTCTTAACTACGGTTAATTGGGCTTCCATTTTTGGAAGTCCCGATGGCCGAGCCGTTAAGATCGCGGGCTGTGAAATGAGAATCGGTGCAGTGGGTTCTAATCTTGCCAACTGACACTTTATGCTTTTAAAGATTACTCCTGTAAGTTAAGATAAGTAAATACGCATATGAGTAAATATGTCATGTGAACGGATTTAGCGCTCATATGGGTAACATTACTCCAGGAGTAAATTTGCACCTAGTCCTAAGTTCATGCAAAAGCTCGATATGCAGTTTGGTCGGGTGAACCTTTATTAGCAAAACTGCACACATGAGTATGTTGCAATTCACTTGAAATTCTAAAGGTTACGTTGCGGTTTTCGGCCGCTAATGAGGAAACGTCAGTTAGAAAAACAGAAGGTCGAAGTTGAAATGAAAGCAAAGAACTGAAAAAATACAAGATGGAAACAAAAGATCGATGCAGGAGGGAAGGAATCCTGATATGTTGTTAACCAGAAGGAATGACTATATCTCAAGGTCATACCATTATCAGAAAAGCATATAATCATAGACTAAACGTGTGTGTGTGTGTGTGTGCGTGAGTGTTTTGCGGGGTCTCTAATTTGCAAACGTAATGACATATACTTGTCAAACATCATTGTCTTTGACTCTTCCGGTTCATCATTACATCATTTGATTGTTTGTATATACATGTATACAACATCAACCTAATTAAGGTAAGAAGTCCCTTGTTATGGTGGGATCATTTCTTTAGCCAATGTGCAAAGAGGGAATCGTTCACACCCTTGAAAAAGTTATCGGAATGTCTTAAAACTCGGGCATCACATAGCCATGCCAGCCATATCGTTAAAAAGGTATATGGTATGATCACTCCGACACACTCTCTTTATAACATCAGACTCAGAGAGTACGGCCTTTTCCTATGCAAATAATCTTCATGGGCGTCTTCTGATCCAAAAATTCAATTATGATTTAATTTAGTTTATCATCCTTAGGAACACCAACATATTTGTCCATCTGGGACATTTATTTTAGCTTCATTGGCATGTACACATCCACGTATAATTGTCGATGCCCACACAGTTTTTCTTTGGTTTAAGACAGCTTACCACAAAGTGACAGACTCAAAACAATATCCATCGATCTGTCCATTCAGAAATTATGAAACCATTCTTAATACAGTCGGTGCAACTTCAAATGTAGAACATACTTTACAGGGGTGCAGAAAGTACTCGCCCACTCACCAAATGTGAGTATAAATTCTGACGAACGAGTTTAAACAATACAACTACTAGTCCGACTGGCGATCTGTCTTCTTTTTTTTGGCGAACGTAAACCTTTTTTTCCAGACTATTTAAAAATATATATTATTTTGTTAATCAAGGGGTTTTTTGGGGGTGGGGGTGGGTGGGGGGAGGTTGGGGTTTTTTTTTCGTTTGCCATGTGATGTTGTTCACTTGGCCAACAAAGTGTCATTAATAATGTTTTTGTCAAATTTATGTCTATCATTTGAAGTCTATATTATAATATTGTTAAACAATTATATTTTGATCTATGGGCTGGCAGACTAGTAGAAATACTGGCGGGCCAGTACATTTTAGTTGGTTCTGGTCCGGAGGGCTAATGAAATATTTTCCATTTCAGCACCCCTGAACTTTATTAAGCTTACTTTTTTGGCATAACAACCATTTATCTTATGTCCTACACAAACGGATAGTTAAAATGTATGAACCTCTATTAATATTATGTGAACACTTTTGCTTTTACTTACGCAAGTATAAATAGTAGTATTGGTATAATAAAATAGATTGGTTTCGGTGGTGTCGTGGTTAAGCCATCGGACATAAGGCTGGTAGGTACTGGGTTCGCGGCCCGGTACCGGCTCCCACCAGAGCGAGTTTTAACGACTCGATGGGTAAGACCACTACACACTCTACTCTCTCACTAACCACTAACCCTCTAACTAACTTATTCTAGAAAGACAGCCCAGTTAGCTGAGCTGTGTGCCCAGGACAGCGTGCTTAGACCTTATTTGGATATAAGCTATCGAAAATAAGTTGGAATAACTGACTGAATGAATAAAATACTCCTATTGGCAGTAGCTAGTGGGAATTTCCCTATTTGCTCAGTTGGTAGAGCGTTGGACTTTCGTACTGAGTCATGGTTCCAGTGGAGGTTGATTTTTCTATCATATTTGAAACCGACGTAGGGACTGTGTGTGTTCTTAACACAAGCGTACAGATATAACCCAGTTAGGACCCGTAACAGTTCAACGTACGTACGAAAAAATAGTTAACACGAATTAAAGTAAAATCTGATTGCTACAAACGTTAGTATACGACAACAAACGCATTCGTCATACAGACACTAGTATTTATGTATAGGATAACGCACGGCTCCGAGGTTATGGTTGGGATAGTAAAACCCGAGTGAAGAAAGGTTTGTGAAAGTAAGACCTGAGGGCGAAGCCCGAAGTCTTACTTTCACAAACCTTTCTTCCCTCGGGTTTTACTATCCCAACCATAACCAAGGAGAAGTGCGTTATCCAACATACAAATCGTTAATAAGTGTTGTTTATTCTGCGTTTTATGATAAAGCAATTTTTATTTGGAAAAAAAACCCCCAACAATCTTTCCCTCGTCGAATAGAACAGTCGACAGTTTCCAATTCACCTATGCACGTGCACGAGTTGGGTCAGCCTCCATGTGTCGAGAGAAGTCACGTGACTATCACTGGAATTTCTCGTGCGGTACACCGCGTGGTCATATTCGCAAATGCAGTGGACTGTCATGGACCGAAGCGAAGATTTAGTTTTGAGTCAAGCGCTGGATTCATCTGAGAGTCTGGGGTTTTACTTCTGTGGTAAAACCTGCGTTGGAGGTTTTACTTCTGTGGTAAAACCTGTGACTAGGTTTTACTTCTGTGGTAAAACCTTCAATGAAGTTTTACCTAGAATATAATCATCATCCAATAGCATAGGGGTAATTCGGGATAGGTTTGTATTATGAAATAGTAGTCGCCAACAAGGCGATGTTATCGCAAACATCTTATACAATTGCTGCAAACCCGGGACAGACCCTGTAATAGACATCTTCGAAGACGTACCAATCCCATCAAAACTCCTTTTCCTATTTATCATTTATTTTAATTAGAAACAGAGCACTTTTGTAAAGTAATATCTGATAAGGCTAACTCATTTATACTGTTCATATAGTTTTGAAAAACAAAGAAACTGAATTAAATAGTGGAGTCTGTAGCCTGCACAAATGAACTCGTTACGGAAATCAGCTTACGTGAAGTCCGGAAAATGTCAAGCGTGTAACTTTCTACTTTCTTTAAAAAAAAAAATTAAACAAAAAAATTAAACAAAAACAATTTAAAAGTAGACGGAATAATAAAACGAAGGAAAAGAAATGATAATAGGTATGTAGGAATAAGCCTAGGTCTCGTTTACAAAAATGTTTAAACAAAATCAAATAAAATTTCATTTAAATATTTGTATTTCAGCCAGAAACTAATTAATGTACTATCGGGGTCAGATTGTTTTTACTCTTGGAACGCTGGCTGCACGCATACGCTGGTCTACTTGACAACTTGTTACGTATTTATGATGGTGTAAAAAAATTGTAATGACAGATTTTGTTGGAGTTTATGTATATTTTTTTATCAACAACACTGGGTCCGTTCTAGATCAATAACGTAACGCTGGCTTGACATAGATGTCAGAGCCGTTCGTAACTGGTAGTGGTTGGTGAAATGACGTGTTACAAAATGTTGAGGGAGGGAGACTGGTTGCGTAATTGTTGAATTAAAAATGTCACGTGAATATCAATGCCCCAACCAACACTATCAATTGAACTAATTGTAGCCCTACGTTTAACAAGTTATTTTTAAAAATCAAAATAATAATATGAGGGATCTAATTCAGTCGGTAGTGGAAACCTGAGATGCTTGGGTCGTTGTTCTAATTGAACCACCTTTGCGGAACCAGTGGGGTTTTCCCATCCCAACTATCCTAATCATGTTCGTTTGTACATAATAATGATTCAAGACAAGTTAATTCCAAATTTCCTACAAATGTTTAGCTGCACGTTCATCTACCACTGAACAGGTATCTATAATTATCTGAATAGAACATATTGTAATTAAAAAATCAAATTGTCTGCATCAGTGTATGTCATAATTATATTTCCATAGTACTGCACCTGAAAAATTTGAATAACTTCATTCCTAAAAGGAAAAAAAAATCAGACTACACCAATGAACCAAGCATAAAATTAGAAGAGTTTGATTTATTGTTTCATTTTTGCGATATTCTCTACATTTACATATGTACCAATTACTTCATAAATTAATAATGCTTGGTTTTCGCTCGCCTTATCATTTTGATGAAAGCGATTTTTCACTCGCCTAAGCGTTTTGAGGTGTGCGATTTTTCACTCGTCATGGTTTTACAAAAGCTAAGCACTGGTTTTCCGTAGTTGTGGTAATAAATAAAAAGTTTGTTTTGTTTAACGACATCACTGATTGATTAATCATCGGCTATTGGATGTCAAACATTTTGTTATTCTGACTCGTAGTCATATGGGGAAACCCGCTACATTTGTCCTAATGCAGCAAGGGATCTTTTATATGCACTTTACCACAGACAAGAAAGCACATACCACGGCCTTTGTCCAGTTGTGGTGCACTGGTTAGAACGAGAAAGAAAAACTAATCATTTGAATGGATCCACCGAGGTGATTCGATCCTGTGACGCAAGCACCTCAGGCGAGCGCTCAACCGACTGAATTAAATCTCGCCCCTGGTAATAGACAGTAATATATACTGAACTCCACTAAAAACGCACCACTCAGATTTGTTGTTGCAAAAAAAGGATATTTAAAGTGGCAAACCCTAGTTTAAAGTGGCAAACTCTAGTTTCAGCCCGTGAAAATAGTCAGGGTAATCTGAATAAAAGTTAAAAGTTAAAGTTTGTTTTGTTTAATGACACCACTAGAGCACATTGATCACATCTGAATAAAGTTAAAACAGAGAAATACCTTCCCTCTAAACATATATTAGCGCTCGTCTCCATAATCATTACTTCTCAAAGGTACGTGCGTTTTTATAATTATAAAATCAAGCATTTTGCGTTATTACAAACACCAGGATAACCAGAAACGGATTTATGGAAATGAATAATCTAAATAATAAAATGTAAGTAATGTCCGACTTCAACTATCGAAAAACGGATCTGATGGTGAAAACTACGCAGTGGTTTTTGAAAACGAGGTTCTATTACTTTAACTGATGTTATATAGACGCATATACTCTGGTACTCAATATATATCATTTCTGTATACAGAGGTTAGGCTTATTGTGTGTTTTATAGAAACTTTACACATGCAAAAGCAATAAAAATCGTAGATTGCCTAAAGCGTTTTCAATTCAGTTTAGTCTATTAATAATGTTTTCGCCATGCAACGCTGCCGTAATGACGTAACATAGTCGCGGTGTGATATATTATCCCTCTACCTGTGGTATCTTATTAAATTAACATATATGTTATGACATGAGTCACTTGGTATATATGCATACATCTCGATCACCTTTGAACGACTTGCGAAGTGTATGTGTTGTTGGGGGTACATGAAGGGTGAAGGGTGTCGGCTGGGTTTACGGTAGTGCCCTACTAACACATTTGTCATTAAATATTGTGAATCACCTATGGTTTTGACAACAATTTGTGATGTTTTGTCATTCTGATGAAAACGGTGTTGCACCTTGATGATCTTTGACCATCAAGGTCAGCTAACGCATGAACGTTTTTCAGATATCCCAGTTGCGGATTTAAGGAGCCCCAGGAGCCCCCCCCCCCCCCCCCCTAAATTTTGCAACAGTTATATATGCACATGTACATATTTTCTCTTTTTTTACGTTAGAGAATACGAGAAATCCATTCGGGAACGTTTATGGCCTTCGGTCATGTGTCATTACACACCTTCAGTGGATTTTGTGAATCCGCCACTGTGTCCCGTAAAGGAGCTGAATATATAGCAGACAAAGGTATCATTAAATATTGTGTATTGCCTATAGTTTTGACAACTATTTATGATGTGTCATTCTGATAAAAACAGTGTTGCATCTTGATGACCTTTGACCCCATATCCGACCATCAAGGTTAGCTAACGTCAAGAACGTTTTCCCGATACCCCTTTGCACTTTAGTATTGGTAGATAATAAAATTGACCAAATGGGGCATTATTGTTGCAAGTTCTGTGGAGGTTTTGACTTCTTAACGAAAATCTAGTAATTTTTCGATTTTGTCAAACGTTCAAATGCCATGTAAGTGGTTAATATGTTAGTTTTTCAAAGATTATGTTTTCAAAAACTTACCTATAATGTCTTCTTGCTGAAAACTAAATAAACAATGCCTATCTTTATTCTGAGCTTTTGAGGGTCCATTACATTGTTTTTGGGGTCGTAATTTAAAGAAAACAACCTCATGACGTCGTAATTTGACCTCTGTTGACCTTGAACATTGTCCAAACTAAAGCGTCTTTATTTTATTTTATTTTGGGGGAAACTACAAGCTTCATTTTGGTGTGCAAAATGCTATGATATATTATTATCTCGCCAAGTTATGTCAAATTTAATTTCCCCTACCCTAATGTTTGGTAACTTTTTCACCATGTTAATTTTGTACATAAGATTAACTTTCTCACTTATTGCCAGGAATCAGAATGTCCACCCTGATGTTTATGATGGCCCAGGTGGTCCCCTCACCAAATATTGAGGGTGATTTAGGGGACCTCTCATGCATGCAAAAGTCCCCAGCCCCAAGAGTAATATAAAAGATTATTTGTTACTAATGGAAATAGGCGTGCGCTACAACAGCTTGTTCTGAATGTGCACGTAAAACCCTATGACCTAATGGAAATATGTATCAGGTTTCTTCTCTAAGGCTATATGTCAAAATTATCAAATGCTTGACATCCAGTAGCCGATAACACATAAATTAATGTGCTCTAGTGATGTCGTTGAACATAATAAATTTAAAAAACAAAAACATGTATAGGGTACCTGAAAAAGCAAGTACAACAATTTTGTGCAAAACTGAGAGTTTGTAAACCATGAAATGTTCCACTTTCTTCAGTGAATAAAGAAGGGTTGGGGTATTATTATTATTATTTATGGGTCTTGTGCTGGGGTGTCGTTAAACATTCATTCATTCGTTCATGCTTTCATTCATTCATTCATTCATTATTTATGGATCATAGTTTTTTGATACATTGCATGGTTGATACATTGCAAATAGTAATTGCATACGTTAACATTGTCCCTTTTGGGATTTTACTTTGTATAATACAAGCTTAAGCTGGCCTCATACTATTATAGTATTGGCAATTTGGTGAATTTCGCAAGAACATCTGCAGACAAAATTAATGTATTTCTTGCATGTTCAAATTAAATGTGTATTTGCGATTTAATAAAGAAATATATTCACCAAATCCAGCTTTAATGAGTATTTGCGATTTAATAAAGAAATATATTCACCAAATCCAGCTTTAATTTGTATTTGGAGATTTAATAAAGAAATATATTCACCAAATCCAGCTTTAATTTGTATTTGGAGATTTAATAAAGAAATATATTCGCCAAATCCACCTTTAATTTGTATTTGGAGATTTAATATCAATCAATCAATAAAATATTTACATGCTCCTATACCACGAAGGTTTCGAGCATGTCTATCCCAGGTTCGGCCACCGGATGCCAGTAGTCCAACCTGGGACAGAACAATTACTGGGGCAATTTTGATATTTAAACAAACAGGGAAAAAGGACTTTACAATAAATAATTTTGTGCGTTATTTGCCCAAACAATATTTAATATACAGCAAACAACTAACAATTTGTAACGCAAATTTAGATCGGGCAGTCCTAAATATAAATATATTTTAAAATAATTTTTTAAATATATTAATTAGCCCTCAAAATAGGGGTGGCAGGTGACTAAGAGGTTAGGCTTCAGCCACAAAAAGGTTTTTTTAATAGGGAAATATATTTTACTTAGGGGCACCCATCGTATTGGGGACTTCGGTGTGGCCGAAACCGGGGAAGGCTCCGGGGGGGGGGGGGGGGGGGGGCAGTCCCCCGGACAAACCTAACACCCCTTACGGCCAAAACCGCCTACGCCTACCGCCCTAACCATCTTCCGGTGGAGTATCCCCCACCCACCCAGCACCCCCACGGCCAACCCAACCGTCGTGCCCTCCAGTCTCGGTGCCCCCATCCTTAGGGGCACCCATCGTATTGGGGACTTCGGTGTGGCCGAAACCGGGGAAGGTTCCGGGGGGGGGGGGGCAGTCCCCCGGACAAACCTAACAACTCTTACGACCAAAACCGCCTACGCCTACCGCCCTAACCATCTTCCGGTGGAGTATCCCCACCCACCCAGCACCCCCCCCGGCCAACCCAACCGTCGTGTCCTACAGTCTCGGTGCCCCCATCAAAAATTAGGCCCAAGGGCCAACGATTCTACCAGAGAAGGAAAAAAAAAATAATAATAATAATAATAAAAAAAAAAAAAAAAATAATAATAATAATAATAAATAATATATATATTTTTTTTTTAAAGTATTTAAACAGGGAAAGTTAAGCGTCTGGTGAGTCTGGCAATATAAAAACGTATCCTGGCGATTCCAAGTCCAGGGGCGCCTCTCCATAATCCTGGAGAAACAGAACGTTATGCCATTCATCAGACGCTGGCACCACTTTAATTTAGATTTAATAAAGAAATATATTCGCCAAATCCAGCTTTAATTTGTATTTGGAGATTTGGAGGAAGACAGATTAAACCATCGAGGAGGCTCTGATCTAGTCAGATTGGGGGGTCATGAGGGCCATGATCCCCACTCACACGTTTCTCCCCACCACCCATTTCAATTTCCCCCCCCCCCCCGGTTCCTACGAGCCTAGACAGTCCATTGAGGAGGCTCTGATCTACTCAGATTGGGGGTCATGAAGACCATGATACCCAATTAACCCCCCCCCCCCCACCCCCGCCCCTCATATATATGTATGATTTTTATAAAATTTAATAAAGTAAAAAAATAAATAATAAAAGGTTTCTTTGGGGGGCATTGTTCCCTTTAAGCCCCCCCCCCCCCCCCCCCCCGCCACTGGTTAGTCAGAAATATCGTACAGTGGCTGTAAACTTTAAAACCGAACGTAGCCATAACTACAGCTGGTTCAATGAAATATCTTTAAGTACTAACGAATAACTTACCGGTGTTCCGTAAAGCAGTGGAAGAGGCAAGGCTGCACATAGAATTAGAAGCGATACCAGAGGGGGTCTAATAATCCAGATCTGTGTTACAACACTGAGAACTGTGTGGAATCCCATTTTTTAATCTTCCTGTCTCACTTTCTCATACTAATTCACGCGATAGAATACTGTTAATATTAACTCCAATACAAATTCACACAGAACTCGAGCTGTATGAAATCCTAGATTTCTGTCTCACACTTTCGAAAGAATTTACACAATCCAATGCAAGCTCCATGCAAATGAATTCACATCTAGGATAATGATAGTCTGCTCTTTCAATTTTAAATGCATGTATGTATTCAAAACGTGACTTTACAAATATGACAACAGGTCTAACAACATTTTTGCGAGTGTTATACAACTGACCCTGAACGTTTCTCCGCGTGTCACAGAAATATGCACATAAAGACTCTAAGTAGCGGCTACGGTTTGTCGCATCATGACCTACATAAATCTATGTTGCACCTGGAGCTGAATAATCCCAGTTGTTGGACACATTAAAGGTACCTTGGTCCCCCAAAGAAAGGTCTTTCTTCCGAAAAAGGAGCGAGATTTAGCTCAGTCGGTTGAATGTTCGCTTGAGGTGCTTGTGTCGCAGGATCGAACCACTTCGAAGGATCCATTCAACTGATTGGGGTTTTTTCTCGTTCTAACCAGTGCACCATAACTGGTCAAAGGCCGTGGTATGTTCTTTTCTGTCTGTGGAAAAGTGCATATTAAAAATCCCTTGCTGCATTAAGAAAAATATAGCGGGTTTTCTCTGATGACTACGTGTGAGAATTGCCAAATGTTTGACATCCAATAGCCGATGATTAATTAACCAATATGCTCTAGTACAGTATAGTGTATTTGCTTTAAACCTTACGGCTCATAGGCATAAAATGTACAATGATACATAAACAGAAATAAATACATGAGAAATTGTGCATTAGGAGGATGGACATTCAAATGAGTTTAGAACGTAAATATGTTGCCTGTTTGAGATATTTACTAAGATTACAGAGTTCGTTTTTGTTTTGTACAGATAATAAGTGTACACTTTTATACACCGAGAGTTTGAACCAATAATATTTCTTAATATCTAGTGGTGTCGTTAAACAAACCAAAATATTTAGTATTCTCAATACCGTATCTCTGCTCAAGACTTCAGAAGACGTTATGACATAGACGTGAAGGTATTAGCGTTGACTCACAGCCAGGTGTCTTGACTGCAGAGGAGAGCTACTAGTAATGATGACTATGATATATGGTTCCAAGTGCGTCTGTAGGATCACTGCAACTTTTATAGCGCGCACCAGTACCGGCGTTAAAAACCTTTCCAGTTCCCGTAAACAAAGGGACGTCTGAATGCAAACACGGATATGCATATAATAACATTTCAAGCAAGAAACTAAAAGTATTTCACAGAAATATTGCTCAAAATAGTATGAGGGCAAAGTATCTTTAAATAATATATATGTACTTATATAATATGTATATGACAGCTTAAGCAGACCAAGGCAGGCATTTAATTAATGGACGTATATTATAACATATATGTGCTACTATATTCCGTCCCACAGGAACGCCTTTTTTCATACTATGGAATTTACTACAAATTATTTATTTATAGCCCAAAGTTTTCTAAATGGCACACAAAAAAATAGTATTTTATAGTTACTTCTATAACACTTTTACTTTTTTCTTACGTCAAACCAAACTGAAATTATTTACACAAAAAAATATCACATTTTTATAGAATGATGGGACGGACTATAAATAGTTATAAAAATATATATGTACTTATGTAATATGTATATATGACAGCTTAAGCAAACCAAGGCAGGCATTTAATTAATGGACGTATATTATAACATATATGTGCTACTATATTCCGTCCCACAGGAACGCCTTTTTTCATACTATAGAATTTACTACAAATTATTTATTTATAGCCCAAAGTTTTCTAAATGGCACACAAAAAAATAGTATTTTATAGTTACTTCTATAACACTTTTACTTTTTTCTTACGTCAAACCAAACTGAAATTATTTACACAAAAAACACATTTTTATAGAATGATGGGACGGACTATAAATAGTTATAAAAATATAGCCAGTATTTTATATTGGGAGGCATCCACGTTGGGGTTAAAGTTTATTTTGTTTAACGACACCGCTAGAACGCATTGATTTATTAATCATCGGCTATTGAATGTCAAACATTTACTCATTCTAAAATATAGACTTAGAGAGGAAACACGCTATACTGTTCCATTAGTAGCAAGGGATCTTTTATATGCACCATCCCATAGACAGTACAACACATACCACTGCCTTTGATATACCAATCGTGGTGCACTGGCTGGAGCGATAAACATATTAGTGGCCTCTTGCCTTGTCAGGAAATGTAGCCCAATGTAAACATTATGTTTTATTGCTTTTCTGCTTTGGTACCTGGCACCGTGTAATAAAGTGAGATAGAGGAACCAGGACGAAGTTGTTTGTCAAGGAGCCAGTGGACCTGCTGCTGTTTACAGACGCGTTAGTCACTGTATTATACTCAACGACATTAATTAAGAGCTAGTAGACCCTCTTGGTAATTCTCGGCTAATCTCATATTATGTTATCAAGTGTTGATTACAGACGACATGTAAACATTGTTTCAGTAAAATCTGACCCATGATACACCGAACAATATTGCACAAATGTGGATTTCGTCGCGCATTTATGTAATTTACCGAAAACATCTACTGGTGCTTTGTTGTGCTGAGTGTAATACAACTTTACACCTCGGTCAACACCGGTCGTTGATCGTAATACCTGCCTTTAGGAGTTGTCTGAAATTCGAAACCGCTATCACAAAATTCTGAATACCAGTAATAACAGGTTCAGCTCGCGAACTAAAATTATTGTAATTTGTGTGCTAAATAACAATTTATTATCCACGTGGTTTGTGGCATGTACCAGAACAATACTGATGTGGTACTCTTGTTATTTCGCAATTTCTCGTTCCAGCCAGTTCTCCACAACTGGTGTAGCGAAAACCGTGGTATGTACTGTCCTGTCTGTGGGATAGTGTTGCTAATCAAGAAGAGTGGCGACAGCAGGTTTCCGATCTCATTATCTGTGTGATCCTTCACCATATGTCTGACATAGATTTTCGACTAAGTATGCTGATCCGCGGTCGGTCTGTGATCGATCCACGCCGGTGGGCCCATTGGGCTATTTCTCGCTCCAGCCAGTGCACCACAACTGACATATCAAAGACCGTGGTATGTAGGCCTACTATCATGTCTGTGGGATGGTGCATATAAAATACCCCTTGCTACTAATGGAAACATATAGCGGGTTTCCTCTTTAAGACTATATGTCAAAATTACCAAATGTTTGACATCCAATAGCCGATGATGAATAAATCTATGTGCTCTAGTGGGGTCGTTAAAGAAACCAATCTTTTTTTCTTCTAAGTTTGTTGTCATTAAGATAGTAACTGAAATTTCATTTCTTATTATTTACGTTTTCGTACGTACCACATTGCTAGGAGGGGGGAGGGGGGCGGCGGGATGTATCCTAGTAGTAAAGCGCTCGCTTGATGTGCGGTCGGTTTGGGATCGATCCCCGTTGGTGGGCCCATTGGGCTATTTCTCGTTCCAGCCAGTGCACCACGACTTGTATATTAAAGGCCGTGGTATGTACTATCCTGTCTGTGGAATGGTGCATATAAAAGATCCCTTGCTACTAATGAAAACAATGTAGCGGGTTTCCTCTTTAAGGCCTAAACGAGAGAATGTATTCAATGTATACTTGTAGTCGTTGGAAAGACTATTAACAGGAGAACGTGTTGTTATATCCACAGTTTTTACATGTATGCTACTTGTATTGTGTACGTCCGACATCAATTTGAAAATTTTACTGAATATATAACAATAACATGCTATTGTGGTGTTGATTATCATTTAGTGTACGTACAGTATAGTAATACCACAGCACGGACACCACGGATAACAACAGTCCGACACCATCTATAACATGCTATTGTGGTGTTGATTATCATTTGGTGTACGTACAGTATAGTAATACCACAGGACGGACACCACGGATAACAACAGTCCGACACCATCTATAACATGCTATTGTGGTGTTGATTATCATTTGGTGTACGTACAGTATAGTAATACCACAGGACGGACACCACGGATAACAACAGTCCGACACCATCTATAACATGCTATTGTGGTGTTGATTATCATTTGGTGTACGTACAGTATAGTAATACCATAGCACGGACACCACGGGTAACAACAGTCCGACACCATCTATAACATGCTATTGTGGTGTTGATTATCATTTGGTGTACGTACAGTATAGTAATACCATAGCACGGACACCACGGGTAACAGCAGTCCGACACCATCTATAACATGCTATTGTGGTGTTGATTATCATTTGGTGTACGTACAGTATAGTAATACCATAGCACGGACACCACGGATAACAACAGTCCGACACCATCTATAACATGCTATTGTGGTGTTGATTATCATTTGGTGTACGTACAGTATAGTAATACCATAGCACGGACACCACGGGTAACAACAGTCCGACACCATCTATAACATGCTATTGTGGTGTTGATTATCATTTGGTGTACGTACAGTATAGTAATACCACAGCACGGACACCACGGATAACAACAGTCCGACACCATCTATAACATGCTATTGTGGTGTTGATTATCATTTGGTGTACGTACAGTATAGTAATACCACAGGACGGACACCACGGATAACAACAGTCCGACACCATCTATAACATGCTATTGTGGTGTTGATTATCATTTGGTGTACGTACAGTATAGTAATACCATAGCACGGACACCACGGGTAACAACAGTCCGACACCATCTATAACATGCTATTGTGGTGTTGATTATCATTTGGTGTACGTACAGTATAGTAATACCATAGCACGGACACCACGGGTAACAACAGTCCGACACCATCTATAACATGCTATTGTGGTGTTGATTATCATTTGGTGTACGTACAGTATAGTAATACCATAGCACGGACACCACGGATAACAACAGTCCGACACCATCTATAACATGCTATTGTGGTGTTGATTATCATTTGGTGTACGTACAGTATAGTAATACCATAGCACGGACACCACGGGTAACAACAGTCCGACACCATCTATAACATGCTATTGTGGTGTTGATTATCATTTAGTGTACGTACAGTATAGTAATACCACAGCACGGACACCACGGGTAACAACAGTCCGACACCATTTATAACATGCAATTGTGGTGTTGATTATCATTTAGTGTACGTACAGTATAGTAATACCACAGCACGGACACCACGGATAACAACAGTCCGACACCATCTATAACCCAGCAGCAGAGAAATCATTTTCAGTCCAAACAAAAATTATCGATTATAGGTCGTTTTTTGTTATGTGTTTGTTTGTTTGGTTATCGTTTTTTTCTCTCTTTGTGTGTGTGTGTTTTGTGAGGTTTGTTTCTTTGTTTAGTTTGTTTTTGTTGTGGTTTTGTTTGTGGTTGGGGTTTTTTGGAGGGGGTTGTTGTTGCGGGTTTTTTTTTTTTGTGGGGAGAGTTTTATTGGGGTGGTAGTGCTGTTTATTACCTATGGGGCACATATAATAATATTCAGGTGGGTGTGAAACCATCACCATTGAGCAATTTAAAACAAAAAAGATGGCCACCAAGGAGGTTGAAAATCAACAATGTGCTATACATCTGTAAGCAGATATGACACAAACACTGAAGCAAACTTGGCGACCTTCACATACGCCGAACATTGTTCACACCAACTATAACATTACAACCATATGCTGGTGAATTTGGTTTTTATCACAAAGGCATCGCCAGTTGGACTCGGAGGAAGTGAGGCAATCTTTTGTTCACGTCATGCTTCGACCAACATTTGACGACCATATTTTGTTACTAGCTTGTCATAAACTAACACTGTGAAGGGCCATAGCATACTAAAGTAAACCACTTGGCTTTATTTGTGACCTCTGCCAGAGATAAGCTAATATCGCCTAAATAGTTAACGGTATGATATTATACAGTGAGTCCTTGGGCTGCCAGTAAGTCAAGAATGATGGAGTGATGCTTTTCTACAGTCGCATTTACACAAACCATTGTTCTGCTCTTGACTGAAGAAACCATCTGGACGTTAAATGTAATATCACCATAATAACAGACGTGCAAAAATAGTTATGAAAAAATTATATCTTTATCATCTGAAACTTGCTATATGCTCGATCCCTGTCGCTGAGCCCATTGGGCTATTTCTCGTTCTAGCCAGTGCACAAAGACTGGTATATCAAATGTGGTATGTGCTATCCTGTCTGTGGGATGGTGCATATAAAAGATCCCTTACTACTAATGGGGAAAAAAATGTAGCAGGTTTCCTCTCTAAGACTGTCAAAATTACCAAATGTTTTACATTCAATAGCCGATGTTTAATAAATAAATGTATTCTAGTGGTGTCGTTAAAAAACAAAATTTGTTTTTTTATATTTGCTATACAACAAACACACATTGTAAACTGATTTTTCCGGGATCAAATGAAAATAACACCCGGAAAGCTAATGACGCCATTAGAAAGTGACGTCATTGGCAATTGGAACAGGCGAAGTTGACGATTCAAGGGTCTACAGTTAGTTTGTAGCCAGGTATTTTTGTCAGGAAATACCAAATACACAGTTAGTTCCGTAGAAAAACGATTCTGTTTACAATGGACATAACCATATGGCGTTTTTAGATTTGCGGGTATTGTGTATTTGATGCCAGCAAATGTTTCTTTTTTAACCTCAGGCTAGCGCCTTCGGTCAAAAATGACATTTGCGGGATCAAATAGACAATAACACCCGCAAATCTAAAAACTCCATATGGTTATCTCCTAAATGAGGTTGCAGGAGAAAGCATTGATCACTAGGTTAGTTTCGGTACACGTACAAACTCAGAACCTGATTTCGCCTAAAATGTCGATGTCTATACAATAAAATGTGAATTTTATTCTAAGAGTGTTAGAACCACACATGTATACATGCCTTATTAAATGTGTGTCAAATAATGAATGGATGAATGTTTAATGACACCCCAGCACACAAATAGAGATCGGCTATTGGGTGTCAAACGAAGGTAGCCTAAGTACATCAATATGATTAGTTCCATTAAAAATTAAAACTGTACAATTGTGTAAAACACAGTGTAAAGAGCTGTGGGAATTGTACAAAGGAATAAAATACAAAGGTAAGTATACTTTAAAAATATTTACAACACAAAAATCAAGGTAAGTATATTTTAAAACTTTGCGTATAAATCAAAATGTTTTAATTATTCAAGATTCTGGGTGAAATTTAAAAGATTCCAAAATATTTCTGTTGCCAAATATATCGTTTCTCGTCGGCTTCAGATGATTACACTCCACCAAAATGTGGCGCACAGTTAGTGTAGCCTACACCAACAGTGTTCACACTGAGGAGGAGGGTCCTTCTTTAAAATAAATGAATGTGTTAAATATGTACATGTATGGCCGATACGAGCACAACACAAGATCAGTCCATCCTCCCTGCACCGCCTGTAAGAGGACTGCCACTCTCCTAGGACTGGCTAGACAGAATGAAACTTGTTCGCGATCGTAACGTTCCATTCATCTTTTTCAAGTCGAAAATACATACTGGTTAATATAATATTTAAAACCACTGTAGGGGACACCAGCACAGGCATAGGGAAAATTCAAAGCAGACTTGACAGCAGAATCTGCCTTTTCATTGCCCTTAATGCCAACATATTTTTTGGCAATTCATAAAAAGACACACGTTTGTATCACCATGCTCCAGCTTCGTGTACTGTAATGCCTGGAAACACGAAAGTGAGTCTGTAAAAATAATATATTTGGATGCGCATGAATCCTTAATCTGTTTTGGAACGAGAAATAGCCTAATATGGGCCTACCGACGGGGATCGACCCCAGACCGAGCGAGCGCTTTGCCACTGGGCTACGTCAGGTCAGGTCAGGTCAGGTCATAGGGCTTAACGTGCACATTCAGAGCAAGCTGTTTTAACGCAGGCTTGTCATGGGCACAGGTGCCGGCCTCGATCAGCTGGGGATACCCCCCCCCCTCCCCCCGTCGTCTTTTATATGCACCATCCAAGAAACGGGACAGTACATACCACGACTAGTTGTGAAACATTAGCTGGAACGAGAAACAGACTAATGGGCCCACCGACGAGGATCAATCCTAGACCGACCACGCATCGGGCGAGAGCTTTACAACAGGACTACGTCCCGCCCCGAAATCAAGATGAGTATTGAATACGTATCAAAAAGAGTTGTAAAATTGTCGGTATTAACGGACTCAAATGTAGGCCAAATGTTTTATTTCTTACATATCCTCAAAAACCTAGTTGAAAAGAAATGTACACATATTTTACAACTTTAACTTTGGTGATTGCCAATCTAATTAAAATTAGCTCCACTATTACATGTGGATCTAAAGACAGCCAGTTGGAGCTCATGTCCACCAATCAAAACCTTACTTGCAGAATCCTGCCAGTGATTTAAAAATAATTTGAAAACATTCCGAATTATCCTGAGGGTATACGACATGTTTCGTGTGAATTACGAATGCCTTAAAACATGTTTTATTTTATAAAATAAATAATTTGTAATGTAAAACTGAAGACTGATTTAGTTTGGGGTTTTTTATAAATAAATAAATAATTTTTAATGTAAAATTGAAGACTGATAACGTATTGGTATGGTTCGCTGTACTGCGGCCACTAAAATAGACTCGCCCGATATTTTTAGAATTTGTATGCTCCCAAATAACGTTATAAAAGGCGAAGTGTGATTGGTCAATATTTAAATTATTATTTACAGACGAAATGTTACCTGGACATTGGGGACTACGCAGTGTTGTTATTTTTAAATCACTGGCAGGATTCTGCAAGTAAGGTTTTGATTGGTGGACATGAGCTCCAACTGGCTGTCTTTAGATCCACATGTAATAGTGGAGCTAATTTTAATTAGATTGGGTGATTGCATAGTTAATTTTATACGTCACAGTTATGCTCATTTCAATTTTAAAAAAGGGTGCCCCCTTCCTTCTCCCAATATAACATTCTGGCTGAATGGTAGCACCTAGCCCGAGTACTCTGACTGTAAGAGAGCTAGACGGACATGTGGACATAAATACGCTCTCATTACAGTCAGAGACCAACCTATGTATATTTTTGGCAATTCCTGACTACCAAACGGTAGGCAAAGATTCCCGCTCTAATACCACAACAATCCTATGTTTGACGTCAAATACCTTTACATCGATCATTTTCGAGTTAACTGATAAAAAAAATCCACATATTAATCACTAATACACATACTACAGAAAGAAATCCGACAGCACTCACATTCAGCTACGCTTCGTGACACTCCGTCGCCATAATTGACCCCTCCGTACGGTGTGATTGACAACCGCTCTGGACCAATCATGTTTCGCGGTTCAAAAACCGCGGGCCCAAATTTGATTGGACGCCATTAGGTTAGACAATATAATTTTTTTCGATGTGTAACGTTTTTGTATAGTTAGCATTAAAATTAGTTAAAATAATTGTCTCCTCCAACTGAATTATAATCATAGTAAACATATACTTCTGCTGACAAGTGTTAATAGCGATGACAACTATGCGGAGCCTACGATTGACATAAAATCAGTGTTTTCCTGTCACATGGTATTGAAAGTGAAGTTTTGCCGAAATCCATCAAAATTCAACTAATATATAAATTCTACGAAGGTAAGAGTTTAAGAATCATTTTCCCTCCAAAGTAATGGAATTTACTGACTCATTTAATCAGTCTTCGATGTATATATTGTCTTAAGAATCCGTCGTTAAACAATACACAGTCATTCATTCATTCATGTATTTATTCACATGCTTCCATACCACGAAGGTTTCAAGCATGTCTTTCCCGGGGTCGAGTTCCGGATAGCCAATTTAACGGGATAATTTTGACTTTTACTCAAAAATTAAAAATATATATAGGGGGACAAATTTAACTATATTTAAAAAAAATGGGCGTTCTAAATTAAAATAATACAACAAACTCTAAGCCCTATCTGGAACGAGGTTGGAGGTTGTTGATTGAAGGTTGTCACAGGAGGTTGATATTAAAATATAATACTAACAGTAATTTACCTTTATGGGGAGGTACCGGGTCCATTTGTATTTTCAGCGTGGCCGAGGGGGGGGGGGGGGGACCAGGGAGAGCGAGGGACGGGGAAAGGCCCCAGACAATCTTATCTCTCCCTAAATCCAAAACGCCTACGCCTAAGCGTCTAACCCCTAATTTCTGGTGGCATCCCCCCTCCCCCACCCACCCCGAACCACCACCCCCAGCCGGAACCCAGCACCACTCCCCTAACAAATAATATACTAAACCAGCGATGGGGTCTCCCAAGTGATGGAAGACACTGTAATTAACCCAGCCCTGGCTACAGAAAAATTACTTTAGTAGATTAAATACTTAAGACAAAATTAAAGTTTAGCAAATCGTGGTAGAGGAAATGCACCCGGTCGACGCGAAGACCCATTGCGCCTCTCAGTTAACCCCAAAAACCTTCTTTTTTTCTTTTTTTTTAAACAAAGTAAATTTTAAAAAATTGGATAAAACAAAACACATTAAAAAGAGCACGCCAGTAAACAATTAAAGTTAAAAAACGCCAAACACATTATAAATTTTTAAATAACAAAACCTAAAATTGTTAAGGACAAGCCGGCGAAGGATGGAGTGCATTATTGCCAGATATGGACCCCAGCCTATACAAACCTGAAGCTGACCAAACTAAACTAAATAAACATACATTCACACATCCATACAAACTAACATTTAAAAATAATTAAATAAAATTTAAAACTGTTAAAACAAGCCGAGAGAAAATTCTTTAAAAGCGGATAGAGCGCGAAGCTTCGCGCTCTATCCGCGGACGGCGAAAGACAGCCCTCAGCGGTGAGAAAGCGTGCTAGAACAAAAGCAACTAACGCCAAAGATGACGCAAACAGTCAATACAGGCAAAATTACCAACCAACAAGCGTAATTTGAGCTACACCAATAATGCCAGCAGCCCCAATAAAAATGGGGCCAACTGTAAAAAAGAAGAAAAAAGTATAGGATCCAGTATATGGGTCCGGACACGACTGAGGAGGACAAACCATAAACAACAGCCGCGCCCGGCCCTAACATACGTCTTAACCTTACGTAGAAGATCCAAAAATTAATTAGCAACAAAAACACTGGTTAGTTGGAACAGCAATACAAAGCAGAAAAATAGTAAATTTTAATCACAACATACCTATTAGATATGTGCCCTAGATTGATAAACGAAGGCCACCAGAAGTCTATCAATTACTGCTTTATAACTGTCTAAAGGATTTAAAATATTATAGGAATTAAAGATAATATTTTTTGATTTGAAAAAGTCTTCCAGTTTCTGTCTAATTAATTTATACTTGGTACACTCAATCAAAAAATGATTAACATTATCAATTTTATTGCATACCAAGCAGTTGGGTGTATTGGATTTCCTGACTTTACATTTAGTATCATTTAAACCATAAGATACACCCATTCTTAATCTTGCAATAATTTTAGTAGCTTTTACATTAAATGAAACTGGACCAGGAGTAGTGACCTTCGGTTTAATATAGGAGTGCCACACTCTGGTATGGTGATCCCATTCTAACTGCCACAACTTACCAAAGTGTGGCTCTGCCAGGGAACATATCTCAGCGTAGTTGTAACTAGTCGTCACCCCGACCTTGACCTCCTGGAGAGACTTTTTGGCATTTTCATCAGCCAGCTCATTACCGGCTATCCCCACATGGGCTGGGACCCATTCGAGGGTGACCTTTACTCCAATGGCTACTAACTTATTTGAAAATTTATAAATTTGTTTAACTATTTCCGGTCTGACGCCATTAGAGCCTGATATTGCCTGTAAGGAGCTAAGACTGTCCGAAAAAATCACGTATCTATCAGGGCTATGATTTCGATGGTAATTTTCAATCCACATCAACGTACAGAGAATGGCCATTAATTCTGAAGTATAGACCGAGATGTTATCCGTGAGTCTAGCCCTAACAGCCACGGGTCTGTCCTGAATATCTTTATTATAAATAACAAAGGCCATCCCTGTCCTGCCTGTAGCTGGATCCTTGGACCCATCTGTATACACATGTATAGCATCCGGGTACAAGTCCCCAACCACAGCGGAAAAAAGATTTTTTTTAATATTATCATTTTTAACTTGTATAATTTCTTTGCGGATGTGGTAGCCGACCTCGGGGGTATCGATCTGCCAAGGGAACTCAAAGTTCAGATTGGCAGACCCGCAATCCAGAAATCAACTGCAAACTTATACAAATATGAATAATAGATACGTGTTTATCTCTAACAGAAGCTATTTGAATAGGTTTAATTTTATTTATGGGAGAATCAGGGACCAGATTTTTGACTTTACTCATATATCTGATCCCCTGCTTGATTCTCCTAAGAGCTAACGGGACCACACCCAAGTCAGCCAAGACACTCTCATATGGGGTACATACGGTCCCTCCTACTATAATTTTGAGGGCCCTACAGTAGATCCCATCAAGCTGATTATCAGTGGCACACCCAAAGGCAAGGGCCCCATATTGGAGTCTGGATACTATGAAGGCTTCAAAGATCATAAGAAGTGTTTGCCTGTCTGATCCCCATGGTGTGCCTGACAAGACCCGGATTAAATTAATGTAATAAATACACCTGTCAGTCACCTCCGCAATGTGCTCACCGAATGCAATGGCATGGTCGAAAATAACTCCCAGAAATTTGACCGATTGCACCTGGCTAATCAGTACACCATTATATTTTAACTTTAGTTCAAAAATACTTTTAAAATTACGAGCTTTTTGAAATATAATACATTTAGTTTTTGCCTTGGAAATGGTAACACCAATCGACTCCGCCCACTTATATAAATTATTTATATCGTTCTGGAGATCTCTTTGAATATCTAAATAATTATTACCTACTCTTCAGAGCGCAGTATCGTCAGCAAAAAGGCCGACACTTAAATTAGTCCCCTGATTTGAGTCCCGAAATAGCACCGTAGCTAATGAATTAATAAAGACAGAAAAAAGAGTTGGTGCTATCACTGAGCCCTGAGGTATACCATTCTCCAAGACATTTATAGGGGATAGGGTACCATTAAGGTTTACAGCAAATGTTCTATTGGTTAAAAACTGATTAATAAAATTAAACATTGCTCCTCTTATCCCCATCTGAAATATTTTTTATTAACAGCCCGCGTCTCCAAACCATGTCATACGCCTTTTCAATATCCACAAACACACCAGCCACCTTCTGTTCCTTTCTGAAAGCATCTTTAATCTCAGACTGAAGACGAACAAGGTGGTCAGTGGTTGAGCGGTGTTTCCTAAAACCACTCTGGTAGATAGACAACTTATTGTTCAACTCCAGAAAGTGGCTAAGGCGATGGTTAACCATGTATTCCATGGTTTTGCAGACGCTAGATGTTAGTGATATTGGTCTATAATTGGTCGGGTCGGTTGGGTCCTTACCCGCCTTGTGGAGAGCAAACACTTCTGCATGCTTCCAACTTGGGGGGAGGATTCCTTCCGACCAGATCAAATTAAAAAGTTCCAGGAACAACTCAAGTGTTTCTGGAGGTAAATGTTGAAAAAAGATATAACTAAAATTGTCTGGGCCTGGAGCTGTGCCCTTACGTTTACAGAAAGCATCGAGTAGTTCCTGGATTTTAAAGGGTGCATTATACGGCAGGTCATCTTTCTGGTTAGCGGATACATGCCGAATAGGGCTACTTCTTTCAACTTGTATTTTTCTAATTTGAATTTTTTTTGAATAATTAGAAGTATCCGAGTTATTTTTAAAAGTTGCTCCAGCATTCAGTTAAGTTAGGTTTAGGGTTAGTGATAGTATTAACAAGCATGCTGGAACGTTTGAAAGTCTTAGCAGTTTTTCTTTTTGTTTGCATGTGTGTAGGCGTGAGTCTGTGTATGTACTTTTGTGTGTGTGTGGGGGGGGGGGGGGAGTGAGGGAGTAACCTATATGGTTGTGAGCTTTAGGGGGATAAGGAAGTATTGTCTGGAAAATTATAAATTAGGCAAATTTTATGTAGGGACCTGAAATGTTTTGAAGCCAAAAAATAATAATAATAATAAAAAAATCTTGGAAATTAATAGATATATTTTTTAATGTTCAGATAAATGATAGTAAAAGAACTGCTGTTTAAAAATGGTCATGTGCTTGAAATATAATGTCCTAACCCTAATTTCAAAACATTTCAAACCCATAACCACCTAGATGAGGCACTTACATCTGTTATGTTTTTATTACCTACCCTAAATATGATTTTCTTTTGGAGACAGTAGTTTTGTTTTTCATCATTATTTTATAACCCAAATTTTAGCAAAGCATAGGCATTTTCCTTCTTCCACATGTCATCTTATATGTAGCTTTGTGCAACTTTCTAATAGAAATTAAATAACATCATCAAAGTTAAATACATTGTTCACTACTTTTCTTAATATACTGCTATACTTTTTAATTTTATACTTTGTTTAGTCACATTGATTTTGTTTCCTGTTAAAAAAAAAAATTCCTAAAATTAAATTACGTGATCGCACACTGGGCGATTCTGCCTTGTGCAGCAGTTACAGGGGCCGTCTCATACCAAGCGACGTTACAACATGGAAGATTTGGCTAATGCCGTGTACAAATTTCTGTTCTACACAGCCGTCCACTTTTATCCTCGAAACGTTCTTTACAGCATGCACATTCCATCGCAGAAACACAAAAAGAAACTAATCCATGTTGTAACGTCGCTTGGTAAGGGACGGCCCCTGTAACTGCTGCACAAGGCGGAATCGCCCAGTGGCGATCACGTGATCTACGTCTCGGAATAGATCGCCGAGCTTTGTGTCACGAAGCGTAGCTGAATGTGGGTGCTGTAGGGTTTCTTTCTGTAGTATGTGTATTAGTGATTAATATGTGCATTTTTTTTGTATCAGTTAACTCGAAAATGATCGATGCAAAGGTATTTGACGTCAAACATAGGATTGTTGTGGTATTAGAGCGGGAATCTTTGCCTACCGTTTGGTAGTCAGGAATTGCCAAAAATATACATAGGTTGGTCTCTGACTGTAATGAGAGCGTATTTATGTCCAAATGTCCGTCTAGCTCTCTTACAGTCAGAGTACTCGAGCTAGGTAGCACCTTGTTATTCTTATGATGTCATGTTATGACGTAGCACCATGTTATCCTTGTGTCTTGTTATGACGGAGTAACAGACATAAATGCGTTTTACACAGACGTATATTGGGAATAATCATGTTGTTATTGATAAGACAACATATACCGTCCCGTCTTGCCATTTCGTGGTACTCACCAATTCGGGGTATTTCCCAAAAACGTCATATCTCGCGACAGTTCATGTGTACTGCGCCACCTAGCGAACGTTTCTCAAGAGAAAGCGTCCCTGGATACCGGAGAACAAAATGTTCAAGATTGCATCAATTAATGTAAGCATTATTAAACTACATTGTCAAACAAGTAAAATACATTGTTCTTACCAAAATGCATTTTATACCATTGAGCAAAATAAAGTACCGAAGTTAGTACAAGACCTGTAACATGAAAATGTATGCATCGTCTGCTCCACCTTGTTATTGTAAATTATAATCACGTGACATATATGACGTGGCTTTCGCCAATTTTTGAAACTATGGAATCGCATAAGGGCTATCTCTTATATCTGATTCCTTGTGTTTTTTTAGGATTTCACGTCACGTCATAAAAAGCGCTATCGATCATATAGCCCTACTCAACTTAAAAATGCATATGCAGATGTCACTGAAAAGGGAACTTCTGTATATAAGGCTGCCAGGATGTATTCCGTTCCTGAACAAACACTCAGAGACAGAATATGCGGGATTATTTCCCCAGACACGACAAGGTCCGGACCTGGTCTAATGTTTTCCTTGGAAGAAGAAAACAAACTGGCAGAACATTTGAAGTTGATGGCGTCTGTTGGCTATGGCTACACAAGAGCGCAGGTTTTAAATCTTGGAACCGACTATGCCACCCATTTAAACAAACGGCCACACGATTGCAACTCTCTTTCTCTACAGTGGTTTTATGGGTTCATGGGAAGATGGCCAGAATTAAAGTTGAGACGACCCAAATCCTTGTCAGAGCTTCGAGCCTACGCTACTTCAAAGGAAAGCATAACGAAATACTTTGATGAACTGGAGACAATTCTTGAAAAGTATGACCTCAAATCATCTCCTGAAAACATATATAACGTGGACGAGAAGGGAATTAGTATGACTCACGCACCTCCGTATGTTGTAGGATCTACAGACGAGGTTCCAATTGAAATAACGCCAGAAAGATCATCCACAGTCACTATGATAGGGTGTGGCAATGCACTGGGTCAACAAATCCCACCATATTTCATTTTTCCTGGGGCTCGAATGCGCCAAGAACTATTAGAAGGAGCCACCATTGGTACGAATGGCACTGTTAGTAAGTCAGGATGGTCCAATTCAGACATATTTCAAACATGGCTTGTAGATCATTTTGCGAAGTACGCAAAAGTTGGTGGAGATAAGAAGACATTATTGTTGTATGATGGTCACAGATCCCATATTTCACCTTATTTGGTTGACTTTGCAGTGCGGAATGGAATCATCCTGTTTGTTCTACCACCTCATACAAGCCATATCCTTCAGCCGATGGATGTGGGTAGTTTTGGACCGTTTTCTAAAGTTTTCAGTGATGAATCTCGAAAATGGCAACGTTCTCATTCTGGAACTCTCACCCGCTACAATGTCTGCTCTATTGCATGTCGAGCTTACGACATCTCGCTGACTCCCAGGAATCTTCAGAGTGCTTTCAGGAAGAGTGGGATTTATCCATTTAACCCAAAAGCAATTGATTCATCTCTGTTGAAACCTGTTCAGTATGCCAAAAAGAGAAGAGCTGAACAATCTACAGAAACTGCGAGTAACAATGCCGATATTTCTCAACCACAAGACAGAAACACTGTTAACAATTTCTTTTCAAGTCACCTGCCAGTTGTACACCACGATAAACCCAGTCAGTCTAAACCCAGGCGTTCAGTTCACAAGGTTGTTGGTGGAAAACCAATTACAGAGCCAGATGTATCATCCCAACTGTATGAATATGTCTCTTCCTCTAAAAAACCCAAAGTTGTTTCTTCAAGAAAAACAAAAGCCGTAGCACCAATCAAAAAAATCTAATTCACCGCAGCCAGGGCCTTCAGGAGTTGATAACGGGCTGATATCAAGTGACAACTTCTCGGAATCGGAAACTGAAGATGACGAAAAGTGTTGTGTTTGTGGGCTTTTTCAACCAGTTGAATTAAAAAGATGCACTTCACTGGTATTTACTATGTGGGGACAGTGCATGTTCCAAAACTGTAATCACTGGGTTCATTTAAAATACTGCTGTGATGTACGATGTCTACGACGACATGACGTGTTTTTCTGCCCGTGTCATGGCTTGCCATGCAAGCAGGAAGAATAAACATACATGTATCTTTGAGCAGGTGTGAAGAAACCAGACCTGTAAATATGTTACATTTACGTTGGACGTTTGTGTGTTTGGATACATGTTAAATATAAGTTATATTATAACAATGACTAACATATTTTGTGCTTCGATTCTTTACGGAAATTCCCACTTGGTTGCCATCACTGGCCTGCCATAGATTGACTGAATGACGTATACCCCGAATTGATAGGTACGTCATTATGCAGACGGGTTTTCCAGAGGCCTCGACGGTGATCATGTGTCGGCAATTTCCATCGGGGATGAATTGATTTTATGTAGCAAAGTATAGTAGGGTAAGTGAATTTTAACTAAGTGAAAAAATATTAGCTGTATGTTTCCTTTGTTTATAATAGTAACCAATTCTTCGTTAATGCCACGAAAACTCGGTACGCGTGGGTATACCCCTCCCTAATATTCCACAACAACTTTGTTCTTGTTCAGATAATAGTATGCCAAGACCTAATAACTTCAGTATGGTCCTGAGATTGTTGGCTTGTGACCAGAAAATATGATACGATTTACATAAAATACTTCCGTTTCCGTTTAGACGACCTATGTTGGAAAAATGTTAGCACGTTCACTTTCCCGTAGAATTTTTCCAGCGCTACTCGACACGCGTTCTTTTTCGTGCAATGTATTTTTCATTTATGGTAACAGAAGTGTAGGTAAATAATTTTGACGTATTGTCATTGAAGATGCATAATATAGTTGATGTAGCGCCGTAGGAACCTGATGCTGACGGTTACCCACGACACTGTCACTGCACACTGGTGTTAGTTGGCCGTGCGGCGTGGTAGGGGATAGGGCACAGACATCTACTCAGTACTGCCAGAGTATGACAAGTATTTTGAAAACCACTAGCCCACCAAGATAAAGCACTAGCCCAAATTCCTAATCAATTATAACTGGATTTTTATATAAATTTTGTAACATTACACATTTACGAGTATAACAGCAAAATAAAACAAACACTTAAATCATGTTGTAACTTTCAGTTTTTTGTCGTGTCGTACATTTTGACTTTTGTCAAGTGTGATCCATCGTCATTGTCCCGTTTTCGTTTTTTGCCCTTCCCCCGGGGAAAAATAATTGAGCAAACTCTTGGTTGGTATCTAAACACACTATCAAAATAATTAAATTTAAATGAGGGTCGACAGTGTGACACACGGTAATAGATGGTTCAGTGTATTTGGTAGTTGGTTATATATTTAGGGCCTACTATTTATGTCGCCAGGAACGGTGATGCCAAATACAGGGCATTATCCCGTGTCAGACCGATATCAAAAGAATATAACGGCGACATCTAATCTGTTGTTAATTGATGAACAAAAAAGGTATTATCTTGTATCGGCAGCTGTGACGTATTATCCAAACCGCTACACGTAATAGGCTAAGCCGAGTCATTGCATATGCGGTTACCATTAAAGTAAATTGTTTTCCTGATTGCCGATAACCACATGTTAGCGAAGTGTTAAATTAGAAAACAATAGGTAAATAAAACAAACACTGAAATTCAAAGCATGGCTGGGGTTTACTTGATTGAGATTAACCTGTCGTCGCGTTGGTGATTTCCAAGTTCTTAGCCTAAAACATGTGCGAGATTAACTACCACGTGATGTGTCTAACCAATCAAAACACGCATGTCTTTAGACTTTATTTCCTGTGCCAGAAACTTGAAAGGGAAAGGTAAACAATGCATGCTGTAACTGTGACGATGTAGAGATAGCATGTTACTGCAGTTTGCAAACCTAGCTCAAGTGGATTATTATTATATACTGATTGCGTTGTTGATATTATTCGATGATAAACGTCATAATCAAATTTATTAAACGAAATTTCAGCCGAGAGAAAAAGAAAGAAAGAGAGAAAAAAAACCCACGATGACGAGGTGAGGGGGGCTAGTGGTTTTGCATTTCTCACTAGCCCGAACTTAAAAACCACTAGCCATGGGCGTCGGGCTAGCAGATTTGTCGAACTCTGGTACTGCATAAAATTATATAAAAGTTTGGCATGTGCACTCCTACCCCTCCGCCATTCGAGACCTAGATGAACATTTGGATGATTATGATCGCGCTCTGTCGCCAGAGATGTAGGGCAAATAGGAATGACTGCCACACGTTAGGTACGGTTAGGCAAACTTCCGCAAAGATTTCTGCTCTAATACAACAAAAATCCTATGCTTGATGCTAAATACCTGTAGTGTGTTAATTAGTGGTTACTATGTGAAATATTTGTTATTGGTGATCAAGTAACGGTATTTAGTGTCAAACATAGTATTTGTGTTGTATCAGAGCGGGAATCTTTGCATACCATGTGGTAGACAGCCATTTAGTATTTTTGCTATATACAGTTATCTCTGGCAGCAGATAGTGATCATTACCGTCCAAAGGTCTGTCAGTTTTTGGCGAGTACATTGCATCACACCTGATTATCATTATGTCCTTTAAAAAAAATTGTACAGTATTAATTACATGTAGAGACATATATGATATACAATTTGTTATAATCAGTTTGAAAAGCACTTGTAAGATGAGTCATCTCCAACATATTATTCTCTACAGTTCACAACTGTGTAAATAACAAGCATTGTTAAATAAAACATTTCTTTCTTTCTTAATAAATGACCATTTATTTTTATGAAAAAAGTAATAATGCAAACTCATTACATTCAGATGATCCATTAATAATCATATTAGTCCGATACATCAAATTAAACTGAATTTGTTGGTAAGTTGGTCACATAGTATTTATGCTACACTTGGCATGCCAACTCACCATTTTGCATCAATAACTAAATATTTTTATTGTTTTCTTTCAAATACTCAACTATTGATCCATTTTTATTGTGAAAGTGAATAAGTGTTGCTATTACCCTATTAAAGTTTCATTCCTGTATTGTATTGTTTTCAACTGATATTTTGTAGCTTCCTTGTGGACCTCGCCACAGACGTACCAACAAGATCAAGGCAGCCCCAACAGTGATGTTACTGTCAGCCCTGTGTTCATAAACAGGAATCCAAGGTAATCCCATAATGACCTTACAAACTAGTAAGTAATACTAGTACGTTAACTAATTAGAAATTCTTATTTTTTATTCTAGCCATTGCATCATGACTGGTATATCAAAGGCCGTGGTATGTGCTCTCCTGTCTGTGGGATATTGTATATAAAAGATTTCCTGCTACTAATGGAAAAATTTAACATGGTTTCCTCTCTAAGACTATGTTAAAATTACCAAATGGTTGACATCCAATAGCCAATGATTAATAAATATGTACTCTAGTGGTGTCGTTAAACAAAACTAACATTCTTATTGTTCACTGCTAAACATGTTAATAACACCCACTTGCAATTAAATTAATTTTGTGCTTTTCACATTATACAAGTAGATTTCTAATGATTGATATTAATGATTGCAGATAGTAGTCAAAGAAAGATTGTTTATTGTTAACAAGTGTCTGGTTGATTTAGCAACACTGGTTACATTTGGCTGGTTGACCATCGGGGAATATTGGATGCTCTGGGTGCTACCAGTGCATCACGGCAGGCATCGAAATAAGTTGAGAACGGTCTTTCAGGTTACTGGGAGGTTACCATATGTAAGAAAAGTTGAGAACGGTGTTTCATTCTTGACAAAAATTTGAGGGTTTTTTTTCCGAACGTAAACCAGGCAATGCATTCCAGACTTCTGTGTTTCATTTTCTCGTAAGGAATTGCATCGAATTCGATGTTCGCATGCAATTTCAAGCAATTATAGTCATTCCGCATTTAAGCAGAGTCCACAAAATCAATTTACCTCCACATTTTGTTTTCTCGTACGAAATTGCACCAATGTTCGTGCGCACTTGTGCAATTGCAGCAATCTGCATTTAAGCAGCGCCCACTAGATAAATTTACTTCCGGATTTTGTTTCTCGGACCGATGTTTATGCGCAACAATGCAATTTCAGAACGTTCGCTTTAAAAGTAGTAGTAACAGGAATTAAATTCTAACTTTCATATAGTTGTGGTAACCTATAGGTTACCAGGTTATATTTTGTGGTAACCTGTAAATGGGTTACATGACACAATGCTTATTTCGATGCCTGCACAGCTTTGTGCTGTGTGTATTAGGATGGTGAAATCAGACCTGTTTATCCATTTGTGATCTTACTGCTTTTATATCTTTCATTACTCCCTGTTTGTATTAAACACTAATTTTATTTTTGATATTTTTAAAACAGAAATCTAGAAACTCTGGGTTTAGCCCGAAAGCGTGATGGATGGCCTTTGCAAAGTCCGCGAAAAGACTACTACAACAAGTAAGTATTTACCAGTCTGGGGCCATATTTTGGAAGCAATCTTCACCTTCGAAATCGTAAAACCATCTTAAACTGTGACATCACAACCATCAATTGTTTTGCGAGTTTGTAGCAGTAAGATAGCTTTGAAAATATGAGCCCTGGGTCTCACTGACAAGAAATTTGTTTGAGTAAAGTTTGAGATACGCTGCAGGGCATTTGTATGAGAATTATTCAAAGAAACCTCATTTCAGCAACATTTTATTATCCACAAACTGAATGTTGTAACCACTTTGTATAATATTTTGTGATATAGGGTATTTGTTTAAACCATTTTATTAGCCAAAAAGTAAATGTTGTAACCACTTTACAAGTGTAATATTTATCGAGTGGTTAATTTGGCAGTGAGCAGGGTGAGCCCTGATATTGTACATACAGGTGTGTTTACAAGACAGGCCTCACCATTTAAGTGGAGCTGTCACACACACACACACACACACACACCCCTCCACTGAGACAGTTTCAGTGAGAGTAATTTTTAGCTCCCCGTAGCATGTGAATTTAGTAAAATATATAGTACATAAGGATTAAATATTGATGCTGAGTTAGAGGAGATATTAATCACTCCGCTAGTTTCATTTCATGGTGAGATCTAGTTTTGTTTAGGGTTTTGTTGTTTCATTGTATTTGTAGACTTCTTCATAAACTTTACCTTAGTTTGACACCCAATAGCAGATGTATTTTTCGAGCTGGGGTGTCGTGAAACATCTATTATACAGGGTTCGTACGGGTCATGGAATTTTGCTTTTGATCATGGAAAGTCATGGAAAATTAAAATCTCTTTACATCCTTTATTTTTTGCTACTTTAAATTTTAAAGTAATGTAATAATAAAAAAATGCTAATCCACCTGATCCCCCTCAAAACACTGTGGTTTTGTTCATTTAGTTGTTATACTCGGAGACAGCTTTCTGAACATTAAAAGACAATTACAAAAAAGTTATACACACATGGTAAGTATTATATATATGCTTAATACATATACAGAACTTCACATACGTTATTTTCGTTTCTTATTTATTGCACAAGTTTATTTTGCATAAGAATATATACCACGAGACTGTGTAGTGGTTGAGTGGTATGTCTTTCGCAAAACAAACAAGTACAATAAATAGGAAGTGAAAACAACGTAGTGAAGTTCTGTATTTATTACATACCTTCTTTTGTTTTATTAAAACGGTTTTTAATTTAACGTCATAACAACACTTTGTTAAATCTATTATGTGACCTCATTTGTAAACATATATGATGTCAGTAAATAAAAGGCAGTAAAAAGAAAAAGGGAATTCTCCATTTAAAAGTTCAGTTCCATATTGCACAAATGTGCAATACAAAATAAATTTATTACACAGTTTCAAAATGTCTTTATCACTATATAGTAAGATTGAATAGGTATGTAATAAACTTAGTTATTCTCTTTAAAAAAAAAAATCCATAGATTTAAACGAGGATTGTAAAAAATATCCTTGAAAAGGTCATGGAAAATGCCTTGAAATAGTCATGGAATTTGGTTAGTGATAAAGTGTATGAACCCTGTTCTAATCTAATTTTCATAAACATATATATTCTAATCTAGTTAACTCTTCATAGATGTATATAGTTTGTATGTTCTAGCATTGTTACAGAATATTTCTGAGCAATATTACAGTTTGCAGGGCTAGTTCTGGGTGAGCAAAATATTTTTCCAAATTGTCTATGAAACTTGAAAAATTGCACAAATCGACAGTTATTGTATATAAAATGTCAATTATTACATGAAATGTTTTCGGCAAATTGAAATAAAATTTGCCGAATTTGGAGAGTGCCAGAGCTAGGCCTGCTTTGAAATGTACGTTTTTTACAAAATAAAATCACAGATTTGAAATGTATTAGGTGATACATTTGTGATGCATACTCACACAGTAGGCTTTGATAATCAACTTAATACACAGTGTACGTTCAGAGTATTTTTATTGTGAATTACAGAGTTGTGTTGAAGAAGAGTCACCGGAATACATCGGCCTGGGTTGAACATTGGACCGGGTCTGTGGTGGTTTCTGCATCCACTACTGAGTGGGCCATTAAAGAACATCTCTACAGGTATGGGCTTCATCGGTTACAATACAGGGCCCCGTTCCAGGAAGCGATCTTAGAGCTAAGATCACCTTAAATGCCTAATTACCTAATGCACGTAAGATGATCTTAGTGTTAAGATGGCTTCGCGGAACAGGGCCCAGGTGTACAATGGTTTAAAAATACATGTAGGCTGGTCTGAAATCCATCATCAGTCCTTTTATGTAATTATATGACCAAACTGACAGGGCTCTGGACCAAATGATTTCTTAGTTATGAGGGCCCATATTTTCAAAGCTATCTTGGCGCTGCAATGTAGTAAAACATTTTGGGCTAGCCCTGCTGCCCTTTCTGTGGGAAACTGTATATAAAAGATACTTTGCTGGTAATGGAAATATATAGCAAGTTTCCTCTGAAGATTGTATATCACAATTATCAAATATTTGACATCCAATAGCCAGTGTTATTAATTAATGAATGTGCTCTAGTGGTTTCGTTATACAAAACCTCTTTCTTTTTTCAGTCCCCTACCAGTCCAAGTGGAGGGGATTATAGGTTTCATCACCACCCTTCTGTCTATCTTTCTGTTCCACACATAGTTTTTCGGACTTTTTCCCGCAGTGCCTCAAAATATTGAGCTGAAATTTTGTGTAGCTATATTATGTACAGATACAGATCAAGTTTGACTTCTATTGTTATACCCATTTTTGTGTATACATGTAGCCATATTATGTACAGATACAGATAAGTTTGACTTCCATTGTTATACCCATTTTTGTGTATACATGTAGCCATATTATGTACAGATACAGATCAAGTTTGACTTCCATTGTTATACACCCATTTTTGTGTATACATGTAGCCATATTATGTACAGATACAGATCAAGTTTGACTTCCATTGTTATACCCATTTTTGTGTATACATGTAGCCATATTATGTACAGATACAGATCAAGTTTGACTTCCATTGTTATACCCATTTTTGTGTATACATGTAGCCATATTATGTACAGATACAGATCAAGTTTGACTTCCATTGTTATACACCCATTTTTGTGTATACATGTAGCCATATTATGTACAGATACAGATCAAGTTTGACTTCCATTGTTATACACCCATTTTTGTGTATACATGTAGCCATATTATGTACAGATACAGATCAAGTTTGACTTCCATTGTTATACCCATTTTTGTGTATACATGTAGCCATATTATGTACAGATCAAGTTTGACTTCCATTGTTATATACCCATTTTTGTGTATACATGTAGCCATATTATATACAGATGAAGTTTGACTTCCATTGTTATATACCCATTTTTGAAACAGTTGTGACCCTTAAACTTGGGATATATGAAATGTTTTTTGGACCAATATGGTCATATATTGCTTTAGTAGTATTGTCAGAATGCTTGTTATAATCATGTTTCTTCTACTGTTGTAGTACTCGAGATGTGTGTGCAGCTGAAAACATCGGCCGTGTGTTGGCACGACGCTGTCAGGAGTGTGGAATAACTCGCGTATTCCACGACGACGCTGAAGAAAGTGATGAGTCAGAACGGGTGAGATTAAATATTTTCAGACCTCTGATGGTGCAGGAAGGAAGGAAGAAATATTTTATTTAACAACACACATGCAAAGCAAATTGAATTACGGTTATATGGTGTCATGGTTGTGAGCAACACCGATAATGAGAGAGGAAGCCTACTGTTATAATATTATGGGTTTATATATACATGTGTATATACAGGCGTATGAAGTGCCTGAGCTCCACCTCAACATGTCGTTGAGTGTAGGAATATCTTGATATTCTTCATCCATGACAATTTGAAGTAAAAGTCTTTAAGTTCGAACCTGGTCATTATCTTGGTTTTTCCATCAGTTGGCCTCATCAAAAAAGAAGTTTTAACATGAAGATAGAAATTTGTTAAGAACATTTTTTATTATACTGAGATCTTTTGCAAAGTATGTTACGTAAATCATAAGCTTACCTGTATGTGGTAACTGACTAGTACTACTCCCCTAAGTGGTGTTGTTTGATGCAATAAGGGAATTTAGCTCAGTGAGAGGTAGGATTTAAAATAGAGATTTACCACACACTTTTATCCAACAGTGATAAATATGGTTTTATATCAGTTTAAACATTATTCATTGCAAAGTGACGTGCCAATTTATCAGTTTCTTTTTGATACAAACAGACCATAGCTGATGTTGTTATCTACACCATGTTTGACAAATACTGTATGATCAATAGTTAATTGTACTGGCAATTAAACAGTGTGCTGAGGTTGTCAATGGTTGCAGGATGTAAAGCATTCGGCTGATGTTCTGTCGGTCTAGAATCGAACCCCATTGGGCTATTTCTCATTCCAACCAGTGCACCACAACTGGTGTATCAAAATGTTGTGGTATATACCATCCTGTCTGTGGGATGATGCTTATAAAAAAATCTCTGCTAATCAGAAAGTCTAGCCCACTGTGGCAGTTATGTTTTGTTGCCGTTTTAAACAGTTGGTAATGGTTTCAAACTTTATGATATATTTTTATGCAAGTCCTAGCATTATTTGATGTATATTTATATGCCAATTCATTAGTTCCCTTTTCATACAATCGGACTAAAGTATGCTCTAATAATTCCATATTGGATTATTAATTGGGATATTTTTATTTACAAATTACAGCTGCAGGCATTCTTAGATGCTTTTCAAGAGGGGGTAACTCTTGAAGAACCTGAACAGATCATTCCGGAGTACCAGCCTGGGATAGACTATGACCGAAAGAATCGCTACGCAGAAGAGAAACGTTGGAAGGAAGATTATCAGCCAGACTAACCTAGATCAGACATTCAGAATAATAAACATTTCAAGAACGTTTTGTGTGTGTCAGTGCTGACCCAGACTAACCTAGATCAGACATTCAGAAAAATAAAACATTTTAAGAACTTTTTGTGTCGTTGCTAACTCAGACTAAGACATTCAGAATAATAAGCATTTCAAGTATTTTAGCAAGTCAGTGCTAATCCTCATGTCAGAAATGATTTTGTTCTAGTTGTTTATTTTAAATAATTTATTTAATGTTGTAAATGATAAGATTTATTTGAACCAATTTAGTTTCCATTTTGTAACATGGAATGATTGAAATATGCTAGATTGTTATCAGCAATAGATTTAGTATGAACAAAAGAAACTTAAAGTTGAATTTTTAAACAATATTTATTCAGTAAATGACATGGATTGGCAAACGGCGTGGGTAGGTCTGTATACATAGCTGTACATAGATTCTGTTACCTACTGTCTAAATTAAAATGAACATAAACATAACATTACAAACGATAAATTTTTCAGTCATAACAAACTGCATATACAGTATTGGTATTAAAATGTACAGTAAACATGTTTAGACCAAAAAACGAAATTGCAGATGAAAACTAACTTCATATACGTACAGGGGTGGATCCAGGGTTTTGTAAAGGGAGGGTCACAAAATTCAATTATTACATGAAATTATTTCGCCAAATTAAAATAAAATTCGCAATTGGCGAATTTGGCAAGTTCCAGAGCTAGTCCTGTAGAAGAAGAAGTTTGTTTTGTTTAACGACACCACTGGAGCATATTGATTCATTAATCATCGGCTATTGGATGTCAAACATTTGGTAATTCTGAATTTTGGTAAACCTGTTACATATTTTCTAATGCAGGAAGGGATCTTTTATATGCACTTTCCCACAGACAGGAAAACACATACCACAGCCTTTGTCCAGTTGTGGTGCACTGGTTGGAATGAGAAAAAACCCGATGAGCTGAATGGATCCATTGAGGTGGTTCGATGCAAGCACCTCAAGTGAGCACTCAACCGACTGAGCTAAATCCCGCCCTCTCTGCTGTTGTAGATGATAGGCTGATCAGCAATCCGACTTTTTTGGTCTTTTTCCTACTTTTTGTTGTTTTTTTCTACTTTTTTTGTCTTTTTCCTACTTTTTGGTCTTTTTTTCTTCAAAATACTTAAGTTTTTCCTACTTTTTTGTTATAAAATAATGCCAATTGCTGCTAAAGTGTACATATTCCGTGTGTTATTGTAAGTCAACAGTTATGGGAATTATTTGTGCTTTTGGTATTTTTTTCTATGATGAGATTTTATTTTAGATTTTATTTTAGTCCGTGGGCTGAAGGGGCCCACCTTGCATATAAGCATATATTTGATTAGTACTCTCTTAATATTCAATTATTTTGGTGTTAACAACTTGAAAGCTGTAGGGGACACATCTTGCAACAAATCCAAAGTGTTAGTGTTAATTTATTTTGCAAAGTAGTTTTTGCATGACAAATGGGAAAAAAGAAAGAAAGAAAGAAATGTTTTATTTAACGACGCACTCAACACATTTTATTTACGGTTATATGGCGTCAGACATATGGTTAAGGACCACACAGATTTTGAGAGGAAACCCGCTGTCGCCACTACATGGGCTACTCTTTCCGATGAGCAGCAAGGGATCTTTTATTTGCGCTTTCCACAGGCAGGATAGCACAAACCATGGCCTTTGTTGAACCAGTTATGGATCACTGGTCGGTGCAAGTGGTTTACACCTACCCATTGAGCCTTGCGGAGCACTCACTCGGGGTTTGGAGTCGGTATCTGGATTAAAAATCCCATGCCTCGACTGGGATCCGAACCCAGTACCTACCAGCCTGTAGACCGACGGCCTACCACGACGCCACCGAGGCCGGTCAAATGGGGAAAAGGTCGTATTTTTAACGTTAACAAAAATGGTCATATCTCTAAACCAGATCAGTGTTTACTAAAGTAGTGTCGGAAATAGAATTAAAATGATTTTCGTCAATTATTTCTTTCATATTAAACTAACAAGTAAATATTTTGTAAATACCTATTTAATGATACTCTACCTAATTTAGCATTTACTTGTTTGGGCTCTCATTGATGTACAAGGTGGTGTTTACTCTTGAAATTAAAATAAAGATGTTAGTCAACAGGAGATTGTGACCTTTATTGGAACAGACTATGACACATTTTGATGGATATGTGTCAATTTCATTTACCCTTAAACAAACTTTTAATTTAAAACTGCAAAATAACTGGTTATTTTGAATTGCAGCATAAATTATTAATTTTGACCAGCATATTTAATGAATATAAATTTATATTTACACATCTTGCAACCACTTAAAGGTGCTATATCAGAAGTTATATATGAGCATCTGTTTGTGATAAAGATTCTCCAATTAAAATGTATTTTCTACTAGTAGATAAAATCATTTCCTATAATCATTTATGGGCATATAGTTAAAGGTGTAGTCTTTAAATGTTAAAGTGAAATTTAATAAAAACATGATTTGTAATAGCTGTCATTATGCAACTTTGAGATAGCACCTTTAATACTGGAAAATAGGTCACAAAATCAAAATGGTTCTTGACAGTTTTGCTCAAAAGTTACTTATAAATGTCTACAAATATTTAGTTTAGGAGAGGAATAGGGGTAAACCATCATCAGAAACAGTCCCTCACATATAGTAACAGCAATGACATTGACATATGTTGACCAAACTTTGTTATAGTCTGTTCCAACAAAGTGCACAAATCACCTGTTTACTGACTTATTTCTTTTAATTTCAAGAGTAAACACCACCTTGTACATCAATGAGAGCCAAAACAAGTAAATGATAAATTACTTAGACAATAATTAAATAGATATTTACAAAATATTTACTTGTCTGTTTAATATGTAAGAAATAATCGACGAAAATCTATTTATTATATTTCCGACAGCACTTTAGCAAGCTGACAGTCAACATATTGATATTGGGGAGAGGTACACACATACCAGTGAAAGATTCAATTGGGGTCAATGGGTAGGTCATCAGAGGTCAAAAGGTCACGGATGTCAGGCAATGCTTAAAATCTTAAATATAAGCATTTATTTGATTAGTATTCTCTTAATAATCAATTCTTTTTTGTGTTAACAACTTGAAAACTGTAGGGGACATAGCTTGTAACAAATCCGAAGTATTAGTGTTCATTTATTTTGCAAAGTAGTGTTTGCGTAACAAATGGAAAAAGGTCGTATTTTTAACGTTAACAAAAATGTAGCTGTAGCTAAGGGGGAATAAAAATGGGCATATTACTAGCAAGCTGACATTCCACATATTGATATTGGGGAGAGGTACACGCACACCAGTGATGTATTCAATTGGGGTCAATAAGTAGGTCATCAAAGGTCAAAAGGTCACGGATTTCAGACAACAGGTTTCATCTCCATCCATCCATCTGAGATATTTCAAATAACTGTAACCTGACTGTTACATAACTTTCATGTTATTTTGTATATAATTGAAAATAGGAGCTAAACATAAAAATATTTTTATGTGTTCTCAGTAATACCACTTTTTGGATTTAACACATTCGTTTTCCCAGTATGAGCATGATTAATGTTGCTACATATACTGTTTCAGTCCTACTTTTTCCTTCTATTTTCCTATTTTTTTATATATTTTCATTCCTACTTTTATCCTACATTTTATACGTCCATTTATGGGTCGTTTTATTGTATGGGGTTGTCTGTCTGTCCATATGTACATCTGTTAACTTCTTCTTGTCCGGACCATATCTTGCACACACATGCATACAGGACTATCAAACCTCACATGTAGGAACAACTTGGGATGGCGGTGTGTCGCGTACTATTTGTAGGTCACTGCGACCTACTTTTTACGGTCTACTACACATAACAGTAAATGTATGTTCGGACCATATCTTACATACAGGACCATCAAACCTCACATGTAGGAACAACTTGGGATGGTGGTGTGTCACATACTATTACTAGGTCACTGTGACTTACTTTTCACGGTCTACTGCACATAACAGTAAATCCTTGTCCAGATCATATCTTGAATACAGATGCCTACAGGACCATCATACCACATGTAGGAACAATTTGAGATGGTGATTGGTCCAAAACAAACTGTTCATCCATCCCAATGCAATTTCGCAGAGTTACAATTGAATCTTACCCATAACATATTCTTTAATATAGATATGGTTTTCCATCAAACTCCTGATGGGCGTATCATGTACGTCACCGGTACTCTTGTTCATAATGGTGTGCTGGACAGCCTGAGATCAACATGGTGAATTTGTTGAGTGCCACAGCTAGCCTTGCCCTAGTAGGTTTCCTGTAGACAAAAATTGTCAAATGTTTCACATCCAATAGCCAATGATTAATAGATCAATGTGCTCTAGTGGTGTCATTAAACAAAACATGAATATACCTGGTCAATCTGAGAATATAGATAACCACAACTAAATGGAGGCTATGGAGATTGTTTGAGTTTTAACATGATCCAAATTAGGGGGCGGGACATAGCCCAGTGGTAAAGTGCATGCACACTCGGTCTGGGATTGATCCCTGCCCAGGACCCATTGGCTATTTCTTGTTCCAGCCAATGCACCACAAATGGCATATCAAAGGCCATGGTATGTGCTATCCTGTCTGTGGGATGGTGCATATTAAAAGATCCCTTGCTATTAATGGAAAAATGTAGTGTGTTCCTTCTCTATGACTGTCAAAAGGCGATGATGAATAAATCTGTGCTCTAGTGGTGTCGTTAAACAAAATAAACTTTTGTTATCCAAATTCTAGAAAGTGCTTATGTGGTACATTTGTAGGTGAATATATTTCTGTTTAAAATTTGTTGAGAGTGTTAAAGGGGCAGACCCTAGTTTCAACCCGTAAAAATGGACACTAAATTTGATTAAGTTACAAAACTGTAACACATTTGGATAACGTTACAAGAATCTGTGAAGTTGAAACGTTGAAATACCGTTAAAAATAAGACTAAAACTCGACTCCATTACTGTTACTTCGCACATGAGTTTTTAAAAATATAAAACTGCATTTTGTGCTATTAGAAACACCAGGATGACCAGGAACACTTCGATTGTACAGAAATGGATAATCTAAACAATAAAATACAAGTAAAGTTTGATTTCAGTAATAGGCCTAATAAACGGCTCTAATAATGAAAAATATATCTTAGTGTTTAAAAACTAGGGTCTGTCCCTTTAACTTCCCCTTTGTTACTATCAAAAGCATTCCCGTCTTTAATAGATATCTTGATTTTGTAGAGTCGAAAATCCCTTGTGGAAATGTCCTATAACACAGCTTAATCCTTATCGATGGTGTTAAACCTAATAGAACTCTAGATGGCAGTTCTTAATGAACATTAACGTAGGTCTGTTGTTATTCCTTGACCAGGCAATCGGTCTAATAATGAATCAAATTACAGGTTAATTGGACCCATTGGATGTTCATCTTTGAAAGCGTGATTCAACCCAATAAGGAATTAAGACATGTTCTATGTTTGTGAAAGTATATTTCTATGTAGTTTAAACTGTTTTGGTTGTAACCATGTAACTAAAGGAAAGTAACGTTTGTTAAAACACATGGGCCCATATTAAACCGGTTATTTGGTGTCAACATATGGATATTTCTACACGGGACAGCTGGGGAAAATGCACTGCCACCACACACATGATTAGCTATTCCCAGACCTGTAAGACCAGGGCCCGGTAGCATAAAGCACTCGTAACAGTAACGTCAGACGTAGGCCTATACCATACATAACGTGTGGTGTACGTCTGACGTAAGTGTTATGAGTGCTGTGTGTTACCGGGTCCAGGAGTGGAGCTGTACCCTCCTCCCTCCTCTTGACGAAAATGAACTTTTTGTTTTTTTGTTGGGGTTTTTTTCCTGCCCCATTTTAAATATAACGGGTGATAACATGACTTGTGCCCCTCGTCTAGACAGTGTTCTCCCCACACCTCACCCGCCTTTATTTCATATGGACCGCGTTATTCATAAAGCACACGTAGCTGTTGACGTGGACGCAAGCTCCTCATAAGCACCACTTAACGATTGGTGTAGTATTCACGAAGTAGTCGCAAGTCTACGTGTGCCCGTGAAGTACACGTAAAATTATGTGATCTTCGAACCTCCCGTAGCCTAACTGCTTGCGTGCACTTTAATATGACAATATAGCAGTGTTTTTTTTATTCAACAGTGAAAAACCAAGCACGGTCCGTCGTCAGGCCGTTTTCCCTGGCCGTTTTAGTCCACTCGGGGGCAGATACAGAATGTTTCTAGGTTGGGTATCCAACTTGTAACAAGGGCACCCACATTATTAGTCCCCTAACGGTCCAACTTTATTGTGTACAGTTACATATCAAGTTTGACTTTCAAGATTATGGCCCTTGAACTTAGGCGATGTGGAAATTTGTTTTCCGAACACTTTTTTTTTTTCAGAAGGCCTTGAGATATTAACCTGAATATTTTGTGTATAGCTTTTTATCTTGTAATGCTGCAGATCAAGTTTGACTTCATACTGATTCACTCACTTTTTACAGAGGTTTGGCTCTTGAAATTAAGAGATACGAAAAACTGTTGGGTCAGGTAGGGGACATGTATTGCTTTAGCAGTACTCTCAAAATGATTCATTATTTTGTATGAGAATCTTCCCAAGAGACATCTCCCAATGAAAGAAGAAAAAAATATAGAGGCATTTGAGAGATGAAGGGGTTGCTCCACTCTAACACCCGCGCACTGGATACAACGGTTTAGAATGCCTCATAAAGGAATTCTGCCACTGGTACACTGTGACTGTTGGATAATAAATAGTTTTAATCCATATGCACTCTGCGAATGAGACATCAACCCCAACACAAGCCCTACGAATGATAGAATACAGCCTGTAAATATTACTTCATACTCCTTTTAATTTAATTTGGGTTTTTTAAAGACACTACTAGAGCACTGATTTATTAATCACCGGCTATTGGATGTGAAATATTTGGTAATTTTAACCTATAGTCTTAGAGGGGGAACCCGCTACTTATTTCCATTTGTAGCTAGGGATATTTTATTTGCATCAGAATATCACATACCATGTTCTTTGACATACCAGTTCTGGCTATTTGTTTTAGGGAAAAATCTTTACAAAAATCTAATTTTTTTATGCAAAAGAAAAAAAAGGAATGAGTGGAACAAATAAATAAAAGTGTTCTCTATACAACACTATGGAAACGTCTGGTTTTAAAATCATTTTATTTGCGTTAAATCTGTGGGGCTGTGTTGCGTTCTAACAATTTGGTTATGGAGAGTTAACACCAGATTCACTATAAATAATATTAGAACTTGAACTGTAAAGTTGACAGAATCAGCACATGTTTGTGTTAATTAGCATATATTCATGCGTACACTCTATAATTAGAGATTTGTTTTGACGACACCTTTTTACACATTTATGTCAAAACTAATAAAATTACTGACAAAATCATGATTTCCTATCAAATAATGTTATCTACCCCTAAAACATAGACATTAATGCTATCTTTAAAGGGTAAACTCAAACATGTGTTGGAAAGATGCATACCCGGATCACCAACACATACTGACACTTTAACAATTGAAAAACTCGTACTTTAGAGTTAATAAAAAAAAAAAAAACGTGATTATTCCTGCTAACTGGGGGCAGCCATTTTCTTTTGTTTTTGATGCGTCCGGTACTCTAGCTTGGGGCAAAGTGACGTCAGCTCCGACCAACTCCTGTATGCGCAGTGTAAACAAAATCAGTAATTTACGACAAAGCGCATCTCTTTGATCAACCTGACTTGTACAAGAACATAAATGACGTGATGATATAATAAACTATTTAACTAAATATATTTCAAGTTGCCGTAACGGAACGAAATAGGGTTATAGTATTTTTCTATGTTAAGTAATCGAAAGGGAAAATGTACACTATTAGACCTATTGGTATGCTACCTTGGAGCAAAAACAACAACCCACGATACCCAAGTGATAATTTTCTTTTCTGTGGGACTACGTAATTGGTCAGTTCTGTGATTTTAGGTGGGAAAGTCTACTTAATCAATAGTTCTACAGAACTATTTACAGTAATAAACCATGTACATTACCATTTTAGGGGCGACAGGTTATTACACAATACCGGTATGTATTTTATGTGTCTAGACAGCGGTAATTAATCGGCTCGTCTGGTTACCTATCACATATACACCTGCCAATCAGGAATCACAGGTAGAGGAACCTAACATAATATACCAATTAACTAAGAAACACTCCGTGTATCATTTCAGTTCGTAGGTTAATGCATGGACAAAACATGGTACAATTATTTCGACTTGTGTAGCCACTTTGATAATGGTGGTTTATTTTGTATTGAAAAATAATATATGCTTATTGCTGGCTTACTGGGATGGATTTTATTACAGAACATTGCGATGCATCCGCAGAAATCAGGTACGCATGTTTCTTTAGTTCTAAGATTAATTCTTGACTTGACACGTTAAGTATTACTTAACCACCGGCTCGCCAGAGAGCGTATTCACTGGGATGGTACAAAATGGCTGCGTCCGTTATATATAATAGCCATCACATTTAACCGTTTTATTAATTATATATAAGATTATACTTGTTGATATTAAGCAATAATGTGCATTATATATCGCTGAATATGCATACCAGTCCAAAAGCTTTGCTTAAGCATTCCTTTAATAGCTTTATTGATATTGTAAAACCATAAGCATCCTGTTTGAAGTGTAATATATATATATATTTTTAAATGAAGACCCCCCAAATCGTTCGACTGTGATCCTGTTTTGCGTTACTATCTTTTAACTAACCACTAACAACTAATCCTCTGGCCTGGACAGACAACCCAGATAGCAGAGGTGTGTACCCAGGACAGCGTGCTTAAATTAATTGGATATAAGCACGAAAATAAGTTGAAATGAAATACACTGGCAACAGACGATATATATATTTAACGGCTGCACAATGTTCGATTTTTTAAATTAATTAATTATTTTATATTTTTTTTATATATATATATATTATTTTTTTTTTTGGGGGGGGGGGGGTGGTAACATATATGAGGAAAGATGTATATTAAGAAATGTGAGATTCTCATAATTATTGTTGGTAGTGTTTATAGTAGAAAAAAAAATATCTAAAGATATTAACGTTGTTAGTATAATACATCGATAATGCGGAAAAACTACAGACCCAGACGTCAAAATCATTTGACATTTTGTCTGCCGGACCCATTCAAGTTCGTAGGTCATACAGCAGTGGGGCGGGATTTAACTCAGTCAGTTGAGTGCTCGCTTGAGGTGCTTGCGTCGCAGGATCGAACCATCTCGGTGGATCCATTCAGCTGATTTTTTTCTCGTCCCAACCAGTACACCACAACTGGACAGAGGCCGTGGTTTGTGCTTTCCTGTCTGTTGGAAAGTGCATATAAAAGATTAAAAGATCCCTTGCTGCATTAAAACAAAATGTAGCGGTTTTTCTCTGATGACTACGAGTCAGAATTACCAAATGTTTGACATCCAATAGCCGATGATTAATTAATCGATGTGCTCCAGTGGTATCGTTAAACAAAACAAACAAACAAAATCATACATCAGTGTACAGGTTTAAACAATATTTATTCAACAAGACATTACAATGGGATTGATCAACGGGCTTGACCTATACAGACACACAATGAAAATGCAAAACTGATATTTTTCAATATTTTGTTGTGATTAATGAAAAATATATTTATTGGACTTAAAATAACAATTTATGAGAGGAAGCCATTGATTGGTACTTTTGTCTGGGTTTTAATCCTGGTTTTGTTCTCGTTACACATACAATAGCAGAAACACACAAAATGGTGTGAAATGCATTCATTACATGCTCAATCATGCTGCATGCAATGCACGTGAAATGCCAGTATGTGGTCACATAACGGTGTCATATTCCTCATCACATTAAGAATGCCACGACTTGGAGAAGAACAAAGGGAGCGAGCGCTGGGCATGGTTCAAGGGGGGACTTCGCAAAGCCAAGTTGCTAGGACCTTCAGAGTCCATCCATCAACTATTGGACGACTTGTTGAAAGTCACCAACAGACCGGGAGTGTCCGTGATCGACCTCGATCTGGTCAACGTCCCGTTACGACCCCATGCCAAGATCGGCAGATTCGACGACACCACCTCCGTGACCGGTTCAGAACTGCGACGATAATCAACACGATAGGACGTCATGGAAGGCCTATCCATCCGATGTCGATTCAGAACGGCTGGACTCAGATGCAGACGCCCGTACAACAGTAACATCATGACACCACGACATCGTGCTGCGAGACTACAGTTTGATCTCCAGAATGGTAATCATCCACCAGCCTTTTACCGGAGCATTGTTTTCTCAGATGAGTCACGTTTCTCTGTCTGCTTTGCCGATGGAAGAGCACGTGTGTACAGGAGACTCCATGAACGGTACGCTGACGGATGTGTGAGGGAACGTGATCGGTTTGGCGGCGGTTGTCTGATGGTGTGGGGGGCAATCAACTGTGATTTCAGGAGTGATCTCATCATTGTCCACGATGCCCTTACAGCCCAGTGTTATGTTGACGTTATTCTAAGACCAGTTCTCCAGCCACTTTTGCGCCGTCACCGAAGACTAGGAGGTCCCCTTCTGTTTCAACAAGACAATGCCCGTCTACATACTGCAAGAATTACCCAGGCATTCCTGCAACAAGTCGGTGTCACCGTTATGAACTGGCTCGCTGTTTCACCGGATTTGAACCCAATTGAACACATGTGGGATGAGTTGGGACGTCGTGTACGTCACCGCCAGCCACCATCGCGTAACGTCGCTGAGCTTGCACAGGCGTTGCAGGAGGAGTGGAGGAACATTCCTGTGGCTTATTTGAGATGTTTGTGCCAATCCTTTCCCCGTCGTCTTCACGTATGCTCACGGGCCAATGGTGGACACACCAGATACTGACCTTGATGGGGGTGGGGGGGGGGGGGGGGGGGGTGTTGAACTTTTCGATTACGAACTGGCCATGTTTCCATGTGAATGTATCTCATGAATACCAGTCATTAATGTCATATTACATTATCCATCAATTCATTAATAGTTTGTCGTTATTTGCAATGAAAAGTTGTTTTTGCGTTTTCATTGTGTTTCAGTATATATTAAAATCACTCACTAGCCTACATTTTACAAGCGGTCACATTACAAGATATGAACACATAACATTATTGTTATACCTACATAATATACTGGTAGAAAAGGGAAGAGAAAGAGACGGGGGTGAAGAAGTACAGGAGGGGATATAGTGAATAGGAAACGTCAGAACTTGTGCAATGATTGGGATAATTCCAAACATAGAGGGCCGAATTTACGAAGCGTGTGTTGGGAAGGAAGGACATTTTAAAATAAGAGGAAACCCGCTGTCACCACTTCATGGGCTACTCTTTTCGATTAGCTGCAAGGGATCTTTTATATGCACCATCCCTCAGACGGGATTTACCAGTCATGGTGCACTGGATGGAGCGAAAAATAGCCCAATGGGCCCACTGACTGGGATCGATCCCAGACCGACCGCGCATCAAGCGAGCGCTTTATCACTAGGCTACGTCTCGTCCCCAAAAAGCGTGTTTTGGGGTTCAAGCACTGTACATGTGTGTAGTGACATGTGTGTAAGACATAAACAGGCTTTAACTTCGGCCTATAATTTTTAAGTCTTAATTTTAGCAAAACCATTTAGTAGCAATAATGAATTTTAAAGTTGATTTAATAATTTCATTTTCTTGTTCACTAAATTCTGGATTCCCCATATATTTTTATAATTTAGATGTAAATAATTTGACGGGAAATGCTCTGTATCTTCAATAGGATGCGCACAAGACCACACTTGATCATCTCCGATATATCGAAATAATTTGTGGCCACTAAGATCGCTGATGTCTAGACGAACTTTACAATGGAGTATCTGCTCGTGTTTCGAACTCGGATAAAAATATCTAGGAACATCTTTGTCTGGTTTCTTTAATTGTGGAAGATTACTATATATACTCTTCAAAAAACGTAGGGGAACCTGAAATATTAATATCAACTAGACCACAGACATCCTAGTAAAGAACGTTCAGGTCTGTTTATCAACACACCGAAACACATGCCATAGTTTGCACATGCATTATGCAGTTGCCCCGTACACGTGCGTGGGATGTCATTCACGATTTTGACAATTTCCAAGAAGGTCCATTAATCACTGTGGAACATTATTTCTGTCAATCTTTTTAATTCTGTTGATCATACATTTTTATTGTTTTCTTTTGTCTTTAGTCATTTTTATTGTTTGAATTTGCGATTTACTGACAAAAACCATCAACTTTCAAATTTCACTTCTGACCCCAATCGTCCTCCAAGATCTTTGGTGGTCATAAAACCTACTGTAATATTGAACTACCGGTTGTAATGTTTGCCCAATTAATTCACTATTATCATATAACCATTCCCCACAGCTAATATACCTTACAATTTTGTCAGTTGTAAATTCTTATTAGAGTTCCCCTACTTTTTTGAAGAGTATATATAGGCCTAATAGATATTAGTAAATATTTTCCTGTACATTTTCAAGGGGTCCAATCTAAACCGTATGACACGTGCTTGAACTTCGTATACCTCTACCAAAATGGCGGATAAAGCTCTCTTCGATACACGACGGTGAGTAAATTTTGTCTTAAGCAGCATACTAAATGCCTTTCTGATTAAAATAATATTGCGATACGGCTCTAGAATGAATACTCTATCCATCTGTTTACATAATTCTCGATTTTGTTCAACCGAAAAAAAGCTATTGAAGAAATAACTCGTTGTTTTGACGGTCAAAACAAACATAATCAAAATTGTTGGTGTTATTTTAACGAAACAAGTTATATTTATATACTTTGAAAGTGTCATGATGAAAGCTTGTATACCCCGAGAGCTAAATTAAGTAAATACGTTTCAGAAAGTCATTTTATAATTGTTCATCCAAGACATTTCTTATAGTTTAGGCACATCTTCGTCTGCTGCCCCGGGTTTAAGCCAAGATTTCGTTTACTTCAAAAATTTATATTTGTATTTGTACCCCTAAAATATCATGATTATATATTTCAACTTAAGGTGTGTGTTTTGTTTTCAGTAATGAGGAGATACAAAAAGAGGCCAGTTAAGTTAGGCCTTTACCAATCACGAAAGAGGAAAGTTGTTTCCCGTCTGACACCTAGGATATCCAGTTCTGGCAAAAGGCTGTGTAATTGTCGTACCTCAGACTTTACAAATTGCACAAATAAATGTGTTTCCTCGAGTCCATTTAAGAAATCATCTTCCATATCAACACCTATAGATGTAAGTCCTACATTCAACAAAAAAATTCCAATACCACCACAACAGAGATCATCACAAAAGGAGAAAAGCGATTTAAGAAGAATTTGTCATTCGCATCTCAGAGTGTAAGTTTTAGATGAACCGTCCCTTGACGGCCTCATTTATACAATAGGTTTCTCAATTCGTGACGGTTGACTATCTTACTTATGTCACTCACGTTAGTTAATTTACAAAACGTCACCTAAGACTAAAGCCCATGTCTTAATTAACGAGAGTAAAATAAATACAATAATCAACCGTCACTCTTTGTGGAACCTTTATGTACACAATACAACTTACGTCATATTGTCATTAATTTTTGTCTAAACACATTTGAAACCCCCAGATGTAGGTCAAGGGTCAGAGTCAAGGTCACAGTGACCTATTCGAGATAGACGGCATGTATCTATATATTAGGATTGGTGTTTTGGGTGTCCCGTGGGGGACTAATAACAAACTAATACTACATGGCATTATAATGTCGATTTATTAAACAATATATAAAAACTAGATCATTCATTCCAATGAATCTGAAAACGCAGTGTCCTGGTGCCCGCCTGGTCTGCCGTGATGGACAACCACATGTTTGAGGACGGCAGACCTTCCAGAGTATAGTTGGCCGCAGTCTTCACAAACTGACCTAAAAATAAAAGATTGGAACATACGATTAGGTGTCCTAAACCTGGGGGAGCAGACGAAGATGTGCCTAAACTATAAGAAAATTCTTGGATGGATAATTATAGAGTGACTTTCCAAAACGTATTTGCATAATTTAGCTTCCATGGTATACAAACTTTCATCATGACACTTTTCAAGTATATAAATATAACTCATTTCGTTCAAATAACACACAAAAATTTGATCGTGTTTGTTTTGGCCGTCAAAACAACGCGGTTGTTCTTCAGTAGCTTTTTTTCGGTTGAACAAAATCGGGAATTAAGTAAACAGATGTATAGAATATTCTTTCTAGAGCCGTATCGCAATATTATTTTAATCAGAAAGACATTTAGCATACTGCTGTAAGACAAAATGTACTCACTGTCGTGTAGCGAAGCGAGCTTTATCCGCCATTTTGGTAGTGGCTTATGAAGTTCAAGCATGTGTCATAAGGTTTAGGTTGGACCCCTTGATTTTAGAATAAATATATCTAAAGACCGATTGTCAACCCACAGTCTAGCCAGCGAAACTGGCAGATAAGAAAATATTGATAAAACGAAAATAATATGTTGTGTATGTGCTAATAACATTGATTGAATGAATGAATGGTTAATGACACCCCAGCACGAAAAATACATCGGTTATTGTGTGTCAAACTATGGTAAATGCAAACATTAAGTGATGAACAACATCAATATAAAAATTCAAGAGGTATAATGACATTGAAGACGAATTTCATTTTATATTGACCTGTCCATTATATAATAATTTAAGAAATTATCTTATTAAGTCATATTATTGGGAAAAAAAACACCTTTATTTACGAACGAGCCACGATATTCGTTGAGTGCGAGTGCCACAAAGACAAAAGAGAACAACTCCTACCCCTTTGAATCTGATCCTGAATATATGCATAAATAAAGAAAAAATATTGTTAATTAATAACTGTGACATATCTTCTTGACAATGTTAACTGCGTCATAGCGTGACTGAGATTCGAACTATCTCATGTTTATAACCCAATCTATACAAGTAAAATGTCATTGTGCGACCGTTTACATAAATAAGTTATAAAATCATTGTGCGTAAATGAAGTATTCTGCCGTGTTAATGATGGAACAAACGGCTATGAAACCGTCATTACTGTAACAGTACCAGTGAAACGTAGTTATTAAACGTCTGAATCGTTACAAGGATGGTATTTATAAACCGTTATAAATGCTATAGGAAAACTGATCCACACGCGATAATTTAAGTAACAATATTACAAAGGCGGATACAGAATTTAGTTGTAGGAGGGGATGCAACGTTTATAAAGATCTACAGTATACAAAAGTACACTGACGTCTATTAGGCATACCTATATACGTAGTAATTTTCCACAGAAATATCAATACAGATCCCCGCTAAACAATAAATGCATCTGTTAACCACTTGATTTTTCGGGGCGCTTGAAATTCCGGGAGGGGTGCGCACCCCTTCAACACATTCCCCGTGTAGCCCATACTAAACCACATACATTGCATATCGGCCAACCTGTTAGAAGCGTGGTTCAGAGGCCGCGGAACGGGGAAGGACGGGGCCACCCCACCCACCCACTTTCCCCCGTCATTATGCGCAGAAGGCTGGAAATGTCGGAATTTGAACACTTGCAATTCTAAATTTGTCTTTGGGAAGCCTTTTCTTACATCTAGATCTCCCGTAACAGATGAAGGACCCCTGAGACCTCAAATTTCCACCTCCCTGGTCATTGCAGTATACATTATATATATATAGTATAATTGCAGGGCTCGAACTTAACGGCGGCACCGACGGCAATTGCCGTCGTTGAGATATAAATTGCCGTAGGTAGAGAGCATCACCGATGGCACTTTTGTGCCGTCGGTAAAGCTCCTCAACAATGGCGAAATGTATACCCCTGGTGTACATTATTTGCCAATAATTAACATTTGCACATTTAAAAGATGTCTACATATAACAAGATAGCCTTTCAGTCAGGTTTATTTGCTGCAAATGTCACTTTAAAAAAAATTGCCATAGGCAGGCCCAAAATTCCCCAGAATAAAGTCATATTAAAATCAAATTTACAAGCTGTGGCTGTAATGGTCACATCCCATAAAACTATTACTCTGTGTTCAGTTTATTTACCCCCTCGAAACAATTACAATTTTAACCCTAGGGACTTTCAAGGCCTTCTTGATGAACTCCCTACTCCCTTTATTATCATGGGAGATTTTAATGCTCACCACACTTTGTGGGGATGCGATGACATAAATACTAGAGGTAAACAATTAGAAGACTTAATTCTCAAAAATGACTTAATATCACTTAATGATAAAAGTCATACATACTTTCATCCTGCAAGTGGTTCTTTCACATCCATTGATTTAACCCTTTGTAGTCCGCCACTGTGTCTTGATTTCTTCTGGAAGGTTTGTCCAGACCCTTGTGGTAGTGACCACTTTCCAATTATTTTGGAAAATGATGGACCTCCATCACTTGAAATTTCGGCATCTATGCAGCACTCGACTGCAACAAACTGCTATGACTGGTGCCGATGATCATGTCTTTGTTCACCTCCATCTTGAAAGATACTGCAGAGGAAACTATTCCTAAGACTTCGGCAGTACCGAAGCGTTTCAATAAACCATGGTTCAATGAGACATGCAAAGATGCAATCAAAGAGCGAAACAGGACCCTCGAGATGTTCAAACGCGAACCTACCGGGGATAACCTGAATAGTTATTACATTGCTCGGGCAAAGGCTCGTAAAGCTATCAGACAGAGTAAGAAATCATCTTGGAGAAATTATGTCTCCAAGTTGAGTTCTCAAACATCTGTGAAATCTGTCTGGAATAGGATACGTAAAATCAAGGGAAAAGAATCCAATAATACAGTTCGCCATTTGTCTGTCAATGACACGGATGTGACGTCTCATCGTGACATTGCCAATGCTTTGGCAGACAATTTCTCTCATAACTCTTCTTCTTCTTTCAGTACAGATGCTTTTACATCTGTCAGAAATAAAGCTGAAAAGCAATCTATTAACTTTTCATCTGCAAATGCTGAAGTATACAACAGGCACTTCTCTTCGGAGGGGTTGCAGGACGCTCTACGTAGAGCCCATGATACTTCAGTAGGACCAGATGAAATACATTATCAACTCTTAAAACACTTACCTGAATAATCCATGATGGTTCTAATAAATATCTTTAACAAAATCTGGATTTCTGGTGACTTTCCTTCTGATTGGAGAAAAGCCATTGTCATTCCTATTCCTAAGCCTGGTAAGGATCCAACAAATCCTACCAGTTATCGCCCTATTGCTTTGACAAGTTGCATTTGTAAAACCATGGAAAGAATGATCAACCGTAGACTTGTTTGGTATCTTGAGTCCCACAAATTGCTTACTAATGTGCAATGTGGGTTCAGGTCTAGACGTAGCACGGTCGATCATCTTGTTAGATTTGAAACGTTTTGTAGGGATGCTTTCATCCATAACCAACATTTGGTATCGGTCTGTTTTGGCCTCGAGAAAGCTTATGATACCACGTGGAAGTATGGGATTTTGAAAGACCTCCATGGCATGGGCCTAAGAGGCCGTATGCCTGACTTTATCTCAAATTTCTTACAGAATAGGTCTTTCAAGGTACGAGTGGGATCTACGTTATCCGATTCTCACTCCCAAGAGATGGGTGTGCCTCAAGGTAGCATCCTGTCAGTAACTTTATTTTCCGTGAAAATTAACAGCATCACCCAGTGTTTAAAACCTGGCGTTGATAGCTCGTTATATGTCGACGATTTTCAGATTTGCTACAGGTCGTCCAGTATGAGTATCATTGAACGTCAGTTGCAGCTTTGTTTGAATAAAGTTCAACAATGGGCAACTGACAATGGATTTCGATTCTCAAAGTCAAAAACCGTCTGTATGCATATCTGCCAGAAAAGAGGTCACCATTTAGATCCTCAGCTGCTTCTGGACAAAAATCCATTTCCAGTTGTGGAGGAGACCAAATTTCTGGGGGTTATTTTTGACAGGAGGCTATCTTTTGTTCCTCATTTACAGTATGTAAAAAAGAAGGGCTTAAAGGCCCTCAATATCTTAAAAGTTATTGGCAAGACTGAATGGGGAGCAGATCGAAAGGTTATGCTCTAACTTTATAGATCTTTAGTTCGGTGTAAACTTGATTATGGGTGCATTGTGTATGGGTCGGCATGTAAGTCTTACTTGCAAATGCTAGATCCTATACACAACCAGGGACTTAGGCTTTGTCTTGGTGCTTTCAAAACATCTCCCGTGGAGAGCTTGTACGTTGATGCACACGAATAGTTTGGGTGCTAGACATGCAAAGCTTTCTCTGCAGTATGCTGCAAAGATAAAATCAATGCCAAAACATCCTGCACATAATGCGGTGTTTGATAACAAATATATGAAGTTATTTGATGCGAAACCGAATGCGATTCGAACATTTGGTCTTCGCATTAAGCAGTTTTTATCAGTTTCCAACATTGATTTAACAGACATTTTGGAAACGCCTTCATATTTTATTTTGCCACCTTGGTGTATCAAACCACCAAAAGTTGTATTCGATCTTGTGCATCTAAAGAAAGATCGCACAGATGCAGTTATTTATAAACAACATTTCATGGAAATCCAAGAGAGGTATTGTGATTACATTCCTCTTTACACAGACGGATCACGGGATGGGAATTATGTGGCTTGTGCTACAGTTTTTCCATCAGATGCAATAATTTCCATGAGATTGCCCGATTCAGCATCAATCTTTACTGCTGAAATTTGGGCAATCATTAAAGCCCTGGGACAGATTAAGGATTCATGTGCATCCAAATATATTATTTTTACAGACTCACTTTTGTGTCTCCAAACTCTACAGTACATGAAATTGGAGCATCCCTTAGTTGGGATGGTGATACGAAAGTGTCTTTTTATCAATTGCCAATAAAGATGTTATATTTTGTTGGGTACCCAGCCATGTTGGCATTTTGGGTAACTAAAAGGCAGATGTTGCTACCAAATCTGCTTTGAACTTGCCCCGTGTCCATGTTGGTGTCCCTTACAGTGATTTTAAATTTCGTATTAACCAATATATCTTTTCGACTTGGCAAAACGATTGGGACGCTGCGGTTGCGAACACGCTTCATTCTGTCCAGGCAGTCCTGGGAGAGTGGCAGTCATCCTACAGGCGATGCAGGAAGGATGAAGTAGTCTTGTGCCGTGCCCGCATCGGCCATACATATTTGACACATTAATTTATTTTAAAGAAGGACCCTCCTCCTCAATGTGAACATTGTCAGTGTACACTGACTGTGCGCCACATTTTGGTGGAGTGTGATCATCTCAAGCCGACGAGAAATGATATATTTGGCAACAGAAATGTTTTGAAATGTTTTAAATTCCATCCAGAATTAATTTTCAAGTTTTTACAACACTTTGACTTCTATACAAAGTTTTAAAATATACTTACCTTGATTTTATGTATTGTATTATACCTTTCACCCACAGTTCATTACACTGTGGTTTTACATAAATATATATAAATAATATTTTCATATACTTAAAATTTGTAACACCCAATAGCCGATGTGTATTTTTGTGCTGGGGTGTCGTTAAAAATTCATTCATTCATTCATTCAACTTTACAAGAAAATCAGTTGACAATAAGATTTTATAAATTGTAAAAATGTAACGACATAAAAGGTGTGACAACCAGCCCCAGTCTCCCCTACTATCCTGTCTGTGGGATGGTGCATATAAAAGATCCCTTGCTGCTAATCGACAAGAGTAGCCCATGAAGTAGCGACAGCAGGTTTCCTCTCTCAATATCTGTGTGGTCCATAACCATATGTCCGACGCCATGTAACTGTAAATAAAATGTTCCATTGTTGTAGTTTTTATCTCAGTAACTAGTCTTTACGTGTGATTGTTAAATATAGAGGGCCGAATATACGAAGCCTGTTTGTCTTAAACGCGGGTGTTTAAGCATTGTAAGTGTATGTAGTTACACGCGTGTAAGACATAAACTGGTGTTTAAGCATTGTAAGTGTACGTAGTTACACGCGTGTAAGACATAAACTGGTGTTTAAGCATTGTAAGTGTACGTAGTTACACGCGTGTAAGACATAAACAGGTGTTTAAGCTGTAAGTGTACGTAGTTACACGCGTGTAAGACATAAACAGGTGTTTAAGCATTGTAAATGTATGTAGTTACACACGTGTAAGACATTAACAGGTGTTTAAGCATTGTAAATGTATGTAGTTGCACACGTGTAAGACATAAACTGGTGTTTAAGCATTGTAAATGTAAGTAGTTACACACGTGTAAGACATTAACAGGTGTTTAAGCATTGTAAATGTATGTAGTTACACACGTGTAAGACAGGTGTTTAAGCATTGTAAATGTCTGTAGTTACACGCGTGTAAGACATAAACAGGTGTTTAAGCATTGTAAATGTACGTAGTTACACGCGTGTAAGGCATAAACAGGTGTTTAAGCATTATAAATGTATGTAGTTACACACGTGTAAGACATAAACAGGTGTTTAAGCATTATAAATGTAGTTACACACGTGTAAGTCTAAAACAGGCTTTGTAAATTTGGCTCACAGTTTTTGAGGATGCGCTTGTGAATTTTCCCTCTCTAAATGGACGGTTTCTAAAAAAAAGCAAACAACAAACAAAACAAAAACAAACAAAACAAAAACAAACAAATAAACATTTCATTCCATTCATATTGTATTCATGTTTACCTGTTACACATTTGTATATTATATTATTGGTAGTAAATCTAAAGGCATACTAACCTAACCCTAGCCAAATACTGCTCCTGAACCCCCTAGAAACTCGAGCGAATTGCGTCTTCGATCTGTCACCCACCCCAACCCCAATATGTCTACTTTCGTCCGCCGTGCCTGCTTTGGCGAATCTTAGCTCATTTTGTTTGTATATATATTATATATTATATATATATATAGAGAGAGAGGATTCGTCACGAGTATTTTTTAATATGGGAAATATCAACCGAGGCTTCGTTAATCTGTATTTGTCGAGCCTTTGGCGAGACAAATACAGATTAATAGGCCGAGGTTGATATTTACCATATTAAAAAATACGAGTGACGAATTCTATTTATCATATCACTGTCAATTTTGTTTATTTTTCACTTAAATGATTAATAAACAAAACCCCAATGCTCGGACGTAACAATTTGTTATGACGTATGAATATATGTACATGTCAATCACTCAGCTGATAATCGGTTTGTCAATACACCTTGGAGGTTATCTATGCTTTCTGAAACTAGGTTAAAAGCGGACAGAACGATTGTAGCTATTTAAACAATTTAATACTAATTTAACAGTTTTATATATACACAATGAAATTATAATAAAATAATTGACAATAGCCAAATTTTTCAAAATAACTTTTCGCGGCATTTTGCTGAATACTACGTCATTGTCAGACATAGGCGTATCTACGTCACTGACCTATTTAAGGGCTTCATCAAGTTCAGTCGCCGTCGGAATCACGGTCAAAAATGATTCTTCGTTGTTTTATGGGGACAACAGGACTTTTAGGCTGAGCCAGATTTATTACGATGTTGCCCCCACTGGCATTGCCTCCAAACATGGTGTTCACACCGCCGGAAATATTGATGATCTGTGATTGTTTCGAATTTAAAAGTGTTGTCGGATTTCCTTCGAAGACGAACACACGGGAACCAAACTTGAGGATTCACAAGATGTAGATATCGCGGACAGAATGTGCGACAGTTCTTTGTGTTGGTCGTGATTTATATGGGTGTATGCATTAACTGAATGAATATGTTTGTGTCCTGTTATCTGCATGTTTTAATGAGCAGGAACGTGATTGTCGTTCAGTTTTTGGACCAGATAGGCTATTTGTGTGCAGAGTGGTTCGTCAGGCGTTTAGTGGTACAAATATTACCACTCGAACACATGTTTTTCATCAGTCCAGCAAGTTTATTTCTACCAATGCATTGACCGAGGAACCACTGTTCTCCTGCTTTCGGCATACCGAGTGTGTGTGTGTGTCTGTGTGTATGTGTAGCAATGTAGAATGGGTCGTCAGCACAAACGTTTCGCGGTCGTTTTGAAGAATAAAACTTGAAAACTTCAACGGGACATCGAAGGGGATTTTGTGTGTTTGCCCACATTTTTGGAATAACGTCTCTGCAATCGCGGGGATTTTCTCATACTTTGCATACTTGCAAAAGACAACTTCAAAAGACGCCATGTTTGTTCGTCAACAATTTTGACAGGTGAAAATAGTTCCACATTTTGGTATATAATTTGCGTAATAATGTAATTTGCATACTTATGTTCTAAATATTTGCATACTTATGTCTCAAAATATGTGATTTATGTAATGGGCGTGCCCAATGCTATTCCTTAGTAGTGATATGATAAATATATATATATATATATATATATATATATATATATATATATATATATATATATACACACACACACACACACACACACACACATACATATTGATATAAACAAGAAAATGTATATAATAATTATTTTAGTTATTAAAAGGGCCCTTTTAAAAATATTAGTCAGAAATGTCTCAGGATAGTTTTAATATGTCCTGGTTCTTCTTTTTCAGTTTAAAAAAAAAAAAATTCTCTAATAAAAAAAAAGTTTATTAAACCAAAGGACTATCCCAGAAGTGATAACACGTAGGAAAACTTAGCCATAAGGAAAAGGTTCGATCAAACACAAAGTACGGAGCCGGTAACGGGTTAACACGCGAATAGTTTCACGTGACGTTATGTTAGTACTTCACACACGTTAGTAACTGTGCGCAGAAGTAGGTCATGTTTGGCGAAGTCATGGTAATGATATTATCTGCACGTGTCTACAGTGATAGCACATGTTTCGGTACTGTGACAGAATAAACGACGGAACGTGTGTGGTCATATGGCAATACGGATAAAACAGAAGACATGAACTTTCCAAAACTAACGGTAAGTGTTGACATTAGACTGATTAGTTTCTTAGCGAGATTTTGTAATTAACGTTTAAGATTTGGTTTGTTTACAATTCTCACATGGCAGATACTGTCTTCCTGTAGTCTAAAATCGTTTAAATAAAACTAGCGTCCGTCGAGTCTTGACTTGAGCTTTCGCAACAAATAAAACCAGTTCAACAAGTTTGGGGTTTGACGTGTGTGCTGCCTACTGGCACTACCAATAATTGACTGATTACAGATGTTGATATAGTTTATTTCCTATAAACATGCAAGTCTTAAGTTGTTCAGATGTGTTTAGATTTATGAGTAAAAAATATATTACCGGTAGTACATGTAAGATGGGCAATCTAAAATCTTGTCAGCAAAATTACAGCAATAATAAAATAAAGTAAAGTTTGTTTTATTTAACGACACCACTAGAGCACATTGATTTATTTATTTGCTATTGGATGTCAAATATTTTGACATAATAATAATAAAGTATATACTGGTACAAAAAAAAAGAGAAAAAAAAAGCACCCAAATAAAACAACAATAACTAAAATATAATCGAGCAGGCTTGTAGGAATCGGGTGGAGGGGGATGGAGCTGATTGGGTACACTGGAGGAAGAAAATTAAGTGGTTTTTGTCCTATTCAGTATAAACAAAGATAAAAACCAGGTTTCTGCTCTCTTCTCCCCCCCCCCCCCCCCTCTCTCTCTCTCTCCCCCCTTCCCCACTGTAGATATTGTTTCTACGAGACTGGTAATTATATTCTGTTTTAGTCTGACCCAATACACCCCATTTTGTAGGTCTAATTTCAAACTAACCCTGTTTACTGTCAATTTTGTTTTCTTTATGATACTGGAGTGACATTAAAACATCCATTCACTCATATGATATACACCAGATGGCTAGTGGGAGGGTGTGAGGAGGAGAAGTTTGAATGTGATTTATAGACAGTTCCTCAGCAATCAGAACAAATCGTTAAAATCATTTGTAAGTCAATTTGCATGTTCTAGACTAAACACTCATGTTTCTATTGTGTCTGGTTAGTGGAAGATAACCAGTTTATTATTGACCCAGATTTTCCAAAACAGGCACTACATTGCAGTCTTGTTAGAGAAGAACCGTCTAGTATTAAATGATGATATCAGTGCGAGGGGTAAGACCTTCCTTTCTTCTTTTGCATTTTGGGTGGGACGTAGCCCAGTGGTAAAGACTTCGCTTGATGCGTAATCGGTCTGGGATCGATCCCCGTCGGTGGGTCCATTGGACTATTTCTCGCTCCAGCCAGTGCACCATGACTGGTATATCAAAGGCCGTGGTATGTGCTATCCTGTCTGTGGGATGGTGCATATAAAAGATTCCTTGCTGCTAATTGAAAAGAATAGCCCATGAAGTGGCGACAGCAGGTTTCCTGTCTCAATATCTGTGTGGTCCTTAACCATATGTCTGATGCCATATGACTGTAAATAAAATGTGTTGAGTGCATTGTTAAATAAAAACATTTCCTTTCTTCCTTTTGCATTTTAACCACTAATCCCAAGGCTATAGTTCTGGGTGAGCAAAAAATATGTCACCAAATTATTTGTTAAATTTCAAAAACTGTAGAAACCCAGTTATGGTAGTACTATACCAAATAACTTCCGGCTGGGTCAAAGTTCGAGGTGCACCGAACTTTTGATAGAGAAGTGAACACCACAAGTCCTGTGATTGGTTATAAATGTGAGTGTGTTGGTTGTAAAAAATAATAGTTTCATCTGGGTAAAATAAATGTGCAATTTTATTTCATCTAGTACCAATGTGTCAAGTAGCCTTGTGCTTGAAACATGTATGGGGTACCTGTAAAAAAAAGTACTCAAATTTTGTGCGAAACTAGGGTAGTCATAGACGCTACCCGTTATCTCAGAAACGAGCAGCTTGACCCCCATTTTTTTCTGATTCACTTTAAGTGTAAGGGGTGGTAGTATTTATATCCGTGGCATTTATGTCGGTTGATACGTTGCAGGTAGGAGTTTTAGCCGCATATGTTACTATTGTCGTCTATGGGATTTGATTTGGTAGTATACACCCTATAGCACATATTCAGTGCATAATAAAAAATATTATGATTTTGTCATTTTATTTAATTAAACTATACTGGTTGATTAATTAGCCATCACTCGATCATGCAAGTTCACAATGACCTTGACCTTGACAATAATCTCTGTACATGGCTCTGAAGGGAGTTTGAATCAAAGTTAGCACTGAAGAAAAGTTGGTTTTGGCCTATAATTCATACTGTAAAGATTTCAATAATTTCTTTTTACATGGTATTTGACTTGCCATATACAACTGCTCTTAAATATGGTATTATATATAGGCAACCTGAACTAAGATTTTAATAGCAATTTATTTTTATATTAAAAATAGCATGTGCCAATAGTGGGTTAATGTCTTTAGTTTCCATTAACATTGTTAATTTTTTTATGTATGAAATTCTGAAAACTCAAATTTGTAAAGAAGTTGATTTTTATTGTAATTTTGACATATTTATAGGGTGCTAAGTTATATTTTAGACAAATTTGTATTTTTATGCAAAATTTAAAGTAAATTTGAAGAAAAACTTTACCAAAAACATAATTAAATTTGTTGTCATTATTGTGCCTTCTGTTCTTATCTGTACATAACAATAAGGTTGTTAAACATATACTTAGATCTCCAGATCATTTTTGTTTCTTAATAATCACTTAGTTAGCTCTCATGAAAAGCATTTTGAGTTTATACTAGATTCAGAACCAATTTTTTCAGATTTGATTATCTGCCTTGGATTAAGTTGATAATTTATTTTATTGTTAAAGCTGTATTACCTAATGTTACTAGCTAAATAAAATGCTGGATTACAGATTGTAGGAATACATCTAATGTACATATTGTATTCATCCGGATTAGAAAATAATACAAGAAAATAGATGTTCGGGTAATTTTGTCATTTAAAAATAGTTTTTTTTCAGTAATTAATCAAAAATAAATGTGTTAAAGCTGCATGATTATTCCAGATATCACAACTATTAAAACCTCCAACTACAGTACGCTATAAATAAAATATAGTCAGGAATATTGGTGGCTGCCAATGGTTTTGATGGTTCATTATGAAAATCAGCATGGCCAATGGATTTGAAATTCCCACACCTGGTAACTTGAAGACACCCACACCCAGCATACAGGATTTCCTCCCAACACTAATGTTCAGGACATTAAGTCATTACTTCATACAGGTACAGTCATGTTTGTGTTTCCTTCCTCAGACAGTGTATTTTTTTAATACTGATATTTCTTTGATGTGCCTGTTAAGGTCTTCATAATCTAGGGGTCAATCAAGTGCATGTGTTTTAATGGCATTCTTTAAAGGGGTAGAGGTACTCTGACTATCTTTGATGTCTCTACATATATACCTGAGTACACACACCCAACTGAAAGTAAATATCTTCAGGAGTTTTATTTTAAAACATTTTGTTGTTTAATATGACATATTGCATTTGTACAAAACTATATGCAATATATATGCTTTTTGAGGTGTACATTATATTAGGTTGCACTGTAGAAACAACAGTTTCAGTGAGGTTGTCAGTTTATGTCAGAATACACCAGATCCTGGTTGTCATAAAGACACATAGCTGGACACTTTTTGAAAAATGTATGTTATCAGTATAGGTAGTACTATACCAAATAACTTCCGGCTGGGTCAAAGTTCGAGGTGCACCGAACTTTTGATAGAGAAGTGAACACCACAAGTCCTGTGATTGGTTATAAATGTGAGTGTGTTGGTTGTAAAAAATAATAGTTTCATCTGGGTAAAATAAATGTGCAATTTTATTTCATCTAGTACCAATGTGTCAAGTAGCCTTGTGCTTAAAACATGTATGGGGTACCTGTAAAAAAAAGTACTCAAATTTTGTGCGAAACTAGGGTAGTCATAGACGCTACCCGTTATCTCAGAAACGAGCAGCTTGACCCCCATTTTTTTCTGATTCACTTTAAGTGTAAGGGGTGGTAGTATTTATATCCGTGGCGTTTATGTCGGTTGATACGTTGCAGGTAGGAGTTTTAGCCGCATATGTTACTATTGTCGTCTATGGGATTTGATTTGGTAGTATACACCCTTATTAATATTATCAAACAAAATATCAAATTTTCCAGTTGTTTTCAATTTTGCAAGTGCCAGAGCTAGCCCAACTAACCCTTAAGTTCACTCCTAGACCAACAGCATTTGTTTGGTTTAAAAAAAAGGTAAAGTTTGTTTTGTTTAACGACACCACTAGGACACATTGATTTATTAGTCATCGGGTATTTGATATCAAACATTCCGTAAATGTAACATATACATATGTTACATTTTAAGGAAACAGAGGAAACCCGCTACATTTTTCCATTAAAAGAAAGGGATCTTTTATATATACAAGTTCCTGGACTGGACAGCACATACCACAGCCTTTGATATACCAATTGTGGTGCACTGCCTGTGATTGGAATAAAGCCAATCAGAGAGTGTGTCCACTGAGGTGATTCCATCCTACAACACAAGCACCTCGGATGAGTGCTCTACCAACTGAGCTACCTTCCACCCCTTTCTTTGATTATATATGTTCTATTTGGGAGAACATTTAGTTGGTGTAAAAATGGTTGCTCAGTACCATCATGAGATCAGATTGTTAAAACTCAACAACCCTGTATGTTCAGGGTCAGATCTAGCTCATCCCAACCAATGCCAATGTTTGCTACATCAAAGGCCATGGTATGTACTGTCTTGTTTACAGAAGCGTACATCAGACTTTTCCGTTTAAGGGGAGCTATTACTCTGGCTCCCCATCACTCCCCTGAGACTAGTTCAAAAAGAGTAATTTTAACTCCCCTTAAGTATGTGAATTTTAAGGATTAAATACCAATGCTCAATAAGGACACATCTTAAATGGTCCCTCATAATCTAAGTTAGGAGAGATTCGCCTCTTAATTTTTTCCCCACGATGATGTCTAGAGCATATAAAACAATTTTGCCTCTTTTCAGGAGTAGCTAGCCTATGTGGCAGCTGTGGGTTTCTTCTCTGTAGATTAATAATCCAACACACATTTATTACACACCACATAGCCATACATGTAGTTTGAAATGGTTTTACCAAACCAGTAGCTGGCAACATATCAAAGACCATCGTGCAAGTTATATTATATATCTGTAGGAAAGGGCTTACTTCATACACAGTTCCTTTGGTGCTAAGGAGAAATATGATAGAAGCAAGTTAAATTATTGTTCCACTCTAAATCATGTGTGACAATTACCATATATATTTGACATCTACTATCAAATAAACATTGATTGTCTTTTGCTGCTATTACTCCAACATTCCTGTACTGAGCCCTGATTTATCCGTTCCATATATTAATCTCAGATTTGCATTCCTCTCTAACATCATTGTAGTCAGTAGATTTCTCTTGTGGGTTTGTGGATTTGTTTTCAGCCTGATCAGATTGTTGATAATGTTGGTATTGCTCATGGCACAATTTCATTAAAGTGAACAGACCGATGAGTCCTGTGAGTGTACAGGAGAAATGATAGTTGAGTGGTCAGTCAGATATCAGACAGTTGTTCGCTGGTCACTGTGCAAGTTGGATCAAAATGGAAATGAGGTTTGCTCTGATTCAACATCAAACTGAGATTGTGTTGTGACACTGTAATATTTTCAAACTTAGTAACGTAACGTAACGTAATGTTTTTAACATGCTCATATACCACTAAGGTTTCGAGCATGTCTACCTCAGGTCCGACCTCTGGAAGCCAGGGGTCTGACCCGGGGCAGATCAAACTTGGTGCCTACTTAATTAAACTCTCGTAACTTTGCAATCTCGCAATGTTGTTTCAGGGAGCTTAAGAGAGTTTAAGAGAGTTTTGTGAATCACGCATGGTTGATATACCACTCAGCAATCTGTGACATCTGTCCTAACAAAAAGTTGTCTTTGTTTTTGTTGCATGTTTGTTGTATATCTTAAATTTATTATAAATTTTGATTTCTTGGATTAGTGAAATATTGATTTGAAAGAAAATATGGAATCATAAATTTACTGTGAAAGGCTTTTTGATTGGTTAATCATTATTTCTTGTTCACCTGTTTTCTTTCTTCCTGTATATGAAATATAGATCAATGTTTAATATATTTTTTCAGCTGTAAGCATTTCTAAAAGTAGTGCATTATTGTAATTAATTATGTACATGAATGAATATTTAACAACACTCCAGCATGAACAAAACATCTTCTATTAAGTGTTGAATAAAGGTAGAAGAAATAGAGAATAACTAGTTAACGATGCCGGATATCTGCTTTATCCTGTAAAGGTAAGAATGGGAAATTCTGCAAGGCTCTGCTGAGCGGAATTTCTCATTCGGCCTGAACAGGATAAAGCAGATATCCGACGTCAGTAACTAGTTATTATAGTATCTTTATCATGCAGACCATAAATATTAAGGGGAAAAGCTATTATTTCTGTTATTTCAGCCACACTGTAATGAGCAATTTTGTAATGTAGCTATGCATATGACCTCATATGAGTGACGTCAAAAGTCATAATCTGCTAGTATATGTTGATGACTCTGCTTTAATCGGTCATTATAATCTGTCAGTAGAAACAGTGGTTGCAGGATAAAGAACAGTAATCAATGATAATGACACCACAGCACTTGAGGTACAGATTGGCTATTGGGTGTAAAACATTTAGATAATTTTAAGTATATTAATATGATTTTGTTTTTAATCTGAGTCATACCAATATTTTAATTGAATTAAGCCACACAAAAATTAACACAAATTAGAAATACTGTTATACACTGATTTTAAAAACCCAGTGATGTTCCAAATAGAGTTTATCAGATTTCTTGCTTGGTCCATTTGACGTAACTTCATGATCGATTACATCAGAGTACAACTAGAGTTACGTCCCTTCTACAATAACCTCTTGCCTAAAGGGCAGGATGTGGAACAGTCACTGTGGTAGAGTGGTCAGTCACCTGAGGTGTAGTGGGCTGTAGGATCAATTGTCCTAGATGGTCTCTGGGTTTATCCTGGCCCCACCTGTTCCTCATGACTGTTTGATCAGACTGTAATATTTACCAAAGCCCCACTCCACGAAGCGATCTTAGTGCTAAGATTGCTTTATGGAATTGGGCCTAGATCTCTAAACATTGTGAGAATGATAATTTTATTTGTGCATCATTAGCACAAGTCTAGTGTTTTGCATAACTCTTTTTAGAACATTAAATTTAGACCATTTACATGGTCATGATGGGTTATGCAAAAATGAAATGGCTTACCTTAATTTGTTTCAGCAAATCTATAAATGGATTATGCAAATTTTCAATTCCTTAAGAGACCTGAGCCCATATTTTCAAAGCTATGTTAGCACAAGATCGTCAAACCATCGTCGGCTCTGGTGGATGTTATACTAACATCATAGCATACAATAGTTTTATGATATTGTAACACTAAGATAGATCTGTGGTAAAGTGCTTGCTTGATGCGTGGTTGGTCTAGGATTGATCCCTGTCAGTTGGGCTACATTGTATTTTTCATTCCAGCCAGTGCATCAAAGACCATGGTATGTGCTATTCTGTCTATATATAAAAGATTCCTTGCTACTAGTTTTTTTCTCTCTAAGACTATTAAATGTTTTACATCTATTACCATTAGCCAATGATTAATAAATCAGTGTGCTCTAGTGGTATCGTTAAACAAAGCAAACTCTTTAATTGTGGATCAAGTATCTGAATAACTCTTTAGGACACAAAATTGCTATTATTTTTAAAATGTGCTACACTGTTGTTAAAGATCCATTCCCACTAATTTCATTTTGTCTATCCTCTTAAACCCCACCCCATGCATGCTGCTGGAACAGTTTCAGTGGGAGTCCATACCAAATACTAACTTGGACGATGTTTTCAGTTGACTTCAACTGTGAATGTGGTAATATACTGACATAGACAGTATATATGACAGCTGTAGCCGTTTGATTAAACTGTATAAAAATATCACCAGCTGTCAAACCTGAAGTGTTGTAATATTGCTGTTAAAGTTTGTTATTGGCTTTTGTGGATCAGGTCTGCCACTGCATGTCATCAGTGCATTTTTCAGTTAGCACAGATATGACAGCACTTACCATGGCCTTTGATATATACATGTTGTATAGGACAGTGGTTAGGATGGGGGAAAAACAGTCGGAGAATGGGTACTTTTACCACTGTATTACTGTATTATTACTGTTGAATTCTTGTTTTTGTTTTAATCTGTACACAAGGTAAGAATTTGTCTGTCTGTGTGGGTCCACCAAGCGAGTTTAATCCTATGACCAGAGCGTCTCAGGAGAATACTCTGCCTACTGAGCTAGATCACACATACACCCCCCCCCCCCCCCCCCACCCCCCATCAACAGTAAAAAAAACCTCTCCAATGAATCACCCTTTATACTCACCCATAAAAGCTGTATGTCGGCCATGTGTGTGTATGCATACTTGTATATAATTAATTATGTGTCTGTGTATAGGACCTAGATGTAGTTCAGATGTAGAGCATTGTGTTTTCCCATTCCAATCACTACCCTCCCTTCGTTTTTTTCCCCTGTAACTGGTCCTACAAGGTCCATGATGTGTACTGTCCTGACTATAGAAAAGTTTATATTAAAACAAACTTTTATATCCTATGTGGTAGCAAGGGGTTTGCTTTTTCATTCTCAGATATTAAAACCACCATATGTTCGACACCAAAGAGCTGTATTGTTAGCATGTGCTGAAGTGTGAAACAGACATTCCCTTGAGCAATGACTGATGTCTCTAATTTGTTGTAGAGACAGGTAAATCTGAATAACATCCACTTAATTGATATTGGGAATTGCGGGCCATAACCCAGTGATATAGCGTTCACCTGGTGTGTGATCAGTCTTAAGTGTTTCTGAGCCTATTGGGCTATTTCTCATTCCAGCCACTGTTCTACAACTGGTGTAATAAATATACAGAACTTCACATACGTTGTTTTCATTTCCTATTTATTGCACAAGTTTATTTTTCGCAAGAATATAATATACCATGAGACCGTGTAGTGATCGAGTGGTATATTCTGTTGCAAAATAAATGAGCGCAATAAATGGGAAGTGAAAACAACATGTGAAGTTCTGTATTTATTACATACCTTCTTTTATGTTTTACAAAAACGGTTTTTAATTTTCTTAAATCTGATTAAAACTCCTTTCATGGATTTGCTTAACGTTAAAACCCATAATCTGTAGCAGCCTTGTGTAATGTTTCAAATATGATGTGACGTAATTTGTAAATCATATATGACGTCAATAACTAAAAGGCGCTAACTGCAGTAAAAATAAAAAGGGAATTCCCCACTTAAAAGTTCCGGTCCAGATCACACATATGTGCGATACAAAATAAATTTATCACACAGTTTGAAAATGTCTTTATCACAAAAGTAAGATTGAATAGGTATGTAATAAAGGCTATAATTGTATGTACTATACTGTTTGTGTTATAGTACATACAAAAGCTTCCTTGCTGCTAATAAAAAAGATAAGCCCATGAAATAGCGACAATGGGTTTCCTCTCTCAATATTTGTATGGTCCTTAACCATTATATCTGACGCCATATAACCATATTTAAGATGTGTTGAGTGTGTCATGAAATTAAAACACATTTCTTTCTTTCTTTGTTATTTGAAAATGCATTTGGTTTTGGATCGATCCCTATCGGTGGACCTCTTTGGCTATTTCTCATTCCAGTTAGTGCACCATAACTTGTATATCATAGGACATGGTATGTGCTATCCTGTCTGTGTGATGGTGCATATATAAGATCCCCTGCTACTAAAAATAAATGTAGTGGGCTTTCTCTCTAAGACTATATATCAAATGTTTGATATCCAATAGCCAATGATTAAAGGAGATGACAATTAAGGCATTTGGCCTGGCATGCATATTCAACGATATATAATGCACATTATTGCTTAATATCAACAAGTATAATTGTATAGTTAATTAATAAAATGGTTAAATGTGACGGCTATTATATATAAGGGGTGCAGCCATTTTGTACCATCCCAGTGATCAAATACACCCACTGGCGAGCTGGTGGTTACGTAATACCTAACGTGTCACGTCAGGAATTAGTCTTTGAACTGAAGAAACAAAACATATCTGATTTTTGCAGATGCATCCCAATGTTCTGTAATTATATCCATCCTAGTAAGCCAGCACTAATTATATATTATTTTTCAATACAAAATAAACCACCATTGTCAAAGTGTTGAAATAACTGTATTATGTTTTGTACATAAATTAACCCACGTACTGAAACAATAATCGGAGTGTTTTCTTGGTTAATTGGTCTTTTCTTTCCGTGGCCTTTCTGTGGTTCCTGATTGGCAGGTGTATATTCAGACGGTCCCCAGACATTGTGTCTAGACACACTAAAAAACGTGCCTCTTTTATGAAGATCACAGGGTATTGTGTGATAACAGCACGGATACACCTCAAATCATAATGGACATTACCAGCTGCCCTGCTTTATTACTGTAAGTAATTCTGATTAAATAGACTTTCCCATCTAAAATCACAAAACTGACCAATTACGTCGTCCCAAAGAAAGAAAAGTATCACTTGGGTATTGTGAGTGGTAGTTTTTGTTCAAACGTGCCCTACCAATAGGCCTAATAGTATGCATTTTTTCTTTGGATTTTTTAAAAAAGAAAAATACTGTAACTCCATTTCGTTCTATTGATGTAACCTGAAATATATTTAGTTAAATAGTTTATTATACTATCAAGTCATTTATGTTGTTTTACAAGTCAGGTTGATGAAAGTGAAGCGCCTTGTCATAAATTAGAGCGTTTGTTTACACTGCATAGAGAAGATGGACGGAGCTGACGTCACTTCGCGCCAAGCTATACCACCGGACGTCACAAAAACGAAACAAAATGGCTGCCCCCAGTTAGCAGGAATAATCATGTTTTTTTATTAACTCTAAAATTACGCGTTTTTCATTTGTTAAAGTGTCAATATGTGTTGGTGGTCCGGGTATGCATCTTTCCAACACATAAGGCTCTTGTTTGAGTTGACCCTACCTTTAATAAATCAATGTGCTCTAGTAATGTTATTTAACAAAACAAACTGCTTTGGTTTTTTTTTTATATTAGAAAAACAGAGTGTGAAAATCGTCTTGCCTTAAACTGGTAGCCCACCGGGATTTTTAATAAAACTTGCAACAGATGGTGTCTGTGATATCTGTTCAGCTCCACATTTTACATACAATCTTGTTGGCACCTTTTTTTATCACAAATCTGGCCACTTCTCACCAAAACTATCTGATTATTAATAACAAAAACTTGATGTACTGTCACAGCTTAATTGGATTCCTTTCAATCGACCAAGTCTGGTATTGCACTCCTGAATACACACATAAAAACGAACATTGAAGTGAATTATGTAACAGCATCAAATATTTTAGTGCTAGTCTGTAGGTAGTGTGGGTTCAACTGACCAAAAAGAAAAAGAAAGAAGAAAGAGAAATGTTGTACTTGCGAACATGAATACAATTACACAATGTACTACATCCCATTTGCCGTAAGATAATCAACACTGTTAATAATTACCTTTTGTTTTACATTAGTTTACTTATCAGAAATTATAAAATGAGATTCAATCTCACAAACACAAACTTATGATAGGGGAACGTGGATGTGGGGTGTATTTTGTGTTTTAAAGTAGATCTTCATTACAATGTAGTAAAAGTTAAAGAATCAGTAAAAAGTATCATGTACATAAAATTTACTATGGATCAGATGTAACTAAGAAGTTTGTTTTATTAACGACATCACTAGAGCACATTGACTTATTAATCATCGGCTATTGGAGAGAAAAACCGCTACATTTTTCTATGAGTAATAGCAACCTTGGGATCTTTTATATGCACCATCCCACAGACAGGATAACACATACCATGGCCTTTGATATACCAGTCATGGTGCACTGGTTGGAATGAGAAAACAAAGTAGCAAAATATAATCTTTAAAAAATGTACCAAAATATGGTAAGATATAAAAAGGAAATCTCCTTGTGGGTGCATATACACACCCATTGCACGCACACACACATACACATACATTGCACGCACACACACCCATTGCACGCACACACATACACACACCCATTGCACACACACACATTGCACACACACACACCCCCATTGCGCATACACACACACACACCCATTGCACACACACACACACACACACCCATTGCGCACACACACACACACACACAGGTTCACGCCTGCTGTGATCAAAATGACAGATCTAGTTCAGTGGACTCCTTGGGGTTTTCACATTCCAACTAATGAGTGTTTCATAAATTGGATATCAAATGTGATTTGTACCTATGCATATGTGTGCTATTCTTATTTGTGTGAAAGTATTTATAAAAAGTTTATTAATAACATTAGCAGAAGGCATCCAGTCACATTAACCCATTGACTTCTAGCACAGATGCAGGAATTTTATAGAAAAGGGGTGCAACATTTGGAAAATGGCATCTACAATGTTCTGAATTATGCTATCTTGCATTGTGTATATGACAGTCTCTCCCAGAAATGTCTGGCTAACTTAGATATTGCATCCCAGACTAAATAAATATAATTTGATTATATCTACATTCATCAGAAACACACTTTCCATTTGAAAGTAATATATCAGATGCTTTCATGGTATGACATTTTCAATAAACAGGGCCCGTGCTTATAAAACTTTTAAGAGTCTAGCCTCAATCTCTAATTACGCATACATTTTATATGGCGTTGTCATGACATTACTGTCTCAGACTATTAGCATCTCAAGTCTAGACTCTAAAAGTTTTATAAGCACCAGGCTCGGTGCAATCTTTTTTGAGCAGAAGTTAGCTCAGTTACATGTATCATATATGTAGTTTTTTTCAAATCCCAATGATTGGTACATCAAAGTTCATGGTATGTGCTGTCATGTCTGTTGGAATGTACATGTAAAAAATCCCTTGCTATACTATGGGGGAAATATATTGGCTTTCCTTTGAAGATTACTTATTAGAATTATCAGTTATTATTGCTTTACATTCAATGTTTGATTGTTAAATAATTAATCACAGTTATCTAGTGGTGCTGTTGAACAAAACAAAACTTATTTTATTACATTAAACGCTACATTTTCTAGCCACTTCAGGGACCAGGGTGGTGTGACCCTCCCGCAGGATCCACACCTGAACTCGAACGTTTGTTGCGTATAAGCACATAAATAAATTGTATCCATTTTACTACCACACCTGTTTGTTGAATCCAAGTAACTTGTGGTCTAAAGTCAAACATTAGTGAGTTAATAATTCATTTTGATTGATTTGTGATCAATCAGAAACGCTCGCTGAAACACACTGTGAAGTCAACACAAACTGGTTTCCCAGACGTGTATTCATATTTGAGTATAATTTCACATGTTCACCCATCAAACATTCTGAATCATTTATGATCAATTGTAAACAAACACTGAATGTTAAAAGGAATTGATTCAGTTGATAGTTATGTTTTCTATTTATGGTATGCTTGCAGCAGTAATACATCTGGAAAAATATCAACCAAGTTTATATTAATCAGTATTTGCCAAGGCTCTGCCGAGACAAATACCAATTAACTAGACGAGGTTAGTATTTTCCATATTAAAAAACACGAGTAGTGAATTCTATTTATCTATAATACTTCTAAAATAACAGTTTAATTAAATTTTTAGTAAACCACAGTACTAAAGTCACTGCCATTGGTAATACAACATCATCACGATTAGCTCAAATTAGTTTAATGTCACGCATTTTAACTAAATATTTGAAAACGTTATGCTCAGGTATACAGGTCATGTTGGATTGTGACCCATCCACAGCAACACATTACCTTGCAAATTTGCATACCATTATTAACTGTGTTAATACACTAAATTATCACATGGGTTTATGACATGGATATCATGGGTAAGTTATAGGATAAAAGATTTTACTACTTGCAATTGTACAAATGAATTTAATAATCAGTTAATGTAGATTTTTGAAAGCTGTTTACTACCTGTCTGCATTATGTAACATTTAGTGAAATATCTTTAAAAATCAGTGAAATAAAAGTCTTATCAGTCACTCAGTGATGATAACACATTATTAGAGTGAAAATTTCACTCTAAAATGTGTTATTTTCACTGTAAGAAAGCTGGAACTACATGTATTTTGCTGCTGGCATTTTAAAAATAAAGGTAAATTGCCAAAAGTTATGTAATAATAGAAAATTGAATGTTTTTTGTCAAATGTGATTTATATCTCATCTTGTGAAGTTTGCAATCATATCACACTCGTCGTGCAAGTGCGACTCGTGAGATATGATTGCAAACTTCACTCGATGAGATATAAATCATATTTGACAAAAAAACATAAAATATCCTCTATGGATTATCCACATACAGGGGAAGGATGTAGATAAGTCATTTGAACGCTCGCCTGAGGTGGTTACTTTGCAGGTTCAAACCACCTCAGTAAATCCATTCAACTGATTGGGGTTTTTCTCATTACAACCATGCAGTGCACCACAACTGGTCAACGGCCATGGTATGTGTTTTTCTGTCTGTGAGTAAGTGCATATAAAAGATCTGTTGCTACTAATGGAAAAATAGCAGATGATTAATAAATTAATGTGCTCTGATGGTGTCGTTAAACAAAACAAACTTTACTTTACTTTTACTTTATTTCTCATTCCAGTCAGTGCACCATAACTAGTATATCAAAGGCCGTGGTATGTGCTATCCTGTCTGTGGGATGGTGCATATAAAAGATTCTTTGCTACTGATTGAAAATGTAGTGCGATTCATCTACAACACTATATGTAAAAATTACCAAATATTTGACATCCAATATCCGATGATTAATAAATCAATTTGCTCTAGTGGTAATGTTAAACAAAACAAACTTTAACTTTTTCTATGGTGAAAAACATTATAGAAACTTAAAGAAAATTCTCTTCTTAACCGTTTATAAGCAGTTTTAGACTATTAATTACTAAGCCCCCCTCCCCCAACAAAAATTCCTAGCTACGACCCTGATATGACATATCAGTAGCTAAAGTTGAGTACAGTATATAATCAGTATGACAGTGTATGTGTGTCGTAATGATTCGAAATGCATTTCAATGTATTCATGTGTCTTATTATTATTAGGACAAGATCTTCATGATAATGGGTTCTTGGTTAGTTGTTAGTGGTTAGTGAGAAATGTGGAGGCTGGTGGGGAGGATATTTTCGAGATGCGAATCCACTTTACCCACCTTAGTTTTTAAGTCTGATGATATAGCAATTAATTACACCACCACGCTCAGTTGATACATGATTTTGACTGTATAGAAATAATGTTAAAAAGTTAAATTAGTTAGTCAAGTTAAATTAGTCACATTTAATTTATTAATCATCAGCTATTGGATGTCAAACATTTGATAATTCTAAAAAATAGACTTCAGACAAAAAGCACCAAGGGATCTTTTATATACACTTTATACACAGGCAGAACAGAACATACCTCAGCCTTTGATATTCCACTAGTGGGCATTGATTTGGATTGGAAAAACCAATCAGAGAATGGGTCCCCCAAGGGATTTAACCTTACTACCCAAGCAACTCAGGCGAGCACTCTACCAACCAAGCTAGATCCTGCCCCACCATTGTGGGTGATGTGGTGATCCAGGTATGGTTTTGTGCCTAATTGTCAGTCTGTTTGGAATTTTTCCACTTGATTTACTGATGTCCAGCGACAGTCATGCATGACTGACTATTACTAAATAGATTCCATACCTGTAAGTATTTATGGTCACCACATTATCATTCACTTGAGGTGACAATTCATCACATTAGTATACTGGTACACCACATGTTTATATATATACTACTCAAAAGAATTTAAGGGTCAGACGATATTTTCGACATTATTTTCTGAATGTCAATTATATTAGCTAGACCATAATGTCACGCATGGTATTGTTCCATTTTGACGAAAGTGGGTCTAAGCAACCAATAAATGAATTAAAATCCACTGTCATTGACACTGTCGACTAGTTCTAATGGCGAAAACATGCTTACATTTGCACGTAAATTAGGGCGAAAGCGAAAGGTCTGCTAAGTGCCCATAACTTGCTTTTTGCACAAAGCGCTTCATTTGCACGCTTTGCATGTGTATTCCATGTTCCCAATGCTGAATTTCCGTATAATTGGAGCTTGCGTTCGTGTACGGTGCACACTCCATATTCGACAATGGTACGACATCAACTGACTATCGAAGATCGAGGAAGGGCTATTGCTTGGCTTCAGGATGGCAATACGCAAAGAAATGTTGCTCTGAGACTTGGTGTCAGTCAGAGTGTCGTTGGCCGACTGTGGCAACGGTACGAAGCAACAAATTCTGTTCGAAATCGTCCACGTTCGGGAAGACCCCGAAGCACTACAAATAGAGAGGACCGCTACATCACCAATATGGCTCTACGTCAACGCACAACCACTGCACGCCGATTACGTGACAATCTGCGGACTGCGACTGGAATTCGAGTGTCTGATCAAACCATACGCAATCGTCTGAGAGCCAATAATCTACGCTGCCGTCGCCAGGCTGTTCGACCACCACTACCACGTCACAGAACGGCCAGACGTCACTGGTGCACACTTCATCTGCGGTGGCAACGTGTTCAGTGGGGTCGAGTGATGTTCACTGATGAGTCCAGGTTTAGTCTCCAGTTCAACGACGGTCGGGTTCGTGTCTACAGACGTCCTGGGGAGCGCTTCGCTGACGTTAACGTTAGACAACGTCACCGGTTCGGTGGTGGCAGCGTCATGGTGTGGGGCGGCATCTCTATCCACCACAGGACCCCCCTCTATGTGGTGGATGGCAATCTGAATGGAATCCGCTATCTGAATGAGATTATCCGACCGTTGGTTCTCCCAGGCCTTCAGCAGATTGGCGGCGGGGCAGTTCTGCAGGATGACAATGCCAGACCCCACTGCGCCAGGGTGGTAACGGACTTTCTCAGACAACAAGGTATCGCCAGGATGGATTGGCCAGCATATTTGCCTGACTTGGCCCCAATAGAGAACGCCTGGGACGAATTAGGCAGGATAGTTCGGGATAACCATGCCCCTCCGGCCAACCTTCATGATCTGGGTCAACTTCTTATGGCAGAGTGGCAGGCCATTCCCCAAGAGTTCTTCAGACGTCTGATCAACAGCATGAGGCAACGATGTGTCGAGTGTATTCGCGCCAGGGGTGGATTCACACACTATTAAACGAATGTTCTAATGTGTAAAATCCATGTTTGACAACCTTCAACTTTGACAGCATGTCATGTGACTTTCTTGTATACAGTGACGTTTATTTGTGGGTTTTTGTAAATATGGAACAATAAATTAAATTTTTGGTGTAGTTTGAGTAGTATATATATCACAGATACTACTTTACTATACTACACAAATGTACAGTTAACATGCACTGGAATATAACTCATGCTGATATATACATGGTACAGTTAGTACACTATTAAAATACAGCATATCTCCATCAACACAAATGTACAGTACGGTATTGTACAGAATGGTACAGTATGATACAGTACAGTATGATAAAGTACTATATGATACAGTACAGTATGATAAAGTACAATATGATACAGTACAGTATAATAAAGTACAATATGATACAGTACAGTGTGATACAGTACAGTATGATACAGTAGAGCTAGCACAGGATGCTGTGTACAGCAGAGTACAGTATGGTACAGAATAATACAATATTAAAATACATTGCATAAATTCTAATTTGATGTCATCCTAATGTTTTAATCTGGATAGTGACAATACAATGCTTTGGGATGGAAAGCAAAAGCTGCTCTTGAAATGGATTATCAGGAAGGAAATGTTTTATTTAACGACGCAATCAACACATTTTATTTACGGTTATATGGCATCAGACGTATAGTTACGGACCACACAGATATTGAGAGAGGAAACCTGCTGTCGCCAATTCATGGGCTACTCTTTTTGAAACTGGCCTCGGTGGCGTCGTGGCAGGCCATCAGTCTACAGGCTGGTAGGTTCTGGGTTCGGATCCCAGTCGAGGCATGGGATTTTTAATCCAGATACCGACTCCAAACCCTGAGTGAGTGCTCCGCAAGGCTCAATGGGTAGGTGTAAACCACTTGCACCGACCAGTGATCCATAACTGGTTCAACAAAGGCCATGGTTTGTGCTATCCTGCCTGTGGGAAGCGCAAATAAAAGATCCCTTGCTGCTAATCGCAAGAGTAGCCCATGTAGTGGTGACAGCGGGTTTCCTCTCAAAATCTGTGTGGTCCTTAACCATATGTCTGACGCCATATAACCGTAAATAAAATGTGTTGAGTGCATTGTTAAATAAAACACTTCTTTCTTTTTTTACTCTTTTTGATTAGCAGCAAGGGATATTTTATATGTACCAGCTAATAGACATGATAGCACATACCACGGCCTTTGATGTACCAGTCATGGTGCACTGGCCAGAGCAAGAAATTGGATTATCAGAAGCAGTTGATGAGATTGCTTCTTGTCAGTTTGGATTCTTGGCCACACATGGTCATGACGATAGAGCAAGGTTACATGAAAATACACTGTTTATGCAATATTGACACATGACAACACAATTGCAGGGCTAGCTCTGGCACTCACCAATTGCAAATTTTAAAAACAATTAACAAATTCTATTTTCATTTGGCAAAATAACTTTATGTAATAATTGATATTTTGTAAGAAAATTACTCTGTTTCTGCAATTTGTTAACTTTAATAGATAATTTGTTGAAATATTCTGTCATTCAGAGCTAGCCCTGCATTTGACAATATAACATAACATTCAAACTGACATCCTGTCAATATGACATGTTAAACCAAAAAACACATGGCAGTGCACTTGACAGTAGAATACATGACAAGACAATTGATACATTTGACAGTATAACAAAACATTCAAACTGACATCCTGTCAATATGACATGTTAAACCAAGAAACACGTGGCAGTGCACTTGACAGTAGAATACATGACAAGACAATTGATACATTTGACAATATAACAAAACATTCAAACTGACATCATGTCAATATGACATGTTAAACCAAGAAACACGTGGCAGTGCACTTGACAGTAGAATACATGACAAGACATTTGATACATTTGACAATATAACAAAACATTCAAACTGACATCCTGTCAATATGACATGTTAAACCAAGAAACACATGGCAGTGCACTTGACAGTAGAATACAGGACAAGACAGTTGATACATTTGACAATATAACAAAACATTCAAACTGACATCCTGTCAATATGACATGTTAAACCAAGAAACACATGGCAGTGCACTTGACAGTAGAATACATGACAAGACATTTGATACATTTGACAATATAACAAAACATTCAAACTGACATCCTGTCAATATGACATGTTAAACCAAGAAACACATGGCAGTGCACTTGACAGTAGAATACAGGACAAGACAGTTGATACATTTGACAATATAACAAAACATTCAAACTGACATCCTGTCAATATGACATGTTAAACCAAGAAACACATGGCAGTGCACTTGACAGTAGAATACATGATAAGACAATTAATACATTTGACAATATAACAAAACATTCAAACTGACATCCTGTCAATATGACATGTTAAACCAAGAAACACATGGCAGTGCACTTGACAGTAGAATACATGACAAGACAATTGATACATTTGACAATATAGCTCAGCATTCAAATGGACATCCTGTCAATATGACATGTCGATGTTAAACCAAGAAACACATGGCTATACAACACTTGACAACAGAATACATGACAAAATTGATACATTTGACAATAAAGCACAGCATTCAAATTGATAGCCTGTCAATATGGCACATATAAACCATGAACGTTGAAGAAAAACATAGCAGTACAACACTTGACAACACAAATAATATATACTCTCTTCAAGAATTAGTCAGTTTATAATGTACATGATATATAAAGGATACTCCCCGAGTGTCTTGTGATATCATAATTTATCAGCACAAGTTGATAAAAGTATAAAATCCAAGGCTTGCCAAGGATTTTTTATATTTTTATCAATGAGTGCTGATAAATTATATCACAAGACACGAGGAGGGTATTCTTTTTATCATTCATTATCATTCTTTTCATTTGCGACAATTATAAACAATGTCAGTAATGTGGGTTGAATGTCACTATATTTGGCAGCGGTAGACTTGTTAACCAGCAGAACGACAGTGGTGTGACATCACTAATGATAGGTTTAGCTTTGAAACATACACAATGACGTAACAAAAAGAAGTGATATCTCCTAGTAGAATATCGCAGAGATATCGCAAATATAGTGTCAGCCTTATCTCCTTCAAAAACATTTAATGGAGGATAAATATATATATTAATTCATTTGCAATAAGGTAGATGTCCATTGTTCTTAAGTTTATGGTTCTGGCATTTTGGAGGTGTTTTTGGTACAGATGTGTGTATGATATATTATTGCAGGCAATTAAGAACAATCTCTGATGTGAATGGGGACCATGCACAAGCCACATTGTTATCTTTATATAAAAACCATACATTTTTATCCTCAGGCTTGTGTGTGTGTTGTGTGTGTGTGTGTGTGTATGTGTGTTGTGTTGTGTTGATTTGTGTGTTGTGTGTGTGTGTGTGTGTGTGTGTGTGTGTGTGTGTGTGTGTTTCCACTCGTTCCTATAAGTCAGTATATACATACAGTTGGATAGGTGATATATGAAGATTTAAAAAAAAAAAAAAGCTTAATTTTTTATGGAGAGTATACCTAACACAATGGCGTCAATGCCACATATGACAAAACAACTTGTGACAATTTTGTTTTTAACACCACCCAATACAACACAATATCCGTGTGACTGCCACAGGCAGGCTCCTGGTATTTAAGGATTGCTGATGTGATTATAGCTCAATTACCAGTTTGTAAATGCTCACTTGATCCATTGTCCATGGTCAACACCATTCTGTGAAACCACCGAGCATACTGTTCCGTGCTATAATCCTGCTGGACAGAGCCGTATCCAGGCTTAATTTATGCACTAATGTCAGTTACAACATGTCCTCATTTGTCTCATGTTTAACAGGTAATTAACTGTGAGTATAAAACACGATAATTACTCATGTTGTACTCATTTTATGACTGGTTTGTCTCATATATCTATCTTCTTCATATATAGGAAGGTAAAATGGGCTGTTTTTACCATGAGTAAACACTTTTAAACAAAAGCAAAATCATCTTGCTTTTTAATTTGCTATATCCATAGTAAATTATATTGTAAATAAATAAATAAATAAATAAATATTGTTTTGTGTAATGATATCATGAGAGAACACAGATTATTTAATCATTGCCTAAATTTGGATGTCAGATATTTGATAATTCCAGGTCTGTTTATATAACTACAAGTAGGTCTGTTTATATAACTACAAGTAGGTCTGTTTTATATAACTACAAGTAGGTCTGTTTATATAATTACAAGTAGGTCTGTTTTATATAACTACAAGTAGGTCTGTTTATATAACTAGAAGTAGGTCTTTTTATATAATTAGAAGTAAGTCTGTTTTATTTAACTACAAGTAGGTCTGTTTATATAATTACAAGTAAGTCTGTTTTATATAACTACAAGTAAGTCTGTTTATATAATTACAAGTAGGTCTGTTTTATATAATTACAAGTAAGTCTGTTTTATATAACTACAAGTAGATCTGTTTTATATAGCTACAAGTAGGTCTGTTTATATAACTACAAGTAGGTCTGTTTATATAACTACAAGTAGGTCTGTTGTATATAATTACAAGTAGGTCTGTTTTATATAACTACAAGTAGGTCTGTTTTATATAACTAGAAGTAGGTCTTTTTATATAACTACAAGTAGGTCTGTTTATATAATTACAAGTAAGTCTGTTTTATATAACTACAAGTAAGTCTGTTTATATAATTACAAGTAGGTCTGTTTTATATAACTACAAGTAAGTCTGTTTTATAATATAAGTCTGTTTTATATAACTACAAGTAGGTCTGTTTATATAATTACAAGTAGGTCTGTTTTATATAACTACAAGTAGATCTGTTTTATACTACAAGTAGGTCTGTTTATATAACTACAAGTAGGTCTGTTTATATAATTACAAGTAGGTCTGTTTTATATAATTACAAGTAAGTCTGTTTTATATAACTACAAGTAGGTCTGTTTATATAATTACAAGTAAGTCTGTTTTATATAACTACAAGTAAGTCTGTTTATATAATTACAAGTAGGTCTGTTTTATATAATTACAAGTAAGTCTGTTTTATATAACTACGTAGATCTGTATAACTACAAGTAGGTCTGTTTTATATAATTACAAGTAGGTCTGTTTTATATAACTACAAGTAGGTCTGTTTTATATACAAGTAGGTCTGTTTATATAATTACAAGTAGGTCTGTTTTATATAACTACAAGTAGGTCTGTTTATATCATTACAAGTAGGTCTGTTTTATAGAACTACAAGTAGGTCTGTTTTATATAACTACAAGTAGGTCTGTTTTATATAACTACAAGTAGGTCTGTTTATATAATTACAAGTAAGTCTGTTTTATATAACTACAAGTAAGTCTGTTTATATAATTACAAGTAGGTCTGTTTTATATAATTACAAGTAAGTCTGTTTTATATAACTACAAGTAGATCTGTTTTATATAGCTACAAGTAGGTCTGTTTATATAACTACAAGTAGGTCTGTTTATATAACTACAAGTAGGTCTGTTGTATATAATTACAAGTAGGTCTGTTTTATATAACTACAAGTAGGTCTGTTTTATATAACTAGAAGTAGGTCTTTTTATATAACTACAAGTAGGTCTGTTTATATAATTACAAGTAAGTCTGTTTTATATAACTACAAGTAAGTCTGTTTATATAATTACAAGTAGGTCTGTTTTATATAACTACAAGTAAGTCTGTTTATATAACTACAAGTAAGTCTGTTTTATATAACTACAAGTAGGTCTGTTTATATAATTACAAGTAGGTCTGTTTTATATAACTACAAGTAGATCTGTTTTATATAACTACAAGTAGGTCTGTTTATATAACTACAAGTAGGTCTGTTTATATAATTACAAGTAGGTCTGTTTTATATAATTACAAGTAAGTCTGTTTTATATAACTACAAGTAGGTCTGTTTATATAATTACAAGTAAGTCTGTTTTATATAACTACAAGTAAGTCTGTTTATATAATTACAAGTAGGTCTGTTTTATATAATTACAAGTAAGTCTGTTTTATATAACTACGTAGATCTGTTTTATATAACTACAAGTAGGTCTGTTTTATATAATTACAAGTAGGTCTGTTTTATATAACTACAGGTAGGTCTGTTTATATAACTACAAGTAGGTCTGTTTATATAATTACAAGTAGGTCTGTTTTATATAACTACAAGTAGGTCTGTTTATATCATTACAAGTAGGTCTGTTTTATAGAACTACAAGTAGGTCTGTTTTATATAACTACAAGTAGGTCTGTTTTATATAACTACAAGTAGGTCTGTTTATATAATTACAAGTAAGTCTGTTTTATATAACTACAAGTAGGTCTGTTTATATAATTACAAGTAGGTCTGTTTATATAACTACAAGTAGGTCTGTTTTATATAACTACAAGTAGGTCTGTTTTATATAACTACAAGTCTGTTTTATATAATTACAAGTAGGTCTGTTTATATGTATGTCCTCGTATTAATAATACACCATATATTTGCACATCTAATTGTGTAAAGATCTTAAAATACAACCTGTGTCTGTTTATTGCACCAGTCCATTATCAGATTTTAATCATAATAAATATCGTTTAAACCAATCACATCGGACTTCATAAAACATTATCCGCAGTTAACACCACAGGTTACAGTGCAGGAATGGGCCTATAAGAGTTAATACCTGTTGTCATAATATTCACAGATATTTACAGAGACTATAAACAAAATGTCAGCTATTGTTTGCATTCTGGCAGTTCAGTATTTGTTGTGGCTGGGTCGGTGAACTGAGGACGCATGTTGATAGTAAAAGTGGATCTTTTCAACAGTTTGAGCTGCTAATGACAATGTTAGGTCCAATTTCTCATTAAAACAGGCCCAGCAGAAGCAAATTGAGAATGGTCAGGCCTAAAATCTGATAGGGGTCTCTAGGAGGGTCTGGGGGGGGGGGGGGGGGGCATGCTACCCTGAACATTTTGAAAACTAGATGTTCAGAAATGCGATTTCCTGTAGTAAAATCCATCATGACAAAAGAAAATGTTTTATTTAATGACACTCTCAACACATTTTATTTACGGCTATATGGCGTCAGACATATGGTTAAGGACCACACAGATATTGAGAGAAGAAACCTGCTGTCGCCACTTCATGGGCTACTCTTTCCGATTAGCAGCAAGGAACTTTTATATGCACCATCCCACAGATAGGGTAGTACATACCATGGCCTTTGATATACTAGTTGTATTGCACTGGCTGGAACGAGAAATAGCCCTATGGGCCCACTGACGGAGATCGATACCACACTGACCACACATCGAGCGAGCGCTGTACTACTGGGCTACGTCTCGCCCTCCATCATGACAAATGCAGGTAAATGCAACAGTTTTTAAATGCATTTTTCACAAATAACTTCTTTTTACAAGTACATCAGGTGCATGTGCAGGGGTTGGGTTTTGGGGCTCAACCCACCCACCCCCCCCCCCCTCCCCCAGCAAATTTTCTTGTTTTAATGTATTTTTTTAGGGAGCATAACTTGACCTCCCTATAAACTTTGCTTGCCACAGTCTTGACCCCCCCCACCCCCGCTAAAGTTTCCTGCACATCAGTTTTGCGGATCATGCTTCACCCATCAATGAGAATTGGGCCGTATGTACAGGGTTCAATTTTCACCACGGCACTGATGGGAATTGCCGTTGATGCCCTCCTTACTTGCCCCTAAAATCTTACGGTGTGGACGGCAAGAAAAATGCTGTGCTGCCTTTCCTGGTTTGCCATCATGCCCTTCTGAATATTTTTTTTCTTAAAACCCAGCATTGTATTATTTACAAATGACACAAAATGTAACATGAAAAATCACATCAAGCGAAGTCGGACATGAAGTGACAGGTCAGTTATACCAGGATGTAAAACAAAACGTGCCGTTATTTACAGCAGTTTAAGTTGACAACATTTATATATATAAACTCCTTGTGTCAAAACTTACCAAATGTTTGACATCCAATAACCGATGATTCATTAATCATTGTGCTCTAGTGGTGTCGTTAAACAAAACAAACTCCTTGTGTCAAAATTTACCAAATGTTTGACATCCAATAACCGACGATTAATTAATCATTGTGCTCTAGTGGTGTTGTTAAACTAAACAAACTCCTTGTGTCAAAACTTACCAAATGTTTGACATCCAATAACCGATGATTCATTAATCATTGTGGTCTAGTGGTGTTGTTAAGCAAAACAAACTCCTTGTGTCAAAACTTACCAAATGTTTGACATCTAATAACCGATGATTCATTAATCATTGTGCTCTAGTGGTGTCATTAAACAAAACAAACCCTGACTTTTATTTCTGTCGATGCCCAGTTTATCGGGGTTTCACTGTAGTATATTAGATTCTGTATAACCGTAGTTTACAACATGCTGAAGTGTTATTAAGCAAATATTCCTTTCCTTTCCTTGCCTATAAACTGAGATTAAATTCTCGTATTTGCGAGCCTGTTTGATGTGAGTAAGTGTTCTCTCAACACTCTAATGGGCTTGTCTGTCATAAATGTATGTTACATATGCTGCTTTATGTAATGTAATGTGCTCACTAATGGATGCTTCTAGCACAAAAGATATTTGATATGTGGAAGCAGTAACACAGTCGTGATAGATTGTTCTTAATTCATCTCAATCATTTTCCTGTACTATAAGCTGCAAGCTGTCTGTTGTAAGAAGGCTTCAAGCCATATATATATGCTGCCATTCTTCCAAGTTATTTAAATTTAGTACTACACTTCTGTTAAGCAACCACCTGTTGAAAGAAACAATGTTGCTATTCTCATGTTATTTACATACACATTTTAATTTAAACTAAGAACCCAGGAGAAGATCCATGGGGATGGTGCTGGTGGTGCATACACCTCCAGATTTTGAAGTTTTGCGAAATCCAATATTAAGGAGAGGAATGCAAATATGGGACATAAAAATGTGGTTAGCCTGATGTTACTGGGGGAGATGGCTAAATGCATGTTTGGTTTTAATTTGGAATACTGTACAAAAGTAGGAGTCTTTTTAAAAACTTTGTACCCCCTTCTCTGAATACTGTAGGTGTTTCTCCAGAAAAGTCCTGCATCCATCCCTAGTACCGTTATTAAACAACCATCTACCTGAAGAGGTTTGTTGCTATTCTCTGTTAAGCAACCACTTTTATTTAGAGGCCATTTTGCTATTTTCCCAAATAATAAGAATTTAGTATTAGGAACCTGTGTAAAGCAGCATCCTGTCTTAAGAAGCTATTTAAATTAGCACCAAATATTGCTATTAAGCAGTAATTTATCTTATATAAAATTATTCTTGTTTAAGCAAATACCCATTAACAACGTTAAAAAATGAAACGATTTACTAGCATGTTTCAAAGTTACCCCTGTTTAAGCAACCAGTCTTGTTAAAAAGACCACCTTACAATTTTTTTTAAATGATTCATTATACTAATATGTTTACAAAATGACCTCGATTAAGCAGCCACTTATACTAAAAAGCCCACCTTGCAACTTCCAAAAGTTAGTCAATATGATAGGTGTATTTCAAAATACCCAGCTGTATTAATTAAGTAGCCTATCAAGGTTTAAAGACCATCTTACTACCTTCATTTATTATTAATTAAGCAGTCATCCAAGGTTTAAAGACCGTCTTACTACCTTCATCTATTCTTAATTAAGCAGTCATCCAAGGTTTAAAGACCGTCTTACTACCTTCATTTATTATTAATTAAGCAGTCATCCAAGGTTTAAAGACCGTCTTGCCTCCTTCATTTCTTATTAATTAAGCAGCCATCCAAGGTTTATAGACCGTCTTGCCTCCTTCATTTCTTATTAATTAAGCAGTCATCCAAGGTTTAAAGACCATCTTACTACCTTCATTTATTATTAATTAAGCAGTCATCCAAGGTTTAAAGACCATCTTGCCTCCTTCATTTCTTATTAATTAAGCAGTCATCCAAGGTTTAAAGACCATCTTACTACCTTCATTTATTATTAATTAAACAGTCATCCAAGGTTTAAAGACCGTCATGCCTCCTTCATTTATTATTAATTAAGCAGTCATCCAAGGTTTAAAGACCGTCTTGCCTCCTTCATTTCTTATTAATTAAGCAGCCATCCAAGGTTTAAAGACTGTCTTACCTCCTTCATTTCTTATTAATTAAGCAGACATCCTAGGTTTAAAGACGATCTTACCTCCTTCATTTATTATTAATTAAGCAGCCACCTTCATTTCTTATTAATTAAGCAGTCATCCAACGTTTAAAGACCGTCTTGCCTCCTTCATTTCTTATTAATTAAGCAGCCATCCAACGTTTAAAGACCGTCTTGCCACCTTCATTTCTTATTAATTAAGCAGTCATCCAAGGTTTAAAGACCGTCTTACCTCCTTCATTTCTTATTAATTAAGCAGCCATCCAAGGTTTAAAGACCGTCTTGCCTCCTTCATTTCTTATTAATTAAGCAGCCATCCAAGGTTTATAGACCGTCTTGCCTCCTATATTTCTTATTAATTAAGCAGTCATCCAAGGTTTAAAGACCATCTTACTACCTTCATTTATTATTAATTAAGCAGTCATCCAAGGTTTAAAGACCGTCTTGCCTCCTTCATTTCTTATTAATTAAGCAGTCATCCAAGGTTTAAAGACCATCTTACTACCTTCATTTATTATTAATTAAACAGTCATCCAAGGTTTAAAGACCGTCTTGCCTCCTTCATTTATTATTAATTAAGCAGTCATCCAAGGTTTAAAGACCGTCTTACCTCCTTCATTTCTTATTAATTAAGCAGCCATCCAAGGTTTAAAGACCGTCTTGCCTCCTTCATTTCTTATTAATTAAGCAGCCATCCAAGGTTTAAAGACCGTCTTGCCACCTTCATTTCTTATTAATTAAGCAGTCATCCAAGGTTTAAAGACCGTCTTACCTCCTTCATTTCTTATTAATTAAGCAGCCATCCAAGGTTTAAAGACCGTCTTGCCTCCTTCATTTCTTATTAATTAAGCAGCCATCCAAGCCATCCAAGGTTTAAAGACCGTCTTGCCTCCTTCATTTCTTATTAATTAAGCAGTCATCCAAGGTTTAAAGACCATCTTCCTACCTTCATTTATTATTAATTAAGCAGTCATCCAAGGTTTAAAGACCATCTTGCCTCCTTCATTTCTTATTAATTAAGCAGTCATCCAAGGTTTAAAGACCATCTTACTACCTTCATTTATTATTAATTAAACAGTCATCCAAGGTTTAAAGACCGTCTTGCCTCCTTCATTTATTATTAATTAAGCAGTCATCCAAGGTTTAAAGACCGTCTTACCTCCTTCATTTCTTATTAATTAAGCAGCCATCCAAGGTTTAAAGACCGTCTTGCCTCCTTCATTTCTTATTAATTAAGCAGCCATCCAAGGTTTAAAGACCGTCTTGCCTCCTTCATTTATTATTAATTAAGCAGCCATCCAAGGTTTAAAGACCGTCTTGCCACCTTCATTTCTTATTAATTAAGCAGTCATCCAAGGTTTAAAGACCGTCTTACCTCCTTCATTTCTTATTAATTAAGACCGTCTTACCTCCTTCATTTCTTATTAATTAAGCAGCCATCCAAGGTTTAAAGACCGTCTTGCCTCCTTCATTTCTTATTAATTAAGCAGCCATCCAAGGTTTAAAGACCGTCTTACTACCTTCATTTATTATTAAGGTTTAAAGACCGTCTTACCTCCTTCATTTCTTATTAATTAAGCAGCCATCCAAGGTTTAAAGACCGTCTTGCCTCCTTCATTTCTTATTAATTAAGCAGCCATCCAAGGTTTAAAGACCGTCTTACCTCCTTCATTTCTTATTAATTAAGCAGTCATCCAAGGTTTAAAGACCGTCTTACTACCTTCATTTCTTATTAATTAAGCAGCCATCCAACGTTTAAAGACCGTCTTGCCACCTTCATTTCTTATTAATTAAGCAGCCATTAAAATTAAGCAGCCATCCAACGTTTAAAGACCGTCTTGCCACCTTCATTTCTTATTAATTAAGCAGCCATCCAACGTTTAAAGACCGTCTTGCCTCCTTCATTTCTTATTAATTAAGCAGCCATCCAACGTTTAAAGACCGTCTTGCCACCTTCATTTCTTATTAATTAAGCAGCCATCCAAGGTTTAAAGACCGTCTTGCCTCCTTCATTTCTTATTAATTAAGCAGCCATCCAACGTTTAAAGACCGTCTTGCCACCTTCATTTCTTATTAATTAAGCAGCCATCCAAGGTTTAAAGACCGTCTTACCTCCTTCATTTCTTATTAATTAAGCAGACATCCAACGTTTAAAGACCATCTTCCTACGTTTAAAGACCGTCTTGCCTCTGCTTCATTTCTTATTAATTAAGCAGCCATCCAAGGTTTAAAGACCGTCTTGCCTCCTTCATTTCTTATTAATTAAGTCATCCAGTCTCCTTCCAAGGCCATCCAAGGTTTAAAGACCGTCTTACCTCCTTCATTTCTTATTAATTAAGCAGACATCCTAGGTTTAAAGACCGTCTTACTACCTTCATTTATTATTAATTAAGCAGTCATCCAAGGTTTAAAGACCGTCTTACCTCCTTCATTTCTTATTAATTAAGCAGCCATCCAAGGTTTAAAGACCGTCTTACCTCCTTCATTTCTTATTAATTAAGCAGACATCCAACGTTTAAAGACCATCTTACCTCCTTCATTTATTATTAATTAAGCAGACATCCTAGGTTTAAAGACGATCTTACCTCCTTCATTTATTATTAATTAAGCAAACATCCTAGGTTTAAAGACCGTCTTACTACCTTCATTTCTTATTAATTAAGACCGTCTTACCTCCTTCATTTCTTATTAATTAAGCAGCCATCCAAGGTTTAAAGACCGTCTTGCCTCCTTCATTTCTTATTAATTAAGCAGCCATCCAAGGTTTAAAGACCGTCTTACTACCTTCATTTATTATTAATTAAGACCGTCTTACCTCCTTCATTTCTTATTAATTAAGCAGCCATCCAAGGTTTAAAGACCGTCTTGCCTCCTTCATTTCTTATTAATTAAGCAGTCATCCAAGGTTTAAAGACGATCTTACCACCTTCATTTCTTATTAATTAAGCAGTCATCCAACGTTTAAAGACCGTCTTGCCACCTTCATTTCTTATTAATTAAGCAGCCATCCAACGTTTAAAGACCCGTCTTGCCACCTTCATTTCTTATTAATTAAGCAGCCATCCAACGTTTAAAGACCGTCTTGCCTTCTTCATTTCTTATTAATTAAGCAGCCATCCAACGTTTAAAGACCGTCTTGCCACCTTCATTTCTTATTAATTAAGCAGTCCTCCAACGTTTAAAGACCGTCTTGCCTCCTTCATTTCTTATTAATTAAGCAGCCATCCAACGTTTAAAGACCGTCTTGCCACCTTCATTTCTTATTAATTAAGCAGCCATCCAAGGTTTAAAGACCGTCTTGCCTCCTTCATTTCTTATTAATTAAGCAGCCATCCAAGGTTTAAAGACCGTCTTGCCTCCTTCATTTCTTATTAATTAAGCAGTCATCCAAGGTTTAAAGACCGTCTTACCTCCTTCATTTCTTATTAATTAAGCAGACATCCAACGTTTAAAGACCATCTTACCTCCTTCATTTATTATTAATTAAGCAGACATCCTAGGTTTAAAGATGATCTTACCTCCTTCATTTATTATTAATTAAGCAGACATCCTAGGTTTAAAGACCGTCTTACTACCTTCATTTATTATTAATTAAGACCGTCTTACCTCCTTCATTTCTTATTAATTAAGCAGCCATCCAAGGTTTAAAGACCGTCTTGCCTCCTTCATTTCTTATTAATTAAGCAGTCATCCAAGGTTTAAAGACGATCTTACCACCTTCATTTCTTATTAATTAAGCAGTCATCCAACGTTTAAAGACCATCTTGCCACCTTCATTTCTTATTAATTAAGCAGTCATCCAACATTTAAAGACCGTCTTGCCACCTTCATTTCTTATTAATTAAGCAGACATCCTAGGTTTAAAGACCGTCTTGCCACCTTCATTTCTTATTAATTAAGCAGACATCCTAGGTTTAAAGACCGTCTTACCTCCTTCATTTCTTATTAATTAAGCAGACATCCAAGGTTTAAAGACCGTCTTGCCTCCTTCATTTATTATTACTTAGGTCTAGCTCTGGCACTTGCCAAATTCACCAATTGCAAATTTTAGAAATAATTGACAAATTTTATTTAAATGTGGCGAAATAATTTCATGTAATAATTGACATTTTGTTTGAAAATAACTATGGGTTTTTTTTTTTTTTTTAAGTTTAATTGATAATTTAGCAAATTTATCTGTTAACACAGGGCTATTGCCTGTATTAATCAACCATGCACTTAATTAACAGACCCCATATTTTTATATTGATCTTTGATTGGATGCTGTAACTGATTTAAACTTGTATCTTATTGGCTGTTTAACACAGGTATACTGGTATATATTCCAATATTACCTATATTAATTAATCAACCATGCACTTAACAGACCCCATATACTGTGTATTGTGATACTGATCCTTGATTGGAGCTCTAACAAATTTAAACTTGTATCTTATTGGCTGTTTAACACAGGTTTGTCCGTATACTAACACACATGTTTCCGTACTGGAGCTGCCTATAGTTGATTTACATGTGACGTTGTATATATCCAGCCAGTTGATTGTGCTCATGTCAGTGTGTGTAAAATGTGATTATATGCCAGGACTGGGATTTCTTCCCGCTTGATCTGACCTCATCACGGCCAATCCAGGATCAATATTATCCAGTTGCCCCCGTCTGATGTCTGATGGCCTGTGTGTGTATAGTCGCACGGCTTTGACGATGCTGTCAATGCTGCTGCTGTTGTCGGTGTGTAAAATATATTGATTTGAAGCTGATTTTGTGTGGTAGTTTTAAAATCGGCTGCATGGCAATGGTTTGGAGCTGCTGTCAGTGTGTTAAAATGAAAATAGTGATTGGAGGCAGATTTTGTGAACAGTTTTAAATAACCCTGGTAACAGTTTTGTGAGGGGTTTTTTTTGGTGATGGTTTTGATGGATGACAATTGAATGGAAAATGTAGGAGGAGTAATGTAGAGGGTTGTCTTTCATGAACTCCTTTCAGGTAAGTCAAGTTATGATCTTTTCCCGAGTTTGGTTATGCCATTCTGTATTGAGAAGGATGGATGGATGGATGGATGGATGGATGTGTGAGTTATGGATGGATGGATGGATTTGCAAGTTATGGATGGATGGGTTTTGGGTGGAGTGATGGATGTTTGAGTTATGGATGGATGGATGGGTTTTGGATGGATGGATGAATGATATTCAAACAAATTAACAAATAAATATATTGATTTGAGGTAGTTTTTCCTTCCAAATGTTTGGTGCTGTTTTTAGTGTATGAATGATGTCACAAATTGATATGTAGGAGCAAGACTGCATAATATATAGGGTTGTCTTTCAGGTAAGTCGGTTTGTTATCCCCAGTTATTTTATAACAAAATATGTTATTACATGAAATCATTTCGCCAAGTTAACATAAAATTCACCAACTGCTTTCAAAATTTGCAAGTGGCGAATTTGGCGAGTGCCAGAGCTAGCCCTGTTATCATTTTCTTAGCTTGCTTATAATATTCTAAATTGTGAGGAATAGATGCATGGATGGATAGATGGATGAATTAATGAATGAATGCTTAATAATACATCAGTTATTGGGCGTCAAACAAAAGTAAAATCATACTACCATTTTGTGGGGTTGTTTTTTTATAAGATGTTTGTTAATAAATTGAAACAGTGTATATATTTTCAGTTTTTGACAAAACATTTGTGGTGTATTTTGAAACAATGAACATCTTATCAGATACAAGGACTTGAAGTAGCTCAATGGTAGAACTCTTGCTCGAGGTGTGATGTTTGATGGGTTTTAGGATCAAATACCCTTGGTGGACTCATGGGGTTTTTTCAAATGGCAATCAGTGTCATAACCATAACTTGTAAAGATATAACATATTAAAGGTCCTTGTTGCTTGGTATTATGCAGGAGTAACCTATGTAGTATCAGGTTTCCTCTCTCTCAACCAAGTCTCACACTTACCAAATATTACACACCAACTACTGCAGACGCTGGTGCAGGGAGGGTGGGATGCAGCCTAGTGGTAAAGTGCTCGTTTGATCAGTGGGCCTATTGGGCTACTTCTCGTTCCAGCCAGTGCACCACGCCTGGTATTTAAAGGTGTGTGCTATCCTGTCTGTGGGATGGTGCATATAAAAGATCCCTTGCTACTAATCAAACATTTAGCGGGTTTCCACTCTAAGACTATGTCAGAATGATCAAATGTTTGACATCCAATAACTGATGATTAATAAATCAATCTGCTCTAGTGGTATTGTTAAACAAAACAAACTTTAACTGTAACTTTGTGCATGAGTGTTTCATGGGTCAACCCCCCCCCCCCACCCCCCACCCCCCCCCCCCCCCCCCCCACCCCCACCCCCTCCCTTGCACTAAGGCATATTTTCTTCTCTTTTTGGTTTTTGTTTTCAATATATTTTCAAGGGTAGTATGACCTGGCCCACCATATAAACTTCACTTAACATTGTCTATTCCTGAACATGCACCTGTATACATACAGTATATTTTGATCAGCCTTATGCTTTGTGCATATTAATATTTTAAGTAGCAGGTTATGTGATATTTGAATTGTGGTTGGTCTATTGATCATGCTTGATCATTTGATGCAGGTTTCAGGTCTGTAAGTTATAAATGCAATGTAATGTCAAAGCTGCTATAATGGATACCTTGTATAACCTTTATAACAGGCACCTCTCTTATAAGGACATTTCAGATCCCTTTAACATGTACATGTATTTTAATTGTGCAGTAAATAGTCAGGCCATCTGAATATACAGGCCACCAATCAAGGTCATGTTTGTGTTGCTGTACCTTGGGAGTGTGACTGTATATTGGACTGTACATCGTGTTTCATCTGACTCAATATGTCAAAGCTGATACTGAGTTCATTGACTTAAAATTGATTGCTGGTCACACATGTAACATTTTTCCAAGTTAGCCAGCTTGAACCTTTCTTTTGCATGTGTCACACATGCAGGGCTTGAAATTGACAGTGACAGGCAGGAAATGCAGTCAAAATGCATAATATGCTTTATGATAAGCAAATCCATAAGCAGCTGTTGCTTTCCATCTCATTTGGGGCAGTATTTTAGATCTATCAAGAATTCTGGATTTTCAGAAGCGATAATATAAATCTTGTTTTTATTTACATTTGTCTCAAATCTTCCACATTGCTGTTTTAAAAAAAAAAAGTTACATTAAGAGTTTAATTTTGAGAACCGCTTAGAACTAACTTTCTAGCATTTGCTTCCTGAATTCTGAGAAACACAAAATGAATTTCAAGCCTTGCATGTGTTGTACAGATGATGGCTGCCAAAACCCATTACAGTTTCACGCCATCATGTTTACAATATTCACAATTATAAACATTATTTTTAGCATCTTATAACTTAATCTATTCATCACTCACAAAACATGATGGGTTAAAAATATATATTAATTAATGATAATTAATATATACATGTATATAATGGGACAGGAGTTTTTTTAACAAGTCAACAGAGAAAAACTGGACATTATAATTGCTTATACCGGTACATGTATTTCATGTTTAACCATGCACAGGAAGGAAGGAAATGTTTTATTTAATAACACACTCAACACATTTTATTTATGGTTATATGGCGTCGAGGACCACACAGATATTGAGAGAGCAAACCCACTGTCGCCATTTCATTGGCTACTCTTTTCAATTAGCAAAAAGGGATCTTTTATATGCACCATCCCACAGACAGGATAGTACATACTACAGCCTTTGTTACACCAGTTGTGGTGCACTGGCTGGAACGAGAAATAGCCCAATGAGCCCACCGACAGGAATCAATCCTAGATCGATCATGCATCAATCCTAGATCGATCATGCATCAGGTGAGCACTGTACCAGAGCTACATCCCCCCCCCCCCCCCCCACCATGCAGAGAGTCACTTGCAGAAATGCATACAGACTGACATTAGCTTCAGTATTAACTCAATTATATACAATAAATCATTAATACCTACATCTGTACATGCAGCCAAGGTTCTTCCTAAGCATTATTGATAAAAATTACATTAATATTATAAAATGCTTAACTTTGAGATTTTACCTTCAACAAACCATTTTGCTGCTGATTGGCGGTTAATGGGTTTGTGTATTTTTTTGTCTCAGTTGTTATTCTGTGTTCAACCTCTGATTATACTACAGAATATTTGGTGGAATGAATCAAAGGAAAGGAAATATTCAGGAATATTTATTAACACCCAGCAAACTGTTTAAAGTTTAAGTTTGTTCTGTTTAACGATACCACTAGAGCACATTGATTTCTTAATGTTTGGCTATTAGATGTCAAACATTTGATAATTCTCTCATATAGTCTTATTGGAAACAAGCTACATTTTTTTGATTAGCAGCAAGCAATATTTTATTTGCACTTTTCCACAGACAGGACAGTACATACCACAGCATTTGATATACCAGTGAATGAGGCATTGAGACAGGTCCAGTGAGAAAATTTGAGTCCATTCTATAGCACCTCGTTCAAGCCCACTATTGAGCTAGATCCTGTGATATAAAAGAATGACAAAATGATGGTGAAAACAAAATGTGGATTGTCTCTTTCATATTAGTAAATAAGTAAAAAATATATTTAAGACTGCAGCTTTAATTATAAACTGTAGGACGTTTGTCATTAGCATGTAGTGTATGATTTCAGACCATGAAAAGGAAATCACTATCGCAATTCCTATCAGTTCTAGCTGATCAACAGATGTCCTTGTGGTGATGTTTTCTCGATGTCGTCACCAGTATTAATGTTTGTATTTAAATTCTATTTCAGTGCAAGTGTTTGAATTCTAATTACTAAATGTTTGACATCTAATTACCGATGGTTGGTAAATCAATATGATCTAATGGTGGTGTTAAACAAAAGAAACTTCTTTCATGTGAGTAAATAACTAAGGTTGACGATAGTCACTTTTCACACCCTTGTTTTGGTTTTGTACACAATAAATATCACATATCTTATTTTAATTTCACTTGAAATCCATATTTCGTAAACGATACAATTTTGTAATCACAAGATGTTCTTCAAACACATTCTGGTGCATTAGTAATGTTCAAACAAATAATTTCAATAGCAAGTTTGCACTGGAATTTTTTCAGCATTCTTAAAACGGAAATGTCATGTACCAAGTTTATGGTTATTGTAAGGAGATGCAAAGTGACGTCATTGGAATAGACATCATTCAGATTCAAAATTAGCAATATTATTACAATGCTTCATGGCATTAAACTAACCTTGACCCATGTCAAATTTCTATAACAAGCAGACAACATTGTTTACAGGTCGGTATTATTTTTGTTTTCATAATTCTGGACAAAATATTAATATTCAGTTTTAAAAGATGAAAGAAATAAAAAGTACCTTTTGTCAAATATATCATATAAAAAAATTACCATTGGATATGTTTTATTTATTGTGTACGAAGCCAAAACAAGGATCCGAAAAGTGACTATCGTGGACCTTAAAAAATATATTTAAGATTACAGCTTTAATTATAAACTGTAGGATGTTTGACATTAGCATGTGGTGTATGATTTCAGAGAATGAATGGAAATCATTGTCACAATTCCTTCTGGTTCTAGCTGATTGATGTAGCAGAAATAAATAACTTATTGTTAAAAAAAAAAAGGTAAAATGAAATAATTTTAAATGTAAAATTTAAAATTATTTCATTTTACCTTTTTTTTTTTAAATTCAGTTTCAATGCCAGACAAATATTAAATCTCATATGAGTGTACAACAGATGTTATCACCAATATTAATATTTTAATTTAAATTCTATTAGTGCCAGACAGATGTTAGGTATGAGTGTATAACAGGATCCAATTTCACAAAACATTGTACATCTGTTTGTGACTAGCAGATGTACTGGTCGAATGTTTTCTTGTGTCCGACTTCTATTTCATGCAGAAAATTACATCATTATGTAAGATTAAGCATTTTAAGGTCAAATAAAAATGAAATATGAGTCCTTCAAACTATTTTAGTTATTTTGTAAATAGTAATAAGAACTGTTGTTGAGTCATTGATTTACGTTGACCTCTAAAACTAAGCTTATTATGCTTTGTGAAATTGGGGCCTGATATCCTTGTAGTGATGTTTTCTCTAACTCATCGCCTATATTAATATTTTATTTAACTTCTGTTATACTGTCAGACCGATGCTGTGGTATGAGTGTACAACAGATGACATGTGGTAATGTTTCCTCTATGTCATCACCAATATTAATATTTTAATTTAACTTCTGTTATACAAAAAAAGAGTAAAGTTTGTTTTATTTAACGACGCCACTAGAGCACATTGATTTTTAATCTTATCATCGGCTATTGGATGTCAAACATATGGTCATTCTGACACTGTTTTTAGAGGAAACCCGCTGTCGCCACATAGGCTACTCTTTTTTTACGACAGGCAGCAAGGGATCTTTTATTTGCGCTTCCCACAGGCAGGATAACACAAACCATGGCCTTTGTTGAACCAGTTATGGATCACTGGTCGGTGCAAGTGGTTTACACCTACCCATTGAGCCTTGCGGAGCACTCACTCAGGGTTTGAAGTCGGTATCTGGATTAAAAATCCCATGCCTCGACTGGGATCCAAACCCAGTACCTACCAGCCTGTAGACCGATGGCCTGCCACGACGCCACCGAGGCCGGTTTCTGTTATACTGTCAGACCGATGTTCTGGTATGAATGTTCAACCAATAAGGTCATGTTTCTTCTACATCATCGCCTATATTAATATTTTATTTAACTTCTGTTATACTGTTAGACCGATGCTGTGGTATGAGTGTACAACAGATGACATGTGGTTTCAGTGCCAGACCGATGCTGTGGTATGAGTGTACAACAGATGTCCATGTGGTCATATTTCCTCTATGTCATCGCCAATATTAATATTTTAATTTAAATTCTGTTTCAGTGCCGGACTGATGCTGTGGTATGAGTGTACAACAGATGTCCATGTGGTCATGTTTCTTCTACATCATCGCCAATATTAATATTTTAATTTAAATTCTGTTTCAGTGCCGGACTGATGCTGTGGTATGAGTGTACAACAGATGTCCATGTGGTCATGTTTCCTCTATGTCATCGCCAACATCGCTGGCCTCGTCCTGCACTGGCTGTACTACCAGGAGCGCATCAAGAAGTCGCGAAGCACATCCAGCTCAAGCACGGACTTCACGGACATCTCGGAGATGAAGAAGGTAATGCGGTACAAACACACCCCATCGCTCCTGGCCATGCTCGGACTCCAGGCTCACCACACGTTCTTCGCATTCGACGACCATTTCAACACGTTCAAGGAAGTGAGTCTTGCGTGCAGAAAAGCAGGGCTGGAGAAGTGTGGTCTGATAATTGGGGTGGACTTCAGTGCCAGTAACGAGTGGCAGGGCAGGAAGACGTTTTCGAGTCAGAATCTTCACAGGATAATACCAGGAAGGATTTACAACCCATACCAGAAGGTGATCTCCATCATTGGGAAGACGTTGGAACCATTTGACGACGACAATTTGATTCCAGCATTCGGCTTCGGTGACAGTTCTACTCTTGGAATGGATGTCTTTTCTTTTGTATCATCTGGGAAAATGTGTTGTGGTTTTTCAGAAGTATTGGATCGCTATTCTGATATCGCTACAAAAGTCAAACTAGGTGGACCAACAAATTTTGCGCCTGTGATTTACAAAGCCATAAATATAGTGAAAGAAAGCGGCAAGTATCATATTTTGATCATCATCGCAGATGGGCAGGTTAATGAAGAACAAACGACAATTGCCGCAATTGTGGAGGCCTCGAATTATCCGCTGAGTATTATTCTGGTTGGTGTGGGCGACGGACCGTGGGATGTTATGGAAGATTTTGATAACTGTTTACCACAGAGGAAATTTGATAATTTTCAGTTTGTTAATTTTCATGCTGTTACCGCAAAAGCCAGAAATCCAGAAACGGCTTTTGCCCTGCACGCATTGATGGAAATTCCTGATCAATATAAAACAATAAAAGCCCTCGGTTACATCACACAGACTAACGAAGGCAATGGTAACTGTGTACAAAGTCTGGAGGCAGAGAACAGTTAGAACACAAAGCTTGTTGCTCATGCAAAGGACATATTTATTTAATGACATAATGCCATTTTGACAGGTTATTGAGAGAGAGACAGAGAGAGAGAGAGAGAGAGAGAGAGAGAGAGAGAGAGAGAGAGAGAGAGAGAGAGAGAGAGAGAGACAGAGAGAGAGAGAGAGACAGACAGACACACAGAAAGAGAGAGAGTGACTGACAGAGTTGGAGTGACAGAAAGAGAAGCAGGGTTTTAGATCACACTAATTTTGGCACTGCAGGCTTTTTGTCTGTTCTGAGCAAACTAATGTCTTTTTAGTGCAGTAATGTTAATAATAGCTCCCAATGAGTTGTACATATTCACAAATGCATTTCCAGTTATTTTAATCTAATACAGCTTAACATTGCCTTGATTTTGAGGTGATATGTTAAAGGTGGCATGTTTGTATTCATTTTGACTTGCTTATTTTGGGCATACTTTTTTGGGGCACACCCTATATTGCCTCAGCTTTGGTGCTGTCTAAAGCACTGAGAAGAGAGACACAGTGAGAGAAACAGGAAGAGAGAGAGGGGAGATATATATATATATATATATAGAGAGAGAGAGAGAGAGAGAGAGAGAGAGAGAACGAGAGAGAGAGAGAGAGAGAGAGAGAGAGAGAGAGAGAGAGAGAGAGAGAGAGCCCGCCCTGTTGTGCCACAGAGTCCTTCCATGATGCACTTTATATGCACTTTCTCATAGGCAGGATAATACCTACCATAATGTTTGATAGACTATTCATAGAGCACTGATTATTATGCAGGCAAAGACAGACGTGTGTATGAAGCATCTAGAATGACAGGAAGATTAGTGTGCGGGGGGGGGGGGGGGGGGGGGGGGGGGGGGGGGGGGGTGATATGTTAAGTCAGTTTGTCATATCAAACATTTAGCAAATTAAACTGTATATTTGGAATTTTGATTTGTATATGGATGGATGGATGGGTGGGTGGATGGGTATTTGGGTGTGTGAATGGATGGATGGATGTTTATCATTACTGTGTCATAATGTTACAGAACACCACAATGATTGTATGTAAGGAATAAAGCCATTCACTATTACATAATGTTTATATTTCTGGGCTTTTTTAACAATTAAAATCACATATCAATTACATTTTCTTACTTCAAATACTAATGTTTGTATATATTCAATGTGTTTCTGGTTATAATGCATATAATGTTTGTAGTAGTTCAAACTGGATTTTGCCAAATAATGTTTTTTTAATATACACACAATTATGGGAAGGTAAAAATCTAACCTAAACTTTATGGTGATCAAAATCATATTGGATATCAGTGTTCGAGATTAACGGTATCCCGATATCCCGGGGATACTAGAATTTAATTTTGGATACCAGACTTCAAGAACCCAGTATCTCACCGGGATGCCATATAATACTAAATTCTCAGGTGGGATACCAGATTTTGAAATGTTAGTATCCAACTGGGATACTGGCCAAAATATTTAATCTCTAACACTGGATATACATGTATGTAAACAAAAACAGTCATTAATATTTAACAATTATTGACACATTTTAATGGCTACAAAGCGAGCAATGTCTTATTTATTTTACTTGTTTTATTTTGACTAAAAATAATTTGATGAAACTTGATTCAGTGAGACCATGAATTACCCATGTCAGTTGTTTTTAACATATTTGTTTTAATGTAACTAATATTAACAGTGGACTACATATTTCTAATAGTACTTTTTAATGAAGCAAATATTGTTGAAAGGAAAGGAAAGGAAATGTTTTATTTAATGATGCACTCAACACATTTTATTTATGGTTACCTGCATATGGCATTGGACATATGGTTAAGGACCACACAGATATTGAGAGGAAACCCGCTGTCACCACTTTATGGGCTACTCTTTTTAATTAGCAGCAAGGGATCTTTTATATGCTCTATCCCACAGACAGGATAGCATATACCACGGCTTTGATATACCAGTCGTGGTGCATTGGTTGGAATGAGAAATAGCCCAATGGGCTGACCAACGGGGATCGATCCCAGACCAACCGTGCAGCAAGTGAGCGCTCAAATATTATTGATGACCAGGTGGTATTTGGTAATACTTTTTTTTTAATTATTATTTTTTTTTTTTTTACAGTATACCAATATTAATGGAAACAAAAGTTAAACATTAAATATTATAAAATGATAAATATATTCTGAGGGTGTATGAATATATATGCTAATGAGTTTGTCATTTTGATTTAATGTTTTTGGATCAAGACTAAAATAGCTTATAATTATTATAAGCTATTTTAGTCTTGCTTGTAAATACTAGTATTGCTTGGATGTTCCCAAATGCCACTACTTACAGGGTTGAAAATTAACATGAAAACCAAGGTTGCCAGCAGGGTCAGTTGAAGAAACATCTTACTGGCCCTTCTAAAATTCAACTAGTCCTCCAATTATCACATTGGAATTTAACTGCAAAGATGAAATTAAAACTAGAGTGTTTTCTTGTTGAATAATAACCGTTTGCATTAAAGAAAACCAATGAATTGGCGTTCATAATGAATAAAGTAAAAATTCATATAAAAACATGTTATTAAGTTTTAAACCCATACCAACTCAAAAAAAAAAAAAATGAAAAAGAAATCCAGTATAAATAAATCTTTTTCTTTACAAAATACCATTAAATGAAACATATTAAATCTCATTTTCAATAGAGGGTAAAAGATAATGCAGTAGAAACAGACTAAATGTACAACTGCGCGTGCGCTAGTAAACTAGTCTGGGAGTGGCAGTCCTCTTTTGTGATGCAAGAGGGATGGAATAAACTTTGTGGTGATGCAAGAGTGGTGAAATTCCCAGCAAATGATTTCCTTGGGAGTGGCTGTTTCAGATAGAGATCCATGGAGTCACCCACTGTTTTGCCAAATGCCCATTCAACTCTGCTTTGTGCAGAGATCATGTATTAGGGTTGTGTCATTCAGATTACCTTGGATGTTCCATCAATTGGCTTAAAACTTGTATCACAAACAATAGAGTTAACCTATGCAGTTTGTTGGTAATTTGTAAAGAATGTTTTGTTTTAATTTACACTGCACTTTTACCCCCAATAAAATTTTATTTGAGACGGTATGGGTTTAAAATTTAATAAATTAATGTTTTTATTTGAATTTTATCTTTATTAATTATGTTGGCGCTGTCAATAGAACATGTTCTGTCTTCTGCTGCCAGATCTGTAGTTCACGCCATCATAGATGCGGTGTGTTTTGTCACATTCGATTCAGTATCAGTGTTTCTTTTTTAACTAGTACCATACTCGCCACACTAAAATCGATGGTCGCCTTTGTAAAATTCTTAGTCGCCCTTAGCCAATAAAGGTCGCCATTGGTGACCGGGTGACTGCTAATTTTCAAACCTGTACTTATATATTATTACATACATTTTAACAACAACTTACTTTTGCTTAATCGTCTTTCAATATATGTATACATTTGTGATAGGAATGTGATCAGGCAACAGAATGCTTCTCGAAGGGTGGAGGTGGAGGTGTTAGAGGGTTTAGTTTCTTCAAGTGGATGCAGGTCTTTGAATCTTATTCTGTTGCTTTGAAAACTAATTGAATGATGGTATTTAACAACTGAATATTGTACCTTATGTGGTATTCATCCTTCATTACTGTTATTTAGTAACTTATGTGGTGTTGACCCTTCAGCACAACTCTAAAAATTGTAACCCATATGGGATTTTTCCTTGGTACTGCTTACCATTGGTACTGTAGTATTGACAGTTTAGACTACCTTTGGGATAAGGCATTGCTATTTTAACACTACCCTTTGGATAAAACATTTTAGCACTGCCCTTTCAATGAGATATTGACATTTTAGTACTGGATTTTGGATGAGACATTGATGTTTTAGCACTGCCTTTTGGATGAGGCATTGATATTTTAGCACTGCCCTTTGGAAGAGGCACTGGTATTTTAACACTGCCCTTTGGAAGAGGCATTGATGTTTTAACACTGCGCTTTGGATGAGGCATTGATGTTTTGACACTGCCCTTTGGATGAGGCATTGATGTTTTAACACTGCCCTTTGGAAGAGGCATTGATATTTTAACACTGCCCTTTGGATGAGGCATTGATGTTTTAACACTGCGCTTTGGATGAGGCATTCACATTTTAGCAGTGGACTGGATGAGGCATTCACATTTTAGCACTGGAGCTTGGATGATTGAGGCATAGACATTTTAGTACTGCACTTTGGATGAGGCATTAACATTTTAGCACTGCTTTTTAACAATTATAATAGTAATCATGTGTAATAACTAAAGATTGTCTGTTACTTCTTTTACGTTCATTGGGGTATGAAAAAAAAAAATTCATCCGCAAACTGTGTGAATCGGCAAATCACATACGTTTGTGGATGATTGTTTTGGGTCATACCCAGATGAACATAAAAGAAATAACGGACAATACTTCTAATTAAATTTGAATCATACTTGCTAATAATAACACTAAAACTCTGTACTTTATTTTGAATTATTTTTGGTCCATAAACAATAACACCCAATAAGACAACTTGCCCATATAAAATGACGTCATCAGATATGATGTTCCCGTTTATCAAAAAATGAACAATCCCCCATTGCTACGTTCTGACCAATGGGATGATATTACGTTGTATTTAATTACTGACCATTTAACACAGCTCTCCAGTAAGAACAAATATGTGGTAGTCTCCATTTTAGGAATTTAAACCAATGTGTAAATAATCACTGCTCTTTGTTTAATAACCCACATGGTAGTTGCCTTTAGCAGTTCCTTTTTGAAGAGAATGCTGTTGACCCTTTAACAAGTCCTATTATAAGAGCAACCTATGTGATATTAAACTGGCATGGTCCTTTGATCAGAATAACCTATCGACCTGTCATCATAGTATAGCCCGTTGATAGGATTAACATACATGTATTACATGTATATACTGTACAAGGTTTTGATTGAAGTAATATCTGATAGTCATCTTCAGCATTGCCTTTTGGTAAGAATACTCTGCTGTTTGTCCCCTGCCCTGCCTTTTGGTTTGGTAAAAAATGAGTGATTTTATTTAGTTTTTTTAATGTTGCTTGATATATACATGTACTTCACAATATGTGGTGCTGTTTATTATGTATATATATATTTTTTTATTACCCAACAGGGAAAATAAAAATTATATGCATTGGTCTAATGAACAATACTGTTGGATGATTTGACGCTTACAAACCAATGACGAATGAGTTAGCGTTTATGGCTGTCTGTTTTTGGTGTTAAATTTATACCACAATGTCATTTTAATGCAATTCATTATAGATTTTGTACCAGAATAAAGAGAACTTTTGTTATTGAAAATTATCTATGAACGTGATTAAATTATAAAGTTATAGCATACTCATAACGGTGTGTAAAGTGGTTTATATTGTTTCTATACATGTATGTGCATGTGTGTCAAAAATAAAGGCTTTTAGAGAAAAAATAGCTCAGGTAATAAATAGAATAACAAACTCAGTACCAGTTATTATGAAATTTATGTCCCTTGTAAAATAATAAAGCTTGTGACAAATGAAAATTATTTCACTCAGGACATAAATTTGATAATACATGTAACTGAAAAGTTGCTATCTTTTGTCCCCATATGTCCTGATAACACCTTAGTTTTATGAATAACTCAGCTGATTTCCTCAAGTTTCCAAAATTTAGCATTATACTTAAAAACTATTTCTGGTTGTTCTTTTATCTTGGATAAAAAGTTGACTGTAACTGGATTTTTTTGTTCAGTGTTATTTTCCTCATTAATAACTGAAAAGTGAATTAAATGTGGCCCTGTATGTGCTAATTGTGTGTGCCTGTATCTGTATGTTTTTATGTCCATGTGGCCCTGTGTGTGCTAATTGTGTGTGCCTGTATCTGTATGTTTTTATGTCCATGTGGCCCTGTATGTGCTAATTGTGTGTCCATGTGGCCCTGTATGTGCTAATTGTGTGTGCCTGTATCTGTATGTTTTTATGTCCATGTGGCCCTGTATGTGCTAATTGTGTGGCCCTGTATGTGCTAATTGTGTGTGCCTGTATCTGTATGTTTTTATGTCCATGTGGCCCTGTATGTGCTAATTGTGTGTCCATGTGGCCCTGTATGTGCTAATTGTGTGTGCCTGTATCTGTATGTTTTTATGTCCATGTGGCCCTGTATGTGCTAATTGTGTGTCCATGTGGCCCTGTATGTGCTAATTGTGTGTGCCTGTATCTGTATGTTTTTATGTCCATGTGGCCCTGTATGTGCTAATTGTGTGTGCCTGTATCTGTATGTTTTTATGTCCATGTGGCCCTGTGTGTGCTAATTGTGTGTGCCTGTATCTGTATGTTTTTATGTCCATGTGGCCCTGTATGTGCTAATTGTGTGTGCCTGTATCTGTATGTTTTTATGTTCATGTGCCTTAAACATTTGACATCTTTAGCAGTCCTAAATTAAAGCACAAAGTGCAAAACTGAGAAAATTATACCATTATTCAATTTGGGTATGTATGTGAAATCTATGTGATATGTTTTTAGTCAATACATTTGAAGGAGATGTTAAACATTGTATTTCTGGTTTACATAATATCAAGGTTAATGTATGTGTGCTTGGCTATGTGAAATTAATAGTGGTGTGATACCTGGACAGATTCTATATTTACCCTTCTGCAAAGACTGTCACTATATTAATTTATATACATGTATATACATTTTTATGCAATAAAACCCCTCAAAACAAGTTATTCAGTAAACCAGAATTCCCTCAAAACCAGATGTTTTCTGTGGACCTTTTTTAAATATCAGTACCCATTAAAACCCTTTTTTTAAACTTGGTCCCATTGGTGTCCAGTTTAGAGGGTTAACCTGTATGTATATAATTTTTGCACTGGTTACATTATTGAAAATATTTGCCATGATGTTTAACCTTTGGCAAGCTTGAAAGGTCTAATACAGAGCATGTACATATCAGTATACATGTATCATCTTGGGGAAAACTATGCAATATTAACATATGGTTAATATTAATTACATATATTAAAGTCACAGACCCTAGTTTTTCACTATTTGAGCCATTTTTGATCATTTAAATTTGACATTATTTACAATTATTGTTTACAATGTGCATTTTCGTACATACAAAGTGTTTCTAGTCATCCTGGTGTTTGCGATACCATGAAAAACATTTTTCATAATTCTAAAAACACACATACCTCTGAGAAGTAACAGTTATGAAGAAGAGCTCTAATTTACTTTAGAGTGTATTTCCCCATTTCAACATCACAAACTCATGTTTTAATCTATTGTAACTTTATCCAAATGTGTTACAGCTTGGGATTTTCAGGTGATATGCAGACTTTTTCGGCGATGGAATAAAACGCTACTGGCATAGAGCAGACACACATTTTAATTTTTAAAAAAACCCATTGTAATCTCGGGTGGTACACAGCTGCGTACCTGCGTATATGGAAGCTAGGCCCCTGACAGGTTTGTAGACTAACCAAACTTATCGTCTGTTTTTACGAGTTAAAACTAGGGTCTGCGACTTTAAGTTGTGTTGAAGAATCCTGGAGGTATAAAATAGACCAACATTCCTGGCCATTCACATCAGACATTCATTCATTTCAACTTGCTTTGGATTATTATCCAATTAAAGTTCAAGCATGCTGTCCTGGAGATACACTTCAGCTAGAGTTGTCTGTCCAGGACTGTGGGTTAATAGTTAGGTGTTAGTGTGGAGAAGTCAGTGTGGAGAAGTCGGTGTAATGGTCTTACACTTGCTCATTGAGTTGTTAAAACTTGCTTTGGGTTGGAGCCAGTACCAAGATGTGAACCCAGTACCTACCAGTCTTGACCACAACACCACCAAGGCTAGTCACATCAATTTTATTTTCATTTATATTTATTTTCCTGCTAAGAATCGAGCATTCTGTTGTGGGCACACACCTCAGCTGTCTGGGTTGTCGGTTCAGGACAGTGGGTTAGTGGGTAGTTGCTAGTAGTTAGTGAGAGAGAAGTCGGTATAATGACTTTACACCTGGTTAGTTATTAAACTTGGTCTGGGTGAGAGCCGGTACGTGGATGCGAACCCAATACCTAGTAGCCTTAAGTTTGATAGCTTAACCACTACCACTGATGTCAGTGTCACATCATTATCATGCTATGATTGTACATAGAGAATAATTAGTTAATGACATACATGTAGGATACCGGCCTTGAATGGGAAATTCTGCGTGGCTTGGCGAATGGAATTTCTCATTTGTCCTGAATAGGATAAAGACGATATATAGAGATTATTATATAAGCTTGTATCTTGTACTGATTTTAAGAAATGAGTGTCAGGAGTTTTGTATTGCCCGAGTGAGAGCGAGGGTAATACATAAATCTTGACACGAGTTTCATAAAAATCAGTACGACACACACGCGAGTGTAATAATTTCTTTATTATCCATATTATTATTGTTATTTTTTATGTCTCAAAATGTTTCAACCACAAGTAGGAAACGATGAAATGATGTCATATTTCAAATGCAAAGTCTGAGCTAGGACTGGGGAAAACAATGTCATGGTATGACATCGCTTCCCAAATTTACATCATTACACTTGTTATTACACATGTGCTTCTTATGATTATTATTAACTCGGTTATGATGAACCATGTGGATAATAACCTACATTATTAACTAGTTATTATTTTGTAATGTAGCTATGTGTGTGATGTCACATGAGTGATGTCAAAAGTCATAATCTACTAGTATACATTTATGACTTTGCTTTAATCGGTCATCATAATTGGCCAATTGAAATGGTGGTTACAGGATATATATATATATATATATATATATATATATATATATATATATATATATATATATATATATATTGTAGATAAACGTTTCTGGTGTTTTACTGCATTTTATCACATACATGTCTGTTAAGGTTGTATATGAAACTTCAATCGGGTGAGCATCCACCATTCATATGTGCTTTTGAAATATTGACTACTTCCTCTACATTGTGATATACATGTTTGTCCTTAAATATATTTAATTTCTTATTTATATTAAATATCAGTTACTTACACTGTTGTTTGTGTTCTTTCTGATTTTTTTTTGTTTTTGTATTGCCTTGCATTTCTGTTTAAAGCTTTTCTAGACGCAGGCTCATCAGACATAATTTTTGGAATTGTGGTGTAGTAAAAACTGTAGATTATGAAAGGTTTGTGGAAATAGATAGATAATTAAAAATAGCAATATGTTATCCACACAATAATATGATGACTGCTTCAAGAAAAACAAAATGAAAAAATTAATTTATTACAATATTAATTTGTGAACCAACAAATGGAAACCCACAAAAGCTGGAATCATCACCAAACATCTGTCGTTGGCAGTTGTTTGGTCTTCAGACTCCAGTTCAGATCACAGCTAGCAAGCAGAACTGACAAAGAAAGAAAGAAAGAAGAAAATGTTTTATTTAACGACACGCTCAACACATTTTATTTACAGTTATATGGCGTCAGACATATGGTTAAAGACCACACAGATATTAAGAGAGGAAACCCGCTGTCACCACTTGATGGGCTACTCTTTTTAATTAGCAGCAAGGGATCTTTTATATGCACCATCCCACAGACAGGGTAATACATACCACGGCCTTTGATATACCAGTCATGGTGCACTGGCTGAAACGAGAAATATCCCAATGAGCCCACTGACGGGGATCAATCCCACACCGACCGCGCATCGAGCAGGCGCTGTACCACTGGGCTACGTCTCGCCCCCAAGAACTGACAAATGCCAGCCATTCATTTTATTTCATTTAATACTAATTTTCAAGCTTATTATATATCCAGTGAACATTCAAGCATATTGTCCCGTCATCTGGGCTGTCTGTCCAGGACAGTGCATTAGTAGTTGGTTGTTGGTGGTTACGGCGAGAGAAGTCCCTGTAGTGGCCTTACACCTATACCCATTAAGTTGTTAAAACTTGCTTTGTTGTGGAGTCGGTATCAGGCTGTGAACTCTGTACCTACAGGGGTTTCCCTAGAGCGATAAGCCGACACGGCCCGTGCTCCCTTAGCCAGCCAAGTAAGCGCCTTCATGTCTGGTAAGCGCCTTAACTGCAGGACCGTGTCGGCTTAATTTGTAACATGTATACAAAACAATGGAGCTGTGATCCGTAACGTCATTCACCACACATTATCACACTTCCATTTGGTATCTCTGCAATTCTTTAGATGTTCACTTTGAGGTCCATTGATCGCACCGTTTTAATTGTCGGCGGGCTTGTGCTGGTCACGTGGTACAGGTGATCGGCTACTACTAATCCGCCAGATAACTGCTTGTTGTAATAATGTCTGTAATGCTTGGGAATTACGCATCAAGACAAATCAAAGAAAATACCTATTAATTGAATAAACATACCTTTTGAAGGTGAAATTCTTGAGTAAACATGTCACCACCATTATTTTAATTTTGTAAAGTCCTTGAATCAAAGTAAAAAAACAAACCGAACTGCATGTCAATTTGAATACACAAGGGCCGAAAGACATGTCGGCTATCCCAAGGGCTGAGTTCAGCCAGACCGAGCGAAAACAAAACGTTCGCTACACTGGTTTGTGTGCGCTTCACGTTAAACCAAATGGACACGACGGACACCAATCAAATAGTTCGCGAACGTTAGGAAGAACGTTCGTTGGCTGAACTGAGGAAAGCTCTCGGCGTAATATACGTCACGCTTCAGAGTCAGCTGACACCCACGTGTCAAGAGACATCGTTGCGGACATGAACAATACGATTAGGCCTACACGGAAGTAAATTGATGTAAATGTGTAGAAAAAAACAATAGTTGTTTTGCATCTATGAATACCTAAGCAGTTTCGTTATTTCCTTTGTCTTTGTTAATTTTGTACCTATGGTCGAGAGCACGCACTGAGATCGCGATCGCAGGAAATGAACATGCAGTATTTATACAAATTGCAGTTAAACGTACACTGAATTAGTTTACAATAATCATATTTGTTTGATATGTAGTTTGTTAAACTGTGAGGTGACAAGCATTTAACACGACGCTGAAATCAACAGCAACAACATGGCGCAAATTATGAAATTGTTGGGGGTGGGGAATTGATGGGTTATTATATTAAAAAGTTTTAACCCCCCCCCCCCCAAAAAAAAAAAACCACCCAAAAACAACCCCAACATGATTTGATGGATTGAAGGCAAACACTTAACTGTTTTCAACCCACTACCCCACTTCTTTTGGCTTGATTTTTGTGTTATAATGATGCTATATATGTAAGCGCCTTAAAAAAATCCTGGGGAAAGGCCTGACCTACCAGTACCTACCAGCCTTATGTCCGAAGGCTTAACCACTACACCACTGAGGAAGCCATTAATTTACAACTATTTCTTTATATTTCAACAACCGTGGAATCCAGGACCCAACGTAACTTGATTGGGTTTGATAATTTGATTACACTAATTCCCACGTCAACAAGTTTGATAATTCTTTTAAGTCTTGACCTCAGTGTCTGCTAAGTAAATGATCTTGGCAATTTTTTATTTGACAACACACTGAACACATTTTATTTATGGTTATATGGCATCTGACATATATACACAAAGAAAAAAGTTAAGCACCCCCAGATATGATTACTTATATAATATTGGCATGCATTGCAACTGAAATTGCAATGACAATTCTGACAGGCAATATCCATAGAAAGGATGAGATCATGCAAGCATGACAATGGTGTCACATCTCATCGCCATGTGCACGTGCAACATGCCACCCATGACATTTCCAAAGTGCAGTATGGGTGCGTGCCCAAATTGGGTATTTAACGTGGCCGTCTTACACTGTTCGATCATTATCAGTGAAGATGAATCGAAGGAGAATATCAGTGGATCAAAGATCACAAATAATTGGCATGCGTAATGCAGGAATGACGTTCAAAGTCATCGGCCGTCAGCTGGGGTACCACTACACAGTAATTAGCAGACTCGTCAGGAAACATGTCGTAACCAACTCTGTGAAGAACTTGCCACAGTCAGGTAGACCGTGTGACATCAAACCGTGAAGACGTAGCACTGGGGCGGCTGGTACGGCGTCTACCGTTTGCAACAAGCACAGTGCTGAAACGTGAGTGGCTGCCCAATCACCAGCTCTCTACAAGAACGGTGACAAACCGCCTCAAACTGTTGGGATTGGCGTCCAGACGAGTCATAAGTGTCCCTTACTGTCAAAACGACACAAACGCTTACGTTTGGCATGGTGTCTAGCACGGCGAGTGTGGAATCTGAGAACATGGAGAAGGATTCATTGGTCCGACGAAAGCCGGTTCCTGCTCCATGTCATGGATGGGCGAATGAGGGTTTAGAGGCAGAAAAATATGGCTTATGCACCCAAGAACATCCAACCAACTGTCCCATACGGAGGAGGCTCGGTAATGAGTTGGGGGTGCATCTCCCATGACTGCAAGCTGGACCTAGTCACCTTTCAGGGCAATTTGACAGGTAACCAGTACATCCGTTGGGTCCTGGAACCAGTTGTCGTGCCACATTTCGACAACCACCCACTCGCTACAAGGCCTCAGTACATGGATGACAACGCCATGGCCTCATTGTTCCTTGGCTGTGACGGCGCATCTCCAGAACAACGCTGTGACGACTTTGCCTTGGCCCGCAATGAGCCCCGATCTGAATCCCCTGGAGCACATTTGGGACATTCTTGGCCGTCGAATACAGAAACTGGACCCCCATGTACAAAATCTGAGAGAATTGGAAGCTGCTTTGCATCGGGAGTGGCTGTTGCTGCCTTGTCAGAAGATCCGACACTTGACTGGGAGGGTGAGGAGCAGGCTTGAGGTGGTCATCTGAGCACGTGGAGGGTACACAAAGTACTGAACGTTTGGACTGTCAGTGTCGTCTAGGTAACCGAACATAACTTTTTACCCAGAACTGACAATCTTAAAATGTCGTATGGACTCTGTAGATCCATACTTATAACGGGTATGTTTTGCGGTGAAAACATGACTGGTGAGGTTGCGACCATATTGTGATTAAAAATTCACCACAGCTGACAATTGTTTGTGTTTTCCTATTGTCAGAATGTTGTTCTTGCCTTTCACATACATTGCCATGACTTCATTACGTCAGTAATTGCATGGCAAAAATATTTTCATTCGTCAGAAATTTCGTGGGGGTGCTTAACTTTTTTCCTTGTGTATATGTATGGTTATGGACCACATAGATATTGAGAGAGGAAACCTGCTATTGCCACTCCATGGGCTACTCTTTTTGATTAGCAGCAAGGGATTATTTTATATGCACTATCTTATAGACACGATAGCACATACCACAGCCTTTGATGTACCAGTTGTGGTGCACTGGCTGGAGCGAGAAATAGCCCAATGGGCCCACTGACAGGAATCGATCCCAAACCAACGGCACATCAAGCGAGCGCTTTACAACTGGGCTACGTCTCACCCCAAGTAAATGTTCCTTTCACATTGAGATGGGAACTCTATTAACATGCCCATGTCCACCAAAAGTTCAGGCACGCCTGTCCTGGACTTAGCCTCTGACCAATTCCGCGATATTGACCACTGAATGTTAGCTATACCCATAAATTAAAATAACACATGCCACATGACGTAAGCATTTTGTTCAATGCTAAATAAGGTGATTACATTGGGAGCATGTTAATTTTTATAGTTTTTGAGTCACGCGTAATATTGTTGCAATACTTTTGATGTAAGTTACAGCTGGCTTCTACGTGTTATTAATACATAGTTTGGATGACTGGTGTCCTCTCATAATACTTGCACAACACATTACGTAATGGATTTATGGTATACATACTAGTATTGATTTATGTTGAAAATAGACTCTAAACAGCTTAGAATGCCTGAAGAATGCTGTCATGTTGTAAGCTTGTGATCTGTACTGGTACTCTTGGGTGCATTCAGAGACATTTAAACAAAACATAATTTTTTTTATAATAACCTCACATGGTTGTATACAATTTTGTTTCACTTTCCTAGTAGGTGTACTGGGAGTACTTTAATGTAAATGAAGCCAAACAATTTAAGGTTGCTATTCAGCAAGAAAAATGGACTAGTGGAAACAAATCTCCAGGAACACTTTGAGAATTAAGTTTTATGCAAAAAGCAGAACCCTAGGGTCTGACCTTATTTTACCCTTCAGTAATAACCGAGTGATTATTTTTTTGTTTAAATGTCAGCCAGTATTGGAGATAACTGCATCTGTATGCTCACATGACAAGTTAATCAAGATTCTCACAGAAACACTGAGCTTATTATTCCAACTACAGGTATCCTCTTTTGTTGTTCTGGGATCACAGATTTGACTATTTAAAATACACATGATGGGTATAAACAAAGAAATGTTTTATTTAATGGTGCACTCAACATTTTATCTACAGTTATATGACATTGGAGAGAGGAAACCCACTACCAACACTCCATGGGCTACTCTATCAGATTAGCAGCAAGGGATCTTTTATATATGCATCATCCACAGACAGGATAGTACATACCACAACCTTTGTTATACCAGTTACGGAGCACTGGTTGGAGTACATTCAATGAGTCCACCGACAGGGATCGATCCTAGATCAGGCAAACACTCTACCTCTGAGCTACATGTGCGTCCTCCCCTATATAATGGGTATGGCTGTGGCAATCTGATAAATTAGCTTGCTAGACCAATGCAGAATATTTCTCACTGAGAAGATATGGAAAATATTTTCCCTGTTATGAGTGACTGCTGGGGTAATAAAATAAAATATTTCCTTCCTTCCCAAATTCTGAATAATTTTGTAAATTTTATCAGAAAAAATGTTGCAAAGTTCTTATCAGGCATTCGTATCAGTTCTAGCTGATCAACAGATGTCCTTGTGGTGATGTTTTCTCGATGTCGTCACCAGTATTAATGTTTGTATTTAAATTCTATTTCAGTGCAAGGGGCGGGAGGTAGCCCAGTGGTAAAGTGCCCACTTGATGCATGGTCAGTTTGGGATCAATCGCAGTTTGTGGGCTCATTGGGTTATTTCTCATTCCAGCCAGTACACCATAACTGGTATATCAAAGGCTGTGGTATGTGCTATCCTGTCTCTGGGATGGTGCATATATAAGATCCTTGCTACTAATGGAAAAATGTAACGGGTTTCCTCTCTAAGACTGTATGTCTAATTACCAAATGTTTGACATCTAATTACCAAATATTTGACATCTAATAGCTGATGGTTGATAAATCAATGTGCTCTAGTGATGTTGTTAAACAAAAGAAACTTCTTTTATATGAGTAAATAACTAAGGTTGCTGCCGACAGTCACTTTTCGCACCCTTGTTTTGGCTTCGCACACAATAAATATAACATGTTATCGTAATTTCATTTGAAATCCATATTCGTAAAAGATACAATTTTTTAAATCACAAAATGTTCTTCAAACATATTCAGGTGCATTAGTAATGTTCAAACAAATAATTTCAATAGCAATTTTGCGATTTAGAAATTGGTTCAATTTATCAGTCCACTTCGTCAGTCGTGGATTAGAATTCCACCAACAACTCAATTTAAAATCTTTCAAATTTTCAAAAGATGAAAATAACTGAATATGTAACGAATGTCCATGAAACAAAACAAAAAACCCATCAAGGTGGTGTTGTTAACGTGGAAGCACCTACTGACAAACGGATGTATGCAACTAATGATACTTACTGTCCAGTTGAAGCACTTCGTTAATCGAAAAAACCCACCCAGACGCCAAATCACTATTTAATCATTGCTCAAAGGATGCCTTAAATTCACCAATGAAATACTGAATCTGTCTGGTACACCACAATTCCCATGAAACAATACCAGTTTAGTCGCTTCATGACCGACATTTGCAGGCAATCAAAAACTAAAGTGTGAACCAAATTCTTAACAACAACGACAAATTGCTCTCCTACTTTTATTTTTCGTTAGATTTTACCCACATTTTGTCCAGACAGAAATCTTGAAAAAACCCATTACAATGACACATTTCCACATACTAGATGATAACCATGTCAACTATATCGACTTCGCTGAGATCGCATCTAGGACAAAAATCATGTAATTTTGTGCCGGCTGCCATTTTGACTTTTTATGGAATATTCTCCAAGAGGGGTGAAAGGATGACTTAAATTCACCAATGACGTCATATTTAAACAAAAAATGGCAGACGGCAGAAAACTGCATGTATTTTGCCCTATGCTATCTCAGCGAAGTCGATACTGGCGACATCATTACAGTCTCGTATGTGGAATCTGTGTCACTGTAATGGGTTTTTCACAACTTGTGTCTGGATAAAATTTGGGGGAAATGTAACGTAATTAAAGGTAGGAGAGTAATTTATTGTAGTCGTTAACAATTTGGTTCGGACTTTAACACCATATACACAGCACACTGCTTGTGAGCAACAAGCATCCAGGCAATGAGTCTTTGAAATGAGGCACATCATGTTTATGAGTGGGCATCGAAGTGAATCTGCTGTTAGAAGTTATAACAGAGATTTCCCATCCATACAAAAAAATACATATTAGCACAACTTGGTCGACCATGGCAAACCAGAAACTTGTCCCGTCTACTGTTTCGGCGCCTCAAATGCTTGTTCCATCGGAAAATCCAGCAGTTCAGTCAATTTCGCACAATTTCACATCAACCGGGTTCATTTCTAATTCTTCTTTTCAAAATTGCACTTTCCAGTTTGGCGGCAATTGACAATAATTAAATTAAGTGTGAATTGTTTACTGATGGTGCTGAACATTGAATTCTTCTCGTGAGTGCATTAAAAAACTTTGCAACGTCACAACATTTGATGACGTCATTTATTTTATATTTATATCTAGTATTACTGAGCGTTAAAGAAACAAATAAAATAATTCAAAATAAAATATGAACTTTTAGTAGTAGTATTAATAAGTATGTTTGAAATTTAATTATAAGGATCGTCTGTAATTTCTTTTACGTTCATCGGGGTATGAACCAAAAAAATCATCCGCAAACTTCTGCGAGAACGGCTTCGCCGATTCACAGTTTGCGGATGATTTGGTTTTTGTTCATACACCGATGAACGTAAAAGAAATTACAGACAATCCTTATATAACAAGCAAACAACATTGTTCACAGGTCGGTATTATTTTTGTTTTCATAATTCTGGACAAAATATTAATATTAACTTTTAAAAGATGAAAAATGAAAAGTAACTTTTGTCAAAATATCTATATCATATTAAAAAGTTACCATTGGATATGTTTTATTTATTGTGTACGAAGCCAAAACAAGGATCTGAAAAGTGACTATCGTGGACTTTAAAAATATATATTTAAGACTGCAGCTTTAATTATAAACTGTAGGACGTTTGACATTAGCATGTGGTGTATGATTTCAGAGAATGAATGGAAATCACTTTCACAATTCCTTTTTGTTGTACTGTCACTGACATTTTTTGTAGTTGTTAACAATTTGGTTAGGACAGTACTACTGTCCTAACCAAAACGTTAACAACTACAAAAAATTACTCTCCTACCTTTAATTACCCTTACATTCCCCCCAAATTTTGTCCACACACAAATTGTGAAAAAACCATTACAGTGACACAGCTTCCACATATGAGACTATAACGATGTCGCCAGTATCGACTTTGCTGAGATAGCATAGGGCAAAATACATGCAGTTTTCAGCCGTCTGCCATTTTGCTTTTTTATAGAATATTCTTCAAGAGGGGTGAAAGCCTCCTAAGTACGTGACATAATTAATATAAAATCAATGATCTTTAGTGGTATATTTAAACAAACAAAAAATAATTTTAAAAATTAATATGACGTCATCACGTTTGCTTTTATATCATAACATGTTGCGACGTTGCTAGATTAAGTCATATCCTTTCACCCCTCTTGGAGAATATTCCATAAAAAGTTAAAATGACAGCCGACACAAAATTACATGCTTTTTGCCCTATGCGATCTCAGCGAAGTCGATATTGGTGACATGTTATCATCTAGTATGTGGAATCTGTGGCATTGCAATGGTTTTTCCTACATTTCTGTCTGAACAAAATGTGAGTAAAATCTAATGAAAAATAGGAGAGCAATTTTTGGTAGTTGTTAACATTTTGGTTCGGACTTTAGCTGATTGATGTAGCAAAAATAAATAACTTATTGTTTTTGCATTTAAAATTATTTCATTTTACCTTTTTTCTTTTAAATTCAATTTCAATGCCAGACTAATATTAAATCTCATATGAGTGTACAACAGATGTTATCACCAATATTAATATTTTAATTTAAATTCTATTAGTGCCAGACAGATGTTAGGTATGAGTGTATAACAGGATCCAATTTCACAAAACATTGTACATTTGTTTACAACTAGCAGTTATACCGGTCAAACGTTTTCGTGTGTGTGGCATCTATTTCATGCAGAAAATTACATTATTATGTAAGATTAAGCATTTTAAGGTCAAATGAAAATGAAATATGAGTACTTCAAACTATTTTAGTTATTCTGTTAATAGTAATAAGAACTGTTGTTGAGTCATAGATTTACGTTTACGTCTAAAACTAAGCTCATTATGCTTTGTGAAATTGGGGCCTGATATCCTTGTAGTGATGTTTTCTCTAACTCATCGCCTATATTAATATTTTATTTAACTTCTGTTATACTGTCAGACCGATGCTGTGGTATGAGTGTACAACAGATGACATGTGGTTTCAGTGCCAGACCGATGCTGTGGTATGAGTGTACAACAGATGTCCATGTGGTCATATTTCCTTTATGTCATCGCCAATATTAATATTTTAATTTAACTTCTGTTTCAGTGCCGGACTGATGCTCTGGTATGAGTGTACAACAGATGTCCATGTGGTCATGTTTCCTCTATGTCATCGCCAACATCATTGGCCTCGTCCTGCACTGGCTGTACTACCAGGAGAAGTCGCAAAGCACATCCAACTCAAGCACGGACATCGCGGAGATGAAGAAGGTAATGCAGTACAAACCCACCCCATCGCTTCTGGCCATGCTCGGACTCCAGGCTCACCACACGTTCTTCGCATTCGAAGACCATTTCAACACGTTCGAGGAAGTGAGTCTCGCGTGCAGAAAAGCAGGGCTGGAGAAGTGTGGTCTGATAATTGGGGTGGACTTCAGTGCCAGTAACGAGTGGCAGGGCAGGAAGACGTTTTCGAGTCAGAATCTTCACAGGATAATACCAGGAAGGATTTACAACCCATACCAGAAGGTGATCTCCATCATTGGGAAGACGTTGGAACCGTTTGACGATGACAATTTGATTCCAGCGTTCGGCTTCGGTGACAGATCTACTCTTGGAATGGATGTCTTTTCTTTCGTATCATCTGGGGAAATGTGTTGTGGTTTTTCAGAAGTATTGGATCGCTATTCTGATATCGCTACAAGAGTCGAACTAGGTGGACCAACAAATTTTGTGCCTGTGATTTACAAAGCCATAGATATAGTGAAAGAAAGCAGCAAGTATCATATTTTGATCATCATCGCAGACAGGCAGGTTAATGAGGAACAAACGACAATTGCCGCGATTGTGGAGGCCTCCAATCATCCGCTGAGTATTATTCTGGTTGGTGTGGGCGACGGACCGTGGGATGTTATGGAAGATTTCGATAACTGTTTACCACAGAGGGAATTTGATAATTTTCAGTTTGTTAATTTTCATGCCGTTACCGCGAAAGCCAGAAATCCAGAAACAGCTTTTGCCCTGCACGCATTGATGGAAATTCCTGATCAATATAAAACAATAAAAGCCCTTGGTTACATCACACAGACTAATGAAGGCAATGGTAACTGTGTACAAAGTCTGGAGGCAGAACAGTTAGAACACAAAGCTTGTTGATCATGCAAAGGACATATTTATTTAATGACATAACGCCATTTTGACAGGTTATTGAGGGAGAGAGAGAGAGAGAGAGAGAGAGAGAGAGAGAGAGAGAGAGAGAGAGAGAGAGAGAGAGAGAGAGAGAGAGAGAGAGACCACCCTGCTGTGCCACAGAGTCCTTCCATGACGCACTTTGTATGCACTTTCTCATAAGCAGGACGATACCTACCATAATGTTTGATAGACTAGTCATAGAGAACTGATTATTATGCAGACAAAGACAGACGTGTATGAAACATCTAGAATGACAGGGAGATTAGTGTGCAAGGGATATGTTAATTGATTCACTCACTTAAACTGTATTTTTGGAGTTTTGACTTGTATATGGATGGATGAGTGGGTGTGTATTTGGGTGGATGGATGGATGGATATAGAGATATAGAGGTGAATGGAAGCTGGATGGATAGTTTATTATTACTGTGTCATAATGTTACAGAACACCACAATGATTGTATGTAAGGAATAAAGCCATTCACTATTACATAATGTTTATATTTCTGGGCTTTTTTAACAATTAAAATCAGTTACATTTTCTTGCTTCAGATATTAATGTTTGTATATAGTCAATGTGTTTCTGGTTATAATGCATGTAATGTTTGTATATATTCAATGTGTTTCTGGCTATAATGCATGTAATGTTTGTATATATTCAATGTGTTTCTGGCTATAATGCATGTAATGTTTGTAATTTTAGTTAAAACTGGATTTTGCCTCATAATGTTTTTTAATATGCACACAGTTATGGGAACGTAAAAATCTAACCAAAATTTTATGGCGATCAAAATCATATTGGATATATGTAAACAAAAAAGTCATTAATATTTAACAATTATTGACACATTTTAATGGCTACAAAGCGAGCAATGTCATATGTATTTTACTTGTTTTATTTTGACTAAAAATAATTTGATGAAACTTGATTCAGTGAGACCATGAATTACCCATGTCAGTTGTTTTTAACATATTTGTTTTAATGTAACTAATATTAACAATGGACTACATATTTCTAATAGTACTTTTTAATGAAGCAAATATTATTGAAAGGAAAGGAAAGAAAATGTTTTATTTAATGATACTCAACACATTTTATTTACGGTTATATGGCATCAGACATATGGTTAAGGACCACACAGATACAAGAGCCAGCCTTGGCCGGCTCCTCCGTTCATGACAGGAAAGGTGGGGGGAGGGGAGAGGAGGGACCGCCTGCACTGGCAGGTGCAAGGGAGCACCAGCAGCCCGATCAAATCAGTAGCAGGTGGGTGGGGGTGGTGGTGGTGCTATGGAATTTGAATGGAGCAATTAAATGCCAAAGAGAAAAGGGTGCGCATTTTTGATTGAGGGAATTTGGTGCAATTTTGAACGGTCGGTCGAAAGGTAAATGGCCGAGCTAATATAGGTTTTGATATTAGTGAATCGAGAGTAGCTCGTTAATTTTAGACCTCTACGATGCTGTGGTGTCTCCCTAGGTTGCCCATAGGACCCTTATAAAGGGCCTGACCGCTTCTGGTCATGGCATCACCAAGTACCAAGTTATTACCAGCAGCAAGTATTGAGGGTTTGGGTGGGGGAGGCCGATATTCTTTTGTTCAGCTTCCCCCGGGTGCATTGCATTTGTGTACTCGGAACCGGTATTCTTTTGTCCGGTTTCTTATTAGAGTACGTGCTGGGCAATTAAATGGGGGCGGGTGCATTGTTATCATTAGTCAATGCACCCTGTGTACTGATGCAGTGAGAGTGTAGTCTGTGTGTGAATCCTAGTTTTGTATTAAGGTTGTACCTATTGTCTTAAGTCCCTATTCTAGTGAGTTCAACAGTCATTCATGACCACCCATCCCCCTCCGTCCTTGTATAGCATTGAATACAATGACGGAGGGGGAGTTAAACTAGCCTAGCTATCTAATTTGAAGGGTTAAACCCTTATAGTGTAGGTATTGGTTTAAAAAGCCTAGTGCTTGGCATACTTAACTTTATTACCAATGCAATGAAACGAAACTAACGGTGGCAAGTAGCAATTGTATACATATATGCACCAATCTAGGTACTTAGTTTGAAGAATTTTGATTCCCGCCCCCTAAATATAGGATTTTAGTAGGCTTACTTGGTTTGTCTTCAGGCTATCTGGATAGTTGGGTATCGGTTTTCCTGCATGTCTTTGCTTCTGGAACCCTAGTTGACTTACCTTAGTTAGCTAGGATGGAATGCATCAGTAATAAAAAAAACATGGTGTGGGTGCAAAGACAAATTCGTGCAGTTTATTTACAGCTCAAACAGGCAACAGAGAATGCTTCTTAAAGGGTGGAGGTGAATCGAGGTGTTAGAGGGTTTAGTTTCTGGAAGTGGATGCAGGACTTTAGTCTTATTCTGTTGCTTTAAAAACTAATTGAATGATGGTATTTAACAACTGGATATTACATGTCTTTGTTAAACACTGTGATATATCCAGATCTTCATGCACTGGTGTTTAGTCATCACTGCCTATGCTAAACCCTTGAGCATTGTCCTTAGGAGATAGTACCTTATGTGACCCACTGTCCTTAGGACATTGTACCTTATGTGGTATTTATCCTTCATTACTGCCATTTAGTAACTTGTGTGGTGTTGACCCTTCAGCACAACTCTAATAATTGTCACCTATATGAGATTGTTCCTCAGTATTGCTTACCAGTGATACTGTGGTATTGACAATGTAGACTACCTTTGGGATACAGCATTTATATTTTAACACTACCCTTTCGATAAAACATTTTAGCACTGCCCTTTGGATGTGGCATTGCTATTTTAGCACTGCCTTTTGGATGTGGTATTGATATTTTAGCACTGCCCTTTGGATGTGGTATTGATATTTTAGCACTGCCCTTTGGATAAAACATTGATGTTTAAACACTGCCCTATGGATGAGGCATTGATGTTTAGCACTGCCTTTTGGATGCGGCATTGCTATTTTAGCACTGCCCTATGGATGAGGCATTGATGTTTAGCACTGCCCTTTGGATGAGTATTTTAGCACTGCCCTTTGGATGAGTATGTTAGCACTGCCCTTTTGGATGAGGCACTGATATTTTAGCACTGCCCTTTGGATGGGGCATTGATATTTTAACACTGCCCTTTGGATGAGGTATTGATATTTTAGCACTGCCCTCTGGATGTGATATTGACATTTTAGCACTGCCCTTTGGATGTGGTATTGGTATTTTAGCACTGCCCTTTGGATGTGATATTGACATTTTAGCACTGCCCTTTGGATGTGATATTGGTATTTTAGCACTGCCCTCTTGATGTGATATTGACATTTTAGCACTGCCCTTTGGTTGTGGTATTGGTATTTTAGCACTGCCCTTTGGATAAGACATTGATGTTTAAACACTGCCCTATGGATGAGGCATTGATGTTTAGCACTGCCTTTTGGATGAGGCATTGCTATTTTAGCACTGCCTTTTGGTTGAGGCATTGCTATTTTAGCACTGCCCTTGTGAAATTAATAGTGGTGTGATACCTGGACATAAAACCCCTCAAAACAAGTTCTTCAGTAAACCAGAATTCCCTCAAAACCAGATGTTTTCTGTGGACCTTTTTTAAATATCAGTACCCATTAAAACCCTTTTTTTAAACTTGGTCCCATTGGTGTCCAGTTTAGAGGGTTAACCTGTATGTATATAATTTTTGCACTGGTTACATTATTGAAAATATTTGCCGTCGGTATAATGACTTTACACCTGGTTAGTTATTAAACTTGGTCTGGGTGAGAGCTGGTACTGGGATGTGAACCCAGTACCTAGTAGCCTTAAGTTTGATAGCTTAACCACTACACCACTGATGTCAATGTCACATCATTGTTATCATGATACGATTGTACATACAGAATAACTAGTTAATGACGTAGGATATCGGCCTTGAATGGGAAATTCTTCGTGGCTTGCCGAATGGAATTTGTCATTTGGCCTGAATAGGATAAAGATGATATCCTACGTCATTAACTAGTTATTATCTTTATCCTGTAGACCATAAAAATTAAGGGGAAAAGCTATTATTTCTGTTATTTCAGCTATATTGTGTGATGACCTAAAAATCAAATGAGTGATTTTGTAAGGTATGCTATGCGTGTGATGTCACATTAGTGACATCAAAAGTCATAATCTGCTAGTATACATTTATGACTGCTTTAATTGGTCATCATAATTGGCCAATAAAAACAGTGGTTGCAGGATATATATATATATATATATATATATATATATATGTGTGTCTGTGTCTGTGTCTGTGTATGTGTATGTGTATGTGTATACGTGTACGTGTACGTGTACGTGTACATGTACATGTACATATACACATACATACACACATATACACACACACATACACATACATACAGATACACATACAGATACATATACATATACATATACATATACATATACATGTACATGTACATATACATATATATATATATATATATATATATAACGTAGATAAACGTTTCTGGTGTTTTACTGCATTTTATCACATACATGTCTGTTAAGGTTGTATATGAAACTTAAATCGGGTGAGCATCCACCATTCATATGTGCTTTTGAAATATTGACTACTTCCTCTACATTGTGATATACATGTTTGTTCTTAAATATATTTAATTTCTTATTTATATTAAATATCAGTTACTTACACTGTTGTTTGTGTTCTTTCTGATTTTTTTTTTGGTATTGCCTTGCATTTCTGTTTAAAGCTTTTCTAGACGCAGGCTCATCAGACATAATTTTTGGAATTGTGGTGTAGTAAAAACTGTAGATTATGAAAGGTTTGTAAAAATAGATTGATAGAAATGTCAAAAAATATGAAAGATGGTGGTATTAAAGTTACATTAATAGAAGAATTTATTAAAGCACAAAAAAATTGCTTGGATTAAAAGATTAGTGAACACCGATTCAAAATGAAATGGATTGATTATTCATGAGTATACATTTTTAGGTAATATAATGGTTTTTGACTCTGAAGGAATAGAAAAACACTGTCGATATATTTATAATTATTTCTGGAAAGAAATATTAATGGCGTGGGGAACATATCTTCAAAAATGCAAATCAAACTCTGTGTTTGAAAAGAAGGAGGGATAAAATTTATTAATGATTTATTTCACGATAGAGGTAAATTTTTAACTTATCATGAATTTAAGTTTGCTTTTAATATCAATACTAATTTTTTAACTTATCAAGGTGTAATTAATGTGGTAAAACAATATTTCAAATTGTGTGAAGTTAAACTGAAAAATAAGCTGCCGTCTGCTATATTGCCATATAATATCACAATGTTAAATACAACTGTTAGAGGAAGTAAACATTACTATAATACTTTATTAAATTCGTCGTTCTCAAAATCGGCGTACAACTTAAAATGGGAAATTTTTTTAAACTGTACTTTTTCAGATTCTGATTGGAAAAATATAAATACGATTCCTTTATGCTGTACTAATAGTAGTGAATTGCACTGGTTTCAGTTTAAAATAATTCATAATATACTTTCTGTTAATACCTATTTATATAAAATTGGTTATATTTCTTGTCCGAAGTGTAATTTTTGTAATTTAGAACTTGGTACAATTATCCATTTATTTTGGGAATGCACTTTAGTCAACTCAATTTGGACTGATATTCAGAAATGGATTCATGTAAAAATTGGCAGCAACATTAAATTTAATAAAGAAAATGTAATTTTTGGTTTTAAAACCAGAAATAATGATCCCGTTAATGCCATTGTACTTGTTACAAAAGACTTAATATTTAAAAGTAATTTCAGTGAACATGTACCCAGTTTGAAATGGATCCAAAAAGAGTTGACTGAATACTATTATGTGACAAAAGCAACAGCTTTTTCCACGTGCAATTATGATAAATTCACCAAATTTTGGTCAATTTGTCACAATTTATTTAAAACTTAGATTGTATTTTTTTCTCTTCTTTTTGATATTTAGTATGTCCTCGGTCTCCTTTTGAATTTTTCATACATGTATGTTGGATTATTAGTCACATATATTTGATTTTGTAGCTAAATATATCTTTAACTACTTTATTTTTCATGTAGTTAAATATCTCTTTGTCATATTCACTGCATATATATGTGTGTGGATATCATGTCAATAAAAATGGGAATAATTAAAAAAAAAAAAATAGCAATATGTTATCCACACAATTTGATGACTGCTTCAGGAAAAACAAAATGAAAAAATTAATTTATTACAATATCAATCAGTGAACTAACAAATCGAAACCCACAAAATTGGAATCAACACCAAACATCTGTCATTGGCAGTTGCTTGGTCTTCAGACTCCAGTTCAGATCACAGCTAGCAAGCAAAAAAAAGTTTTTAAAAAGAGTAAAGTTTGTTTTATTTTATGACGCCACTAGAGCACATTGATTTTTTATCTTATCGACGTTAAACATATGGTCTGACACTGTTTTTTAGAGGAAACCTGCTGTCGCCACATAGTCTACTCTTTTACGACAGGCAGCAAGGGATCTTTTATTTGCGCTTCCCACAGGCAGGATAGCACAAACCATGGCCTTTGTTGAACCAGTTATGGATCACTAGTTGGTGCAAGTGGTTTACACCTACCCATTGAGCCTTGCGGAGCACTCGCTCAGGGTTTGGAATCGGGATCTGGATTAAAAATCCCATGCCTCGACTGGGATCTGAACCCAGTACCTACCAGCCTGTAGACCGATGGCCTAACCACTATGGCTGTTAGCTAGTAAGCAGAACTGACAACTGCCAGCCATTCATTTTATTTCATTTAATACTAATTTTCAAGCTTATTATATATCCAGTGAAGATTCAAGCACATTGTCCCATCATCTGGGCTGTCTGTCCAGGACAGTGCATTGGTAGTTGGTTGTTGGTGGTTACTGCGAGAGAAGTCCGTGTAGTGGCCATACACCTATACCCATTGAGTTGTTAAAACTTGCTTTGTGGTGGGGTCTGTATCAGGCTGTGAACTCTGTACCTACCAGCCTTAAGTCCAAAGGCTTAACCACTACACCACAGAGGCCAGTGGAAGCCATTAATTTATAACTATGTCTTTAGATTTCAACAACCATCAAATCCAGGACCCAAACTAACTCAGTGTGATTGGGTTTGATAATTTGATTATACCAATTCCCAAGTCAACAAGCTTGATGATTCTTTTAAGTCTTGACCTCAATGTCTGCACATCACTAAGTAAATATTCCTGGAAATGTTTTATTTAATGACACACTAAACACATTTTATTTATAGTTATATGGTGTCAGACATATGGTTAATGACCACACAGATATTGAGAGAGGAAACCCACTGTTGCCACTTCATGGGCTACTCTTTTCGATTAGCAGCAAGGGATTATTTTATATGCACCATCCCATAGACAGGATAGCACATACCACAGCCTTTGATGTACCAGTCGTGGTGCACTGGCTGGAGCGAGAAATAGCCCAATGGACCCACTGACAGGGATCGATCCCAAACCAACGGCACATCAAGTGAGCGCTTTACAACTGGGCTACGTCTCACCCCAAGTAAATGTTCCTTTCACATTGAGATGGGAACTCTATTAACATGCCCATGTTCACCAAAAGTTCAGGCACGCCTGTCCTGGACTTAGCCTCTGACCAATTCCGCGATATTTACCACTGAATGTTAGCTATACCCATTAATTAAAATAACACATGCCACATGATGTAAGAATTTTGTTCAATGCTAAATAAGGCGATTACATTGGGAGCATGTTAATTTTTATAGTTTTTGAGTCATGTGTAATATTGTTGCAATACTTTTGATGTAAGTTACAGCTGGCTTCTACGTGTTATTAATACATAGTTTGGATGACTGGTGTCCTCTCATAATACTTGCACGACACATTACGTAATGGATTTTCTGTATACATATTGATTTATGTTGAAAATAGACTCTAAACAGCTTAGCACGCCTGAGGAATGCTGTCATGTTGTAAGCTTGTGATCTGTACTATTACTCTTGGGTGCATTCAGAGACATTTAAACAAAACGATAAAAAAATTTCACTTTCCTAGTGTGTGTACTGGGAGTACTTTAATGTAAATGAAGCCAAACCATTTAATGTTGCTATTCAGCAAGAAAAATGGACTAGTGGAAACAAATCTCCAGGAACACTCTGAGAATTGAGTTTTATGCAAAAAGCAGAACCCCGGGGTCTGACCCTGTAATTAGCAATGTCATATTTTAGACCTATTTTGACACTATTTGCCAAATTAATTAATCATGAAAATAATAGATGTATTAAAATATTCGCATGTCTTTTGTTTGATATAGCTTCATGTTTCAAAATGAGTGTTCTTCATGAATACATTCATAATACTGATACACAAATAATATACACTGTACTTTCCCCAACTGAACATATTTCCACATTCGTTTTTTGTACACCAATTTGTAGAATTTTGATAAAGAGACTGCATCACATAGGAAGTACATTTGTATGGATTACACAAACCTGCAAGATTTAAATTCCTCAGCTGAGCTTTTCCCAGCAGGAAGAGGGGAGCGACTGATCACCCAATAACTGTAATGCAGAAACCGAGCAGAGGGAAAAAAATCAATAGCTTCTCACCAGTCTAATGCACATCAAACAACTCATCTGAAGAACCTTGCCTATTAAATTTTTTAGTTAAAGATTCTGTACACTGGTAAATTCGGGCCTTGGGTTACCGACAGAAAGAGGCATGCTATTATCTCCAGACTACTGTGATAATACTGTCACGTGAAGTGAATGTGTGTCAGGATTTTCAAAATTACTTCCTCCAGCATATCATGATGTATCCACCGTATAGTACACGTGGTAGTGATATATCACAATACTTATAGGGGCAGAGAAAGCAAGAAGGAAAAAGAAAGGGAAAGAAATATTTGTTTATTGATGAGTTAGAATTGTGTAAACTGTGGCTGCTAGGCATCCAATATTGGTTACTTTAGGTAGTACTAAACCAAATAACTTCCGGCTGGGTCAAAGTTCGAGGTGCACCCAACTTTTGATAGAGAAGTGAATACCACAAGTCCTGTGATTGGTTATAAATGTGAGTGTGTTGGTTGTAAAAAATAATAGTTTCATCTGGGTAAAAAAAATGTGCAATTTTATTTCATCTAGTACCAATGTGTCAAGTAGCCTTGTGCTTGAAACATGTATGGGGTACCTGTAAAAAAAAAGTACTCGAATTTTGTGCGAAACTATGGTAGTCATAGACTCAGAAACGAGCAGCTTGACCCCCATTTTTTTCTGATTCACTTTAAGTGTAAGGGGTGGTAGTATTTATATCCGTGGCGTTTATGTCGGTTGATACGTTGCAGGTAGGAGTTTTAGCCACATATGTTACTATTGTCGTCTATGGGATTTGATTTGGTAGTATACACCCTTTAACACTTTGGAGACAGAGACAAACTGAGGCAGAGGGAGAGAGAGAGATAGAGAAAGAGACAAACATACAGACAGAGAGGGAGAGAAGAAGGGATGGAAGGGTGGGGGATCTTTTAAAGGTAGATGGGACAATATGTATACTAGTTGGGATGAGAGGGGAAATTAAAACAACTAAGCTACATGAACATCCCACCTCAGGTCAAAGAAATTATATATAATACTTTATTGTATAACATTTAGTGAAATATCTTAAAATATCAGTGAAATAAAAGTGTTATCAGTCACTCAGTGATGATAACACATTTTAGAGTGAAAATTTCACTATTTCACTCTAAAATGTGTTATCGTCACTGTAAAAAGTGTTATCTTCACTGTAAGAAAGCCGGAACTATTTTGCTGCTGGCATTTTAAAAATAAAGGTACATGTAAATTGCCAAAAGTTATATAATAAATAGAAAATTTCATGTTTTTTGTCAAATATGATTTATGTCTCATTGAGTGAAGTTTGCAATCATATCACACTTGTCGTGCAAGCATGATTTGTGAGATATGTTGGACGAAAGAACTGGCCCACACCAGAACTTGCACCCAAGACAGGCGTGCACTACAAAAGCTTGCTTTAAACATGCACATTAAATTATTTCCAATTCAATCCAATGGAAAAATGTAGAGTGCTTCCTTTGAACACTACAATTAGGCTAACAAATGTTTGAAATCCAATAGTCGACGATAAATGTGTTCTAGAGGTGTTGTTAAACAAAACAAAGTCTTATTAATACCAAAGGGAACAGGAAAATCAATAATACAAAGAGAAAAGCCATTAATGTATGTCACAGTAACAACCATCTTCATAAATCAAGGCTAATATTCGTTCCTCGTATTCCTGAATACAAGGAACGAATATTAGTCTTGATTTATATATATTGTTGATCCATTGTTAAAGTAGTCCTGTGGTTAAGTCACTATATATATATGCCCACGACAAACATCATACATAGAAGAAAGTTAGTTTTTTTGTGGGTTTTTTAATGACACAACTAGAGCATTTGCAGTCATCAGAGGAAACCTGCTATACTTTTCCTTATGCAGCAAGGAATCTTTTACATGCACTTTCCCACAGACAGGAAAGCTCATACCATGGTCTTTGACAAGTTGTGGTGCACTGGTTGGAATGAGAAAAACCCCAATCAGTTGAATGGATCCACCGAGGTGATTCGATCCTGCGATGCAAGCACCTCAAGCGATCACTCAACTGAGGTAAATCCCACCCCTACATGTACATAGAAGAAATAAGTGAGCGACTGTTTAACAACACCCCAGAACCATCATACGCAGAGCACTCACCTGCACGGTCAGCTTGGGATCAATCCCCATTGGTGAGCCCATTGGGCTATTTCTTGTTCCAGCCAGTGCACCACAACTGGTATATCAAAGGCTGTGGTATGTGCTATCCTGTCTGTGGGATGGTACATATAAAAGATCCCTTGCTGCTAATGGAAAAATGTAGCAGGCTTCCTCTTTAAGACCATATGTCCGAATGACCAAATGTTTGACATCCACTAGCCGATGATTAATAACTTAATATACTCTAGATGGTGTCATTAAACAAACTTAAAATGTTAAACTCTAGTAGTCCTGTGTAGACATCTGCATGCCCCAAGACAACTGCCGTACACTGAATGAATAAATTAATGAATTAATGAATAAACGAACAAATGGTTTAAAGACACCCAAGCACCATCATATGCAGATTCTTTAAACCATTATCATATAGTCTGATGGTAAAAAAGAGACCAGAACTCTGATGAACAATCACACAGCAACCAGCTGTTTTATTTATGAATATTCTCCATATTGTATAAATATTTTATACAGCGTATCTAAACCACTGTAGGTGGCCATTTACCCTCATATATGTGTACAACAAGCATTAAACTCTTATTCTAACTAAACAGTATGTTACTGTTCTTAAATGATCATACATAATAATGTTGATGGACATACATGTAGATACAACAGCAGTGTTGATAAACATACTTTTATTGTCAAGCCATAAGTTAGATTTGTACACACCATATTAGAAGCTGCTTCCTGCACTATGTTCTAAACCACTATATACTAGTTTCCACAATGCTACAAATACATGCATACATGTGTAGTGAGCTTTTATTGTCAATAATAACATGTATACAAGTATGCTAAACTCTTATTGTTTCTAAATATATAAATACAAGTGCACAAAACTCTTTATTCTTACGGTACCAAATATATGTAGACAAAATTTACTGTACTAAACTCTTCACCAATTATATGTACATGAAAACAAGTGCACAAAATTCTTATTCCCACTAAATATATACTGTGCACAAAACTATTACTCATAATACAGGATTACTAAACCATTACTAGTATCCTCACAAATCACACGTTACACTTACACTAAACTCTTATTCTCACTAAATAGAAGTTATGTTCACAAAACTATTATTTTACTCACATTCAGCACTCATAAATATTTGGTTAATATATAGGGATTAAACTTAGAGCAATAATGCAAGATTTTCGAACATGTAACATGACATCATTTTCAAAAACTGACAAAGGTCGATGTTGTTGAGTCAGCATACAATATATGTCCCAAATGGTAAAGATATTCTTCCCTTTAAACATCTGCTAAAATAGTATGAACACATATATTATAGAAACCAAATTGACATGATAGCAATCATTCATTATTTGTATTGCTCTACATCACATGATTTTTAATTTAATATTTAATTATTATTGATGGGGATTTTTTTCTTCCTATTAATAAAAATTAAATATTAAAATGAGAAATGTGATGTACAGTGATGGAAATATTCAATCTAACATAATTATACTTTAAAAAAGCCATGTTCTCCATTTCAGTGAACACATTATGTACAGACACTGAAATCACAAACTGGAAATAACAAATAACACTTTACAAATCAAATCAACTTCAAAATCAACAAACAAAAAAATAAAAAGTAATGCCACCCTGTAAAATAATCTGGCAGGTTGGACGAGATGGATTTTAAAGTCTTGTGAACAAGATGGATTGGACGAGATGGATTTTAAAGTCTTGTGGACAAGATGGATTGGACGAGATGGATTTTAAAAACTACATGTGATCATGTCTGTGAAAAAGAGCACAGGTATATCATGTTAAAAGTTTGTTTTGTTTAATGACACCACTAGAGCATATTGGATGTCAAACGTTTGATCATTTGACACATAGGAAACCCGCTAAATCTTTTCATTACAGCAAGGTATCTTTTATCTGCACTTTCCCACAGACAAGACAGCACATACCACAGCTGTTAATCTATGTTAATCATGGGGCATTGGTTAGGACGAGGAAAAAACTCAATCATAGAATGAGTACATAAAGGGATTCAATTCTACAACGCGACCACCCCAGACAAGTGCTCTACCAACTAAGTTAAGATCCTTTCCCTGGCTGTCAAAAGTGCAAAAAACGGATCGGAATTTAAGCAGCCTATTTTACTTAAATGCAAGGGTGTACTTAAATGAAAGTGAAAGTTTAAAGTTTATTTAACAATACCACTAGAGCACATTGAATTTTTAATCATTGGCTATTGGATTTTAAATGCAAGTGTGTACTTAAATGAAAGTGAAAGTTTAAAGTTTATTTAACAATACCACTAGAGCACATTGAATATTCAATCATTGGCTATTGGATGTTAAATGCAAGAGTGTCAGTTTTAACAATACCACTAGAGCACATTGAATATTCAATCATTGGCTATTGGATGTTAAATGCAAGAGTGTCAGTTTTAACAACACCACTAGAGCACATTGAATATTCAATCATTGGCTATTGGATGTTAAATGCAAGAGTGTCAGTTTTAACAACACCACTAGAGCACATTGAATATTCAATCATTGGCTATTGGATGTTAAATGCAAGTGTGTCAGTTTTAACAACACCACTAGAGCACACTGAATATTCAATCATTGGCTATTGGATGTTAAATGCAAGAGTGTATGCATTGTAAATAAATGCAAGACAAAAACAGGTTTTACTCCACCTGTACCCTTTTTAGCAGATTGGTCACACACAGAGTTATAGAGCGAAATAAGTAATCTAAAGACACGGTCACATGACTGTTGGTCTTGTCACTTGAAATATAAACTGAATGTATTTTCAACTTCAGCTAATACTCACTACCAGCTGCCTTAAACAGTCAGTGTAAAAATAAGCAATTTTAGTGGGTGGGTTTTTTGGTTCTGTTTTGTTTATCTGGAAGGAAAGAAGGAAATGTTTTATTTAACAATGCACTCAACACATTTTATTTACAGTTATATGGTGTCAGACCACACAGATATTGAGAGAGGAAACCCACTGTCGCCACTTCATGGGCAATGTTTTTCTGTTTTTTGGTGTTTTAACAAGAATTTGTTGATTCTTTTAACAATATAACAATGATTTAACTATGTAAGTTGATATACACCTATGTAGCTAGCTGAATAAAGTACCAGTCTAGGACTAAATGCATACTGAACAACAAAACAAACAAAGATATTAAACTCATATTTTTTCAAGATATCAAAACTTTGGTAAATAGATTGTCAAAATGAGAGTAAAATGTTCAAAAGATATTGTTAATTTTAATAAACACAAAGCTCTAACGGAATTCAAAGTGAATAATTTGAAATAAAATTAACGTAAACTAAATTAATATCTGCATATCTTGTTTTGTTCAGTATATTTTCACCTAACATTTTGTTGGGCTAATTAGTACTGAGTATTAGTATTGGAACTGTTACATGACTGTGCCTTTAAAAATAGAAAGTACAGCACACAACAGAAGACAAATGTTGGGACAATTTTCATTAGCTGATCAGATTTAAAATACACAAAAGAAAAAATATTTTTATCCTTTTTTAAATTTCTTTTTCTGAGGTTGCCTAATGATTGTTTCCAATTGTAAAGGATAAATCACAGTTTCAGTCTACTGTAACATGATCAGTTGTAACATAATCAAAAAATAAATCCCTGAATAATGCAGAACATATAACAGTAAACAAATTTTACAGTCAATCAAAACAACAAAAACAAGCATAACAATTTGCATTTAAATACAAATATTATTAGTGAACAAGCATTTCAGATAATTCTATAGAACATTAAATAAACCATAATTTGTTATTAGAATCCATTTTATACAATCTTGATTATATCGTACTAAAGCAGAGAGCAATCCTGTGAAATTTCTTATTATTAAAACATCTACAAAAAATATATTAAGACCAAAGTACCATAATATTTCTAATACATGATTATTAAAAACATTTAATTTGCATTCTCTTATAGTAAAACAAGATTTTGGTTTTGTCGATGATCAAGAAATAAAAAAGTGTATCAATAAAACAAACAAGATCACTAGAAAATAAGAACTAGTGTATGAGACACGACCTTCACCTTTAGGCAGAATCACTATTTTAACTGGTGCAAACTGGATCACATTCAATCTGACATACATTGGTAATAGTCCTCAGATATGGATATCCATCTAAGAATGAAATAACATTTATTACCCATATGGTTATAGATATTCTGGTTCATATCAAAGTGATACATCCCACTAGAATGCCAAGTGGGACGCAACACTTCGACGTCACTATTGGTACACTTCAACCTTATCAGAACATTATCGGAATGCTAATCAAATGAGTTCAGTGATATAAACTGAAATCGATTATGGGTAATAAATAGGATATTAAACTTGCTACAATTTTGTATCATGTTTATGTCCAGCGTAAAATAATTTTCATTGTCACTTGCTAAAGGTCATGACAATTGAAAATTATTTCACTTGGGACATAAACATGACATGAAATGGAAGTTCGTTTAATATCCTATAATAATGAATCTTGGTGCAGTACTCAGCATGCCAGACAAAGTATATCATCCATACTCACACTATAATATATATTTACAAGATATGACTAGATACATTTTAATATTTTTGGTTAGTCCCCAAAAATATAGATTGTTACATGATTCACTTCAGATATTTCCAATTTACATTTTTGTTTTTTTATCATTAATTTTTAATGTGAATAGGGAAATAGTTTTGTGTCATGGTAGACAAAATGTAGATAATCTAACATTAATTGATGATTTACCGTTTAAAAACTAATTATGTGAAAAAACAAGGCATAATATGAAGAATAATGCCACATAATACCTTCTATGATCTCATACTAAAAAAACAAAACTGCCTAGACCGATTGCAGAACAGAACTTTATTACACCCAGCCTGTTACACAACAGCATATGAACAACTTTTAACATTATAGTATGAAGGGACAAGATGGGTTTACAATATATAGGAATAAAATGGATTTTCCCCCAACTGCTTGTTGGACTGCAAACTAAATAACTGGCTGTTGCCTTAAGGTATCGGCTTTATTCTGCTCAGGTCGAATAGTAAATGAAGCTCAGCGCAGCCTTCAAGCATTTCCATTGTTTGCAGGATGAAGTGGATATTTAAAAATAGTGACCGGTTATTCTCTCTGTGTTCTGCATGTTCACAGTAAGATGTTCACTTCAATGTATGCATCATCACATCCTTATACACAATGTAATATTCACATACATAATAACATCCAACACAACAGTATAATCAGTTTATTATTTCCTAACATCCATCGCCACAGTATAATTACTCAACTTGTCACACATCCATTGACACAGTATAATTACACAGCTAGTCATAATTATCACATCCACAACACAGTATAATTAATCAACTTATCACATAACATCCGCTAACACTATATAATTAATTAATCAGCCTTTCGCATAACATCTACTAACACAATATAATTAGCTTGTCACATAACATCCACTAACAGTATAATTACTCAGTTTGTCATATAACATTCATCAACACAGTATAATTAGCTTGTCACATAACATCCATTAACACAGCATAATTACTCAAACTTTCTCATAACATCTATCAACACAAACATAATATACATCAATATAATTGTGCATGTCTTATAGAGAGGGCCTAATAAGTTAAAAGAACTTGTGCCCAATCCATTTGTTTTTTAAATGAAATAAAATGTGTTTCAATATATCAACAGTAAAATCATTTTGTCACATACATCATAACATCCATCAAAAGTAAAATAATATTCTAACATCCATCACCACAGTTTAATCAGCTTGTCACATGTCAAAACATTCATCAACAGTAAAATAGTTTTCTTACATCCATCAACACCCATCCCCAACTACAATTATTAGTCAGCTTGTCATATGACATCCATCAACACAGTGTAATCAGCCTGTCACATAAATCATAGCATCCATTTCTCAAATATCATTTAGTCAGCTTGCCACATAAATCTATATTAATTTGTCACATCAAAATAACATCCATCTGAATGGTATAATATTGAGCTCATAACATCCATGTCTGCATTAATATTCAGCTTGTGACATACATAATAACATCCATATCCACAACACACTCTACAATACATACATACCTAACAATTGACATGAATAACCTAATGTATTCATATTATGTTAATCAGTTTGGTATTTCTTGATGTCAAAAAATATATTTCTAAAATACAACCGACACTAACACATTCTTCCAGAGGTTCTTCTGGGTGAAATATGAATATGAAACAATATCAGTGATATATAGATTATATCAACAAAAGCAGTTATTGATGAATACTATCTAAAAAACACATAATTAAAAAAATAAAATAAGGAAGAAAGAAAGTAAAACAACACCAAAAGTTGTTTTGTACTGAATACCAGGTGTTATTTGATGGATATACAGGAGTAATGGGTTTTTATATCTATATTATAGTAATATTTACTGAATACCAGGTGTTATTTGATGGATATACAGGAGTAATGGGTTTTTATATCTATATTATAGTAATATTTACTGAATACCAGGTGTTATTGATGGATATACAGGAGTAATGGGTTTTTATGTCTATATTATAGTAATATTTACTGAATACCAGGTGTTATTTGATGGATATACAGGAGTAATGGGTTTTTATATCTATATTATAGTAATATTTACTGAATACCAGGTGTTATTTGATGGATATACAGGAGTAATGGGTTTTTATGTCTATATTATAGTAATATTTACTGAATACCAGGTGTTATTTGATGGATATACAGGAGTAATGGGTTTTTATATCTATATTATAGTAATATTTACTGAATACCAGGTGTTATTTGATGGATATACAGGAGTAATGGGTTTTTATGTCTATATTATAGTAATATTTACTGAATACCAGGTGTTATTTGATGGATATACAGGAGTAATGGGTTTTTATATCTATATTATAGTAATATTTACTGAATACCAGGTGTTATTTGATGGATATACAGGAGTAATGGGTTTTTATATCTATATTATAGTAATATTTACTGAATACCAGGTGTTATTTGATGGATATACAGGAGTAATGGGTTTTTATATCTATATTATAGTAATATTTACTGAATACCAGGTGTTATTTGATGGATATACAGGAGTAATGGGTTTTTATATCTATATTATAGTAATATTTACTGAATACCAGGTGTTATTTGATGGATATACAGGAGTAATGGGTTTTTATGTCTATATTATAGTAATATTTACTGAATACCAGGTGTTATTTGATGGATATACAGGAGTAATGGGTTTTTTATATCTATATTATAGTAATATTTACTGAATACCAGGTGTTATTTGATGGATATACAGGAGTAATGGGTTTTTATGTCTATATTATAGTAATATTTACTGAATACCAGGTGTTATTTGATGGATATACAGGAGTAATGGGTTTTTATATCTATATTATAGTAATATTTACTGAATACCAGGTGTTATTTGATGGATATACAGGAGTAATGGGTTTTTATGTCTATATTATAGTAATATTTACTGAATACCAGGTGTTATTTGATGGATATACAGGAGTAATGGGTTTTTATATCTATATTATAGTAATATTTACTGAATACCAGGTGTTATTTGATGGATATACAGGAGTAATGGGTTTTTATGTCTATATTATAGTAATATTTACTGAATACCAGGTGTTATTTGATGGATATACAGGAGTAATGGGTTTTTATATCTATATTATAGTAATATTTACTGAATACCAGGTGTTATTTGATGGATATACAGGAGTAATGGGTTTTTATATCTATATTATAGTAATATTTACTGAATACCAGGTGTTATTTGATGGATATACAGGAGTAATGGGTTTTTATGTCTATATTATAGTAATATTTACTGAATACCAGGTGTTATTTGATGGATATACAGGAGTAATGGGTTTTTATATCTATATTATAGTAATATTTACTGAATACCAGGTGTTATTTGATGTATATACAGGAGTAATGGGTTTTTATGTCTATATTATAGTAATATTTACTGAATACCAGGTGTTATTTGATGGATATACAGGAGTAATGGGTTTTTATATCTATATAATAGTAATATTTACTGAATACCAGGTGTTATTTGATGGATATACAGGAGTAATGGGTTTTTATATCTATATTATAGTAATATTTACTGAATACCAGGTGTTATTTGATGTATATACAGGAGTAATGGGTTTTTATGTCTATATTATAGTAATATTTACTGAATACCAGGTGTTATTTGATGGATATACAGGAGTAATGGGTTTTTATATCTATATTATAGTAATATTTACTGAATACCAGGTGTTATTTGATGGATATACAGGAGTAATGGGTTTTTATGTCTATATTATAGTAATATTTACTGAATACCAGGTGTTATTTGATGGATATACAGGAGTAATGGGTTTTTATATCTATATTATAGTAATATTTACTGAATACCAGGTGTTATTTGATGGATATACAGGAGTAATGGGTTTTTATGTCTATATTATAGTAATATTTACTGAATACCAGGTGTTATTTGATGGATATACAGGAGTAATGGGTTTTTATATCTATATTATAGTAATATTTACTGAATACCAGGTGTTATTTGATGGATATACAGGAGTAATGGGTTTTTATGTCTATATTATAGTAATATTTACTGAATACCAGGTGTTATTTGATGGATATACAGGAGTAATGGGTTTTTATATCTATATTATAGTAATATTTACTGAATACCAGGTGTTATTTGATGGATATACAGGAGTAATGGGTTTTTATGTCTATATTATAGTAATATTTACTGAATACCAGGTGTTATTTGATGGATATACAGGAGTAATGGGTTTTTATATCTATATTATAGTAATATTTACTGAATACCAGGTGTTATTTGATGGATATACAGGAGTAATGGGTTTTTATATCTATATTATAGTAATATTTACTGAATACCAGGTGTTATTTGATGGATATACAGGAGTAATGGGTTTTTATGTCTATATTATAGTAATATTTACTGAATACCAGGTGTTATTTGATGGATATACAGGAGTAATGGGTTTTTATGTCTATATTATAGTAATATTTACTGAATACCAGGTGTTATTGATGGATATACAGGAGTAATGGGTTTTTATGTCTATATTATAGTAATATTTACTGAATACCAGGTGTTATTTGATGGATATACAGGAGTAATGGGTTTTTATGTCTATATTATAGTAATATTTACTGAATACCAGGTGTTATTTGATGGATATACAGGAGTAATGGGTTTTTATGTCTATATTATAGTAATATTTACTGAATACCAGGTGTTATTTGATGGATATACAGGAGTAATGGGTTTTTATATCTATATTATAGTAATATTTACTGAATACCAGGTGTTATTTGATGGATATACAGGAGTAATGGGTTTTTATATCTATATTATAGTAATATTTACTGAATACCAGGTGTTATTGATGGATATACAGGAGTAATGGGTTTTTATATCTATATTATAGTAATATTTACTGAATACCAGGTGTTATTTGATGGATATACAGGAGTAATGGGTTTTTATATCTATATTATAGTAATATTTACTGAATACCAGGTGTTATTTGATGGATATACAGGAGTAATGGGTTTTTATATCTATATTATAGTAATATTTACTGAATACCAGGTGTTATTTGATGGATATACAGGAGTAATGGGTTTTTATGTCTATATTATAGTAATATTTACTGAATACCAGGTGTTATTTGATGGATATACAGGAGTAATGGGTTTTTATATCTATATTATAGTAATATTTACTGAATACCAGGTGTTATTTGATGGATATACAGGAGTAATGGGTTTTTATGTCTATATTATAGTAATATTTACTGAATACCAGGTGTTATTTGATGGATATACAGGAGTAATGGGTTTTTATATCTATATTATAGTAATATTTACTGAATACCAGGTGTTATTTGATGGATATACAGGAGTAATGGGTTTTTATGTCTATATTATAGTAATATTTACTGAATACCAGGTGTTATTTGATGGATATACAGGAGTAATGGTTTTTTATATCTATATTATAGTAATATTTACTGAATACCAGGTGTTATTTGATGGATATACAGGAGTAATGGGTTTTTATGTCTATATTATAGTAATATTTACTGAATACCAGGTGTTATTTGATGGATATACAGGAGTAATGGGTTTTTATATCTATATTATAGTAATATTTACTGAATACCAGGTGTTATTTGATGGATATACAGGAGTAATGGGTTTTTTATATCTATATTATAGTAATATTTACTGAATACCAGGTGTTATTTGATGGATATACAGGAGTAATGGGTTTTTATGTCTATATTATAGTAATATTTACTGAATACCAGGTGTTATTTGATGGATATACAGGAGTAATGGGTTTTTATATCTATATTATAGTAATATTTACTGAATACCAGGTGTTATTTGATGTATATACAGGAGTAATGGGTTTTTATGTCTATATTATAGTAATATTTACTGAATACCAGGTGTTATTTGATGGATATACAGGAGTAATGGGTTTTTATATCTATATAATAGTAATATTTACTGAATACCAGGTGTTATTTGATGGATATACAGGAGTAATGGGTTTTTATATCTATATTATAGTAATATTTACTGAATACCAGGTGTTATTTGATGTATATACAGGAGTAATGGGTTTTTATGTCTATATTATAGTAATATTTACTGAATACCAGGTGTTATTTGATGGATATACAGGAGTAATGGGTTTTTATATCTATATTATAGTATATTTACTGAATACCAGGTGTTATTTGATGGATATACAGGAGTAATGGGTTTTTATGTCTATATTATAGTAATATTTACTGAATACCAGGTGTTATTTGATGGATATACAGGAGTAATGGGTTTTTATATCTATATTATAGTAATATTTACTGAATACCAGGTGTTATTTGATGGATATACAGGAGTAATGGGTTTTTATGTCTATATTATAGTAATATTTACTGAATACCAGGTGTTATTTGATGGATATACAGGAGTAATGGGTTTTTATATCTATATTATAGTAATATTTACTGAATACCAGGTGTTATTTGATGGATATACAGGAGTAATGGGTTTTTATGTCTATATTATAGTAATATTTACTGAATACCAGGTGTTATTTGATGGATATACAGGAGTAATGGGTTTTTATATCTATATTATAGTAATATTTACTGAATACCAGGTGTTATTTGATGGATATACAGGAGTAATGGGTTTTTATGTCTATATTATAGTAATATTTACTGAATACCAGGTGTTATTTGATGGATATACAGGAGTAATGGGTTTTTATATCTATATTATAGTAATATTTACTGAATACCAGGTGTTATTTGATGGATATACAGGAGTAATGGGTTTTTATATCTATATTATAGTAATATTTACTGAATACCAGGTGTTATTTGATGGATATACAGGAGTAATGGGTTTTTATGTCTATATTATAGTAATATTTACTGAATACCAGGTGTTATTTGATGGATATACAGGAGTAATGGGTTTTTATGTCTATATTATAGTAATATTTACTGAATACCAGGTGTTATTTGATGGATATACAGGAGTAATGGGTTTTTATGTCTATATTATAGTAATATTTACTGAATACCAGGTGTTATTTGATGGATATACAGGAGTAATGGTTTTTATGTCTATATTATAGTAATATTTACTGAATACCAGGTGTTATTTGATGGATATACAGGAGTAATGGGTTTTTATGTCTATATTATAGTAATATTTACTGAATACCAGGTGTTATTTGATGGATATACAGGAGTAATGGGTTTTTATATCTATATTATAGTAATATTTACTGAATACCAGGTGTTATTTGATGGATATACAGGAGTAATGGGTTTTTATATCTATATTATAGTAATATTTACTGAATACCAGGTGTTATTTGATGGATATACAGGAGTAATGGGTTTTTATATCTATATTATAGTAATATTTACTGAATACCAGGTGTTATTTGATGGATATACAGGAGTAATGGGTTTTTATATCTATATTATAGTAATATTTACTGAATACCAGGTGTTATTTGATGGATATACAGGAGTAATGGGTTTTTATATCTATATTATAGTAATATTTACTGAATACCAGGTGTTATTTGATGGATATACAGGAGTAATGGGTTTTTATATCTATATTATAGTAATATTTACTGAATACCAGGTGTTATTTGATGTATATACAGGAGTAATGGGTTTTTATATCTATATTATAGTAATATTTACTGAATACCAGGTGTTATTTGATGGATATACAGGAGTAATGGGTTTTTATATCTATATTATAGTAATATTTACTGAATACCAGGTGTTATTTGATGTATATACAGGAGTAATGGGTTTTTATGTCTATATTATAGTAATATTTACTGAATACCAGGTGTTATTTGATGTATATACAGGAGTAATGAGTTTTTATATCTATATTATAGTAATATTTACTGAATACCAGGTGTTATTTGATGTATATACAGGAGTAATGGGTTTTTATATCTATATTATAGTAATATTTTGAAAAATAAAAGGAATGTATGATGAGACCTGAACATACTGTGGCCATTGGGTATTGACCACTGTAATAACACAGTTATACAAACACTGCTGACATAACACACGTCCAGTTCTCCCAGTAAGATTAGCCCCCATGCCCTGACACTTTTAAAGTCTTGTCTCAAAGTTTTAATAATGCATTTTAAATTTAAACTTCATGGCTTTTAATTCTATAAATCACAGATACCACAGCATCATAACAAGGTTTCCAGTGCAAATACATGTATTTTTATTGATGATTCGAGTAACATAACATAAACAAAAGATGCCAAACACACTGTGTTTTAATGTGTAAAATGTCTTCATCATACTAGAATTTAGTGTTTTGTTTCAAATATTGAATGCTTTAACAAAATGGTGTTTTTTTCACATATTAATGTACCATACAGTATATTTACAGTGGTTTTTCTCATATTACTATTTGTTATGGTCATGAACTCTTGAATACCATGGGAACTGCTACAGCTTGGAGGAAATGGAGGGGGTTGGAAACAAGGGTTGTACAAAATGATCCAAAGTGTATAAAAAAAATTAAAATATTACAAAATGTGTAAAACTTGATGTGTGGAATTTATTGTACACTATGGTAATGTACCTGCAGCAAACTTCAAACCAACCACTAAAATATTATATTTACCAAATTTGATTGTAGTGATTATCTATCCCCACTACAAGCACCCACCCCTCCCAAAGCACCCTAGAATAGTACCAGTACAGTGGACACCCATGACCTTTGTTTTTATTATTATTACAGTAAAGTTTAACATCAGCTCAGTGTTTTTTAAACATTATTAACTTATTTACAACATCATAATACAACAGATTTATGATGTTATATACAGGTACATACTATTTTTCAAAGAACGTCAGGAAAAGAAAAAGCAAACAAGATATAATGATGTGTTTTAGGGCTGTGTTCGAACCGATCACAGAGGGTGGAGGGAGGGAGAACAAGCCACACATTATCACAGCTGGATGCAGCTCTCACATTGTTGGTTTTAAAGGTTAACTTTACAATACACAATTATTTACCATCAGCTTTATACTGTTTAAATAGAGAATACTACATTTGTGTCCATTAGATACTGTTTATTTTACATGGAGTTCTTTAAACATGTATCCAACGAGTGAAAGCGAGTTAGATATGGTTTTAAACAACGAGTTGTAAAAAAAATTGGTATCTAAGACAGAAATGTAGTATTATATTTTTTATATACTAGTATCTTCCAGGGCTGGGAATGCTGAACTGTAAACAAGAGGAAATCTAGAGGGGTCCCGGATATTCTTGCAATCCTAGGTTAAAATCTGTGCCATCTGACACATTTTGGAGGAAAGGACGATTAAAATGCGAGGAAACGCAATGTTCCATGAGAGGAAAACAGCTGATCCGAGGAGAATTCCTACCCCTGATCTTCAAAAAATGTTTTAAAATAAATTTAGCGCTTAAAGTTAACTTGTGCGTCATAGACAAGTTAATTTCAGGTCACGATGATCACAAATGAAATCATGTAATGAATAAAGCATTTTCAATGCAGGTTTTTTAATAATATTTATAAAATTGATATAGCCTTTATAGCAAATGAAAACATACATGCATGTCATATCCTGATATTTGAATACAACTTCTCTAAAACATTTTTGTTTGTGTTAATTTTACTTTATTATGAAGTTAACCTTTAATTAATTAATTAATGGTCATTCACAAGTATTAATTGTTTTCACTGTGTACAAACTGTATAATGATGTGGGGTATATGCCTTTAAATACAAACAGATGTTAAAATATTTCATATAAAATCAAAAACATTTATGTATGCCTTAAAAAGGGGTAGGGTGTTACCAAAAAATAGTACAGATTGTGCACTTCTTGTTAAATATGAATGACACCTAACTGATTTAATTTTGTCCTACTGGAACACATTTCTCTCCACCACTACCACTCCACCCTATGGTAATTTCAGGAACAGACCCTAGTTAACAGAATAATAAATAATTAGCTGTACTCTTCTTGTAGACTTGGTTACATGGAATGATGACCATGATGATGACGATGATGATGATTCTCAACTGGATAAAACTTCATCAGGATTTCACAACAGTGAAAACAGCAATCACTCTAATCATCAGTCGGTCTTCCAAATTTGGTTGAATAAATGCATGAAGTTATCGTAGATCATAAATGTGATGGCGACATCTAAACATACCCGACTCAGTCTTGGAACAGTTCCTTTGTAAAATCTGAAATAAAAAATAAAATAATAAACACATTAATGTTATATAATACTAAAATTTGTTATTCTAAAAGAATAATAACCACATTAATGTTACATACTTTATAAAATCTGTAATAATTAAAACATTATAACCACATTAATGTTACATACTTTATAAAATCTGTAATGTTTTTTTAAAGAACCACATGTTTCATACTTCGAAAAATCAGTAATAATTAAACAAATAATAACTATATTAGTGTTATATATTTTGAAAAATATGTAATAATTAAAACATTATAACCACATTAATGTTACATACTTTTTAAATTCTGTAATAAATAAATAAATAAATGAAAAACTCCAAAACAAAACATCAATGTTGTATAATACTTTGTAGAATTTTTAATAATTTTAAAACATGATAACATAATTAATATTTGTATTTTGTAAATTATGTAAAAAAAAAAAAAAGAAGAAGAAAGAAAATCGAAATAATAATCCTATTAATGTTATATACAGTTAAGAACTTTGATAATTTCTATATTCTACTAAACTGAAATGAAACAGTATTTTGTGTTTTCAGTTACTGAAATCCACTTACGCTTTGGGACCTTCCAGTTTAAAAATCTGTACAGCGCAGTCAAACATATTCTTGTATTTGGAAGCTTCCAATCCCTAAAAAAAAACAAGAAAGATATAAAGAACTGTTAAAACCTTTAAAATACACTGACTACTGTAACATTTATGCAGCCATAATTGTTAGACAGAAAATGAACTTCCATTTTATATCAAGTTTATGTCTCATGTACTGGTAAACGGGGGGGGGGGGGGGGGGAGAGAAATGCATGTGTATAAAAGTGTTATTCATGGCCAACCTCTGGTCGCAAAATGTATTCACATGCATTATTTTCATTGCAGATAGGCACTGCAGATGCCAATGGTTGTTCACAAAATTTACATGTCATAAACATGTGCTAAACTGCGTATTTACGAGAGACAAACATGTCACAATATTAATCCAGTTTACAGTAACCGTTTTTACTTACCTCTTGTGTGAAATAGCCATAAAATAATATTAGTAAGGTGGAGATAAACTTACAGAAAAATGGTGTAGTTTAAAGGCACAGTCTCTAGCTTTTAGGTAGTACAAATATTTTTGGTTATTACAGCTTTTATCATTAAATTCATATTACTAACATGAGAGGTGGATGCAGGATTTTTCTAGGGAGTATGTGCAATGTTTAAAAAAGGCAGGTCTAGAGTAGATGAAACTTTAACGACGCACTCAACACATTTTATTTTACGGTGATATAGTGTCAGACATATGGTTAAGAACCACACAGATATTGAGAGGAAACCCGCTGTTGCCATTTCATGGGCTACACTTTTCGATTAGCAGCAAGGGATCTTTTATATGCACTATCCCACAGACAGGGTAGCACATACCACAGCCGTTGATATACCAGTTGTGGTTCACTGGCTGGAATGAGAAATAGCCTAATGGGCCCACCGACGGGGATCAATCCTAGAAACCTACAGTATTAAAAAACCCCACTAACATCTGATATAGTTCTTCCACAACTACAGTCGATGTCTTTTTACGGATGAACTGAAGCATTGGGTTATAAGGTAACCACTCACCTGCATTCTTGTTTTGATGACGTCAATCGGCGTGTTTCCGAACACAGATGCTGCTCCAGCAATAGCGCCGAATAGACCGGTGACGAGCGTGGGAACTCGCGCACTCTTGTCCTCACCCCGGTACCAGTCCTTCATCGTCTCCATGACGAAGAATCGAATCGCTTGGTTACTGCCCTGTTTTATAATTGTCGGGGTCAATCCCTGATATACACCACGTAAACCTGCAAATGAAATCAACAAAGAATATAAGTATCATTAAATACTCTTTATATTACAAAATATTTCAAAATGTATCTGACAAGCTAGAAAGGTTGTAAAATTTTACATTATTACAGATTTTAATGGACATGAGTGTAGTATTCTATTTCTTACATATCTTGATATTCCAGGTTTGAAAGAAATATAAATGTTATTTCCAACTATAATTTACATATACAGAATACTTGCATGAAGCAGGCATTTGACCCTGAGCCCCTGCACATGTGCCTGATGTTGATGTTACAAATGTCAAACAGTACCTTTCTTGTGGACGATGTTACAAATGTCAAACAGTACCGTTCTCGTGGACTATGTTACAAATGTCAAACAGTACCGTTCTCGTGGATGTTACAAATGTGAAATAGTACTGTTCTCGTGGACTATGTTACAAATGTGAAAAAGTACCGTACTCGTGGACGATGTTACAAATGTGAAATAGTACTGTTCTAGTGGACTATGTTACAAATGTGAAATAGTACCGTTCTCATGGACGATGTTACAAATGTGAAATAGTACCGTTCTCGTGGACGATGCACTTGATGCCATGAGCGAAGCCCCGGTAGTGAGGGTGAGCCGATGACTGGTCGTGGATGAACTTCACTTTGACAGTCTCCATTGGTGTGACCGCCAGGATTGCCTCACACACCCCAGCACCTGAACAGATAACATTACACTTAAAACAGGCACACACCAACTCATGCTGTAAAAATCTTATAATAATGTGTCCGAAGATAATAAGAGATCAAAGAGACTGTCCCAAGTTGCTGCCATTTTAAGATGTTTTTAATTAATGAAATGTTTTAACTATAAAAATTGCATACTCAATAGATATTGTTGTTTAGAATATCAGTGTGCAATGTGTTTCTGAATGTCCTATGTGCAGTTTAGAAGTAGCCCAAACTGGATTTCGACTCCCAATAATTTTGTACCTACGAAAAATATATATATTGGACAATAAAGGATATTTGATCTAGAACAAACACCAGGATGATCAGTAACACGTTTAATATACAGCCACATATATTTTATGCAGAAAAATTTATTTAATATGTAATTATAGTCATTTCTTTTCAATTTATTTGCATGCTTATATCCAATTAAGGTTCAAGCACGCTGTCCTGGGCATACACATCAGCTATCTGGCCTATTTGTCCAGGACAGTGGGTTAGTTGTTAGTGTGAAAGAAGAGGGTGTAGTGGTCTTACACCTACCTATCGAGTCATTAAAAACTCGCTCGAGTGGGTGCCAATACCGGGCTGTGAACCCTGTACCTACCAGCGTTATGTCCAATGGCTTAACCACGCCAAAAAACCGAAGCCGGTTATAGTCATTAAAACTGTCTGTCATTCAGCAACAGCTTAACAATGACAGCAAACTCGGGATAGTTTATTTAATGTTTAATTTGTACAATCTGAAGAGTCTCGTTTATGAAAGCCTCCTAACTGCATCACAGATCATTTCCTGCTATAACCCCTCAGATCTCAGGTGAATGATTTATCACTAAGCAACATCCTATACCTTTTTCATATTAGGTATAGAAGCCAACCTTCCCAGCCTTCCATGTGAAATAATATTTTATTTCAATTGTTTACTTTAAAACTAAAAAAACCCCTATAAAATATATATGATCGATGTTTTATACAAATTAAACTTTAAAACTGCATACACTTTATATAATATTCTGAAAAACTACAAAACAATCCAAAAGTATGATTGTCAATAATGCACTGTCAAGATCAAATAAAGCACCTCTACTCTCAATTAAATGTTCTTTGTGCACGCACACACACACACACACACACACACACAGTATGAAATTGACAACTTATTTAGCATCAATATTATATTTAGCAATGGCAAACTCAGTGGCAATTTTTGTGTAGACTTTTGCCAACATCCATTGCTAAACACAATAATATTAAAAGTGTACTTGTTGTTTTAATATGGTAACTAGAGACCCTAGCTTTAAAATATTGGCTTTATTCTGCTCAGGTTCATACGTGAATGTCATTCTAACCTTTGCAGGGTAAAGCCAATGACATCCAGTTATTCTCTACATAACAAAAGTTGTCCCACCTATGCCATGTATTATATTAAAATGCAAATTGTGATGTAACTACAAAGTCCTTAAAGGTAGCTGAGAAATATTTGATATTAAAAACTTACCTAAACCACATAACATTCTCTGTTGTGGTTTTAAAACACCGGTTTCATCTACAATATTCTTTTTAAACTCTTCAAAAGCACCAAACCTACAAATAAATTTTTAAAAACATTTAGCTACATGTATAGAGACTCAGTCTTTATAGGACAGTATGTTTTTGTTCTCTGTAGAGACATTCGTTCTGTGTAGATAGTTTGTTCAGTGTAGAGACACTGACTTGAACTAATTTTTGATAATTCTATAAATTACTACTAATTAAAGGAGAATTAAAAAAAAATTATTCACACTTTAGACAAATACTATCTTAAATTTAATAATTATGAGAAACACAATAAATAATAATAATAATAATAATAATAATAATAATAATAATACAATTATGAAAATGTCTGATGCAATAAAGAATCAAGGTCAATGTGATTTTGGTTTGTTATTCTGAATGTACTATGATACTTCACTTTTAACAGGTATAAAAACAATCTTTGGCATAAAATGTGGTAACTACATGGTCTCTGAAAGTAAGGGGTTACTGAGAGCTTTTCATCAAATGACAACGTGAAGAAGAGTCTTCATGTGACATTAAAATGTGGAAGTCTGTGAAAATTGGGCATTTCCCTCTTATTAACTGACAACAGTGGGTAAATAATAATGAAATCTATAATTAGATTTGTAAAGAACATTTATTTACTACATTAATCTTCTTTTATCGGGATTAAATTGTTGATAAGATGTACATAAACAAATGTACATTAATAATGACCAATTATCTTATTTATATAGCAGAGACTCAATCTAAGTTAACATTTTGTCCAGTTCATTCCATGATTGATTAAAGTAAAACGAGATCAGTTTAGACTATTGTATTAAAATTGGCTGTTGTAAAGAAATGAGAAGTGGCTGTTAAAGTATAAATACCCCAGTGCAGCAGAAAAGTGTATACGAGAAGACTATGCTACAATCTTTTCATTTCAACTTATTTTCAATTAAGGTTCAAGAATGCTGTCTTGTCAGGTATCTGGGCTGTCTGTCCAACACAGTGAGTTAGTTGTTAGTGGTTAGTGAGAGACGTTTTTACACCTACCCACTGAGTCATTAAAACAGTGAGTTAGTGGTTAGTGGTTAGTGAGAGAGACGTTTTTACACCTACCCACTGAGTCATTAAAACAGTGAGTTAGTTGTTAGTGGTTAGTGAGAGAGAAGTTTTTACACCTACCCACTGAGTCATTAAAACAGTGAGTTAGTTGTTAGTGGTTAGTGAGAGAGAAGTTTTTACACCTACCCACTGAGTCATTAAAACAGTGAGTTAGTTGTTAGTGGTTAGTGAGAGAGACGTTTTTACACCTACCCACTGAGTCATTAAAACAGTGAGTTAGTTGTTAGTGGTTAGTGAGCGAGACGTTTTTACACCTACCCACTGAGTCATTAAAACAGTGAGTTAGTTGTTAGTGGTTAGTGAGAGAGAAGTTTTTACACCTACCCACTGAGTCATTAAAACAGTGAGTTAGTTGTTAGTGGTTAGTGAGAGAGAAGTTTTTACACCTACCCACTGAGTCATTAAAACAGTGAGTTAGTTGCTAGTGGTTAGTGAGAGACGTTTTTACACCTACCCACTGAGTCATTAAAACAGTGAGTTAGTTGCTAGTGGTTAGTGAGAGAGAAGTTTTTACACCTACCCACTGAGTCATTAAAACAGTGAGTTAGTGGCTAGTGGTTAGTGAGAGAGAAGTTTTTACACCTACCCACTGAGTCATTAAAACTTGCTCTGGGTGGGAGCCAGTACCAGGCTGTGAATCCAGTACCTACCAACCTCATGTCCGATAGCTTAACCATGACACCACCGAGACTGGTATATCAGAATCATCAACTGTTTGACATCCAGTTGCCGATGACCGATCAATGCATGTTTTCTAGTGGTGTCATCAAACAAACTACAAACCATAGGCTACACTAAGTGTGGTCACACTGGCCATGGTAATGTAGTTATTAAGACACCAGCCCAAAGAAAGTTTTAATAGACCACTTGTAAGGCCACTATTCTGATGCCTATTGGGCCATTTCTTATTCCAGCCAGTGCTCCGCAACTGATGTAACAAAGGCCATGGTGTGTACTATCCTATTTTTGAGTTGGTGCATATAAAAGATATTTTGCAGCTATCCAACTGAATAGCCCATAGAATGGCAGTAATGGGTTTCCCTCTCTTCTGTAATCCTTGACCATAGGTTTTATGCCATAAAACTATAAATAAAAATGTATTGAGCGCATCATTAAATAAAGGGCAGGACGTAGCCAAGTGGTAAAGGGCTCGCTTGATGTGCAGTCGGTTTGGTGGCCCATTAGCTATTTGTCGCTCCAGCCAGTGCACCATGACTGGTATATCAAAGGCCGTAGTATGTGCTATTCTGTCTGTAGGATGGTGTATAAAAGAATCCTTCACATGTGTCCATGTGGGACAAGGCTATTCCACCTGACGGTACATAATTTGTTGTCAGGGACTCGGCAAGCCTTGTCCCTGACATCATTTTATGTATCTGAGGGTGGAATAGCCCTGTCCCACACGGATACATACTGGAGGATTATTTTTCTCCCATCCAGTAGATGAAAAATAAGCATTTTGGGAAAAGTGAAAAACCTACATTTTTAGTTTTTTACCTTACAATAAAATAATCATAACCATTGAAAAGATCGTATGCAAAAATGGTTTATACTAAAAGTATAAACCGAAAATTCTGCATGGGCCGACGTCATGGAATATGCCTGTCTTGCATGGCTAGGAAACCACATACCACAGTCTTTGACCAGTTGTGGATGCCATCTGGACTGTCTGTCCAGGACAGAGGGTTTTTGGTTAGTTGTTAGTGGTTAGTGAGAAAGAAATCGATGCAGTGACCTTCCACCTACCCACTGAGTTTTTTTTTATGTCAACCCACAACCTTGCCCCCCCCCCCCACACACACTTAAGATTCAATCATGCTGTCCTGTGCACAGAGAACTATTTGAGCTGGTTGTCCATTATTTTGTTTACCCATTGTGTCATTAATCTCGCTATGGGTAGGAGCCAGTACTTAGGAATGAGGTGCATGAATTAATGTTTAATGACAACCCAGTACAGAAAATACATCAATTATTGGGTGTCAAATGCCGGCACCAGATGTGAACCCAGTATCTACCAGCCGATGGTTTCACCACGACACTATCGAGGCCGGTACCTTGTATTGTAGTGACATTGATATTTGTACTAAACTGCTGTGTCGGCAGGTAACGGCAGGTAACCATCAACCATGAAGCAGATGTCCAGCATCTGTTGACATCAATAAAACCTCTTGGCCAACATCACATGGTAATCAATGTGTGTAAACTGATGATGAAATACTGTCAATTATTATAGCATTCAAACTTATTTCCATGCTTACATCTAATAACGGTTGAAGCACATTAATGGCGGCGCCTCAACTATCAGGACTGTGTCCAGGATGGTAGTTAATACTGTAGTTAGTTGTTAGTTGTTAGCAGACACAGATATTTAGCACCAACAAGCATTTTTAGAGTACTGCTGAAGCAATACATGTTCCCTACTGGGTCCAGTAATTTCTTGTATCTCCTAAGTTCAAGGATCATAATTCTATCAAAAATGTATAAATCATCATGAAAGTCAAACTTGATCTGTAACAAGGCTGTAGACTATGTATAAAATATCAGCTCAATATCTTGAAGAATTGTGGGGGGAAAAAAGTATAGAAAACTATATATGGGACAGACGGAAAGAGAGAGACAGACAGACAGATGGACAGACAGATTATGGATGAAGCTGAAACCTATAGGTCCCTCTGGTTGGACCAGTAGGAGACTAATAAGACCTCCGCAACAGCAGCACATGGTAATCAATGCTTGTAAACAGATGATGAAATACTGTGGGCTAATACCGATTTTTCTTGCCTACATGCAGAAATGAATGAGCCAACTTTTGCACGAGGCTAGATAATTCTGTCTGACCCATGAGACAGATTATTTCATCTTATCTCAACGTGGCCATTACAAGATGTTTTTCCGTGGAGATAACTCGATTTATGCAGAAGGTGCCAATTCATGTTGTATTATTATTTTTTTATAATAAATATATCTTAATGAATTGAAATTTTGAACTTGTTGGTGAAGTTGTTGTTTTGTTTTTGTACAAATGGGGACTATAATTTGGTGTGTATGGTCAAACGAGGTTGTAGGTGCAATGCTTACGGAGGGTCAAGAGATTGCTTTTAGTTTACAAATTATGTTTTGCTTTTGTAATTAAGAAGTGTTGGCAAAAAAAGAAAGAACCAATCACCACTGTGAGGTATAGAAAAGGCAATTCCAACCTGTAGGTCTACGTTATTCAGTAAATCTCAGACCTCACCATTTTTATTTTTTTTCTTTGAGTTGGAACTGCCTCATCTATGCCTCACAACAGCGAATGATTCTATTTGTACGTCAGATGTTTGCCGATTAGTGGGAGTGTATGTACACACAAAGAAAATAGATTATCACTATTAGATAATAACCTGACAAGATAAAGGAGGGAATGCTGGACTCCACAACCTAATACAGTCAATATCTTGTGTGTGTTCATCTAGATAGAAACATGGATGTAGCCCAGTGATAGAGCACTCACAAAATGCTACACAGTGAAACCCCTTAAATCAGACACCCACAGGACCAAGACAAAAGTCCACTTTTATGGTGAATTTGATTTAGAGAAAGGAAGGAAATTATTTATTTAATGACGCACTCAACACATTTTATGTATAGTTATATGGCGTCGGACATATGGTTAAGGACCACACAGATATAGAGAGAGGAAACCCATTGTCGCCACTTCATGGGCTAATCTTTTTCATTAGCAGCATGGGATCTATTATATGCACCATCACACAGACAGGATAGTACACACCACAGCCTTTGTTACACCAGTTGTGGAGCACTGACTGGAACGAGAAATAGCCCAATGGGTCCACTGACGGGGATCAATCCTAAACCAACTGTGCATCAAGTCAGCACTTTACCACTGGGCTAGTACATCCCACCCCTCTGGTTTCGAGAAGTCCTGTTGTATACAGATACACATATATATTTTTAAAAAGTGACACTGAAAAATGTCCAAATTTTGTGGAATTCTGACTATCAGAAAGTCTTGTTTTTAATGATTTCACAGTAAGATGCCAAAATTATGTATGTCCCAAATAATCATGACCCCAAATTACATACAAACATACAAAGGGTAGCATCTTAATTATTATCTTAAAACCACGTCATTTCCACTGGAAGAGAAATAAAACACTCTGGAATCTGTTGATGAAGACAAAGTACCACAATGACAGTCCACGAAATCATCACATAGTCAGTGCATACACACAGTAGTGTTTTGATTGGAAGATGCCAATCATTCTTTTAATGAGTCTCATAGAATGTTTGTGATGTAAAGAAAATCACGTTTTGTATTTTGTGAGAAATGAGGATCATAAAACCTGACTCCCACTCCTACATTCCCCCACCCACCCCCCTCCCCGTTAACTTTCCTAGACAGCTATATGCACCCAGCTCATTCCAATCTGTAACTGGGGTATTCCCTCGGGAAATTTAACCAGCACCTAAGTTGAAGAAAAAGTGTGGCAATTTGGGTTCCTACTTTGATGAATCTGATGCTATACAAGACTGAGTTGACTATACACTATTCTGAAGAAAAATGTTTTGATCAGCAGTCAGTCTGGGGTTGATCCCCATCAGTGCATACAGACAGTAGTGTTTTGGTAGTAATTGGGCTATTTATCATTAAAGCCCGTGCACCATGACTGGTATATCAAATGCTGAGGTATGTGCTATCCTGTCTGTAGGATGGCGCATATAAAAGATCCCTTGCTACTAATGGAAAAATGTAGTGGCTTTCTTCTCTACAACTCCATGTTAAATTACCAAATGTTTGACTCCAATAGCCGATGATTAATAAATCAATGTGATCTAGTGGTGTTAATAAAAAACAACAACTTTTCTCCAAAACAAGATGGCACATACAATTGCCTTTAATATACCAGTCCACCAATGAAAACCAATCCTATGATCCATAGCAACTAAGATCATCACTTTACGACTGGGGCTCATCCCCCCACTCCCACCCCCCAACAATGTTAGAAACAAAAACTGATAGGTGCCTAGTTCATATGTCAGTACTGACTCCAAACCAAGTGTGCGTGCACAACTCTGTGACAATCTTTTAAGATGTCTTCAATTTTTTTTTCTCGCTCAAGCCAGTGCACCATGACTGGTACATCAAAGGCCGTGGTATGTGTTATCCTGTCTATGGGATGGTGCATATAAAAGATCCCTTGCTGCTAATCGAAAAGAGTAGCCCATGAAGTGGCGACAGCGGCTTTCCTCCTTCAATATCTGTGTGGTCCTTAACCATATGTCCGATGCCATATAACCATAAATAATATGTGTTGAGTGTGTCGTTAAATAAAGCATTTCCTTCCTTCTTCAATTTTAGCCACTAATCTTTGCTATGGACAAAAGCCTAGGTAGTTAGATGTTCTGAACTTTAACTGAATGCATGCACAAAAATGAAGTAAAATAAATTGAATGGCCTGTTCCAGATACTACACATAATGATATTAAACTGGTCAGGCACTGATTTTACTGCAAGTACAGCTAGTTAATGAGGTTCATTCTCATTTGTATAATGGTAAAGAATGTCTCATTAAAACCTCTTTCCAGGTTCATGGGTCTGTACTTCGCATGGCTGGAAAGAAGAATCATCTCTTCTGGTGCTTGACAGGCACACATCATAATGTCCCTTACATGACTTCTTCAAACAGTGAGGTTCTTATATGACTGAACAATGAACTCTTCCAAGTATTTGCTGCTGTTGTTTTTGTCAATGTGTTTTTGTTGTAGTTTTTTTTTTTTTTGGGGGGGGGGGGGGGGGGGGTTGCTGATTTTGATAGATTTTTGAAGAGTTTTTTGGTTCTTTTATTTATTATTATTATTTAAATAGCGAGGTTGGAGAAGTATTTATTTTTATGCACATTAATCTTCATGCTGTTACCCACCAAGAAATCTATATTGATCAATATCTGAACATTAACGAGGAAGCTATTTGTAGTAAGGAATAATTCAATATTAATAAGAGCACACTATTTGTAAAAGAAAGGATTTTTTTTATGAAATTCAATATGGAGCATTTAAAGTTTATCTTATTAGATCTCTTTCTGCATTATAGGAAATATGTAGCGGGATTCCTCTGATGACTACGAGTTAGAATTACCAAATGTTTGACATCCAATATCCGATGATTGATTAATCAATGTGCTCTAATGGTGTCATTAAACAAAACAAATTAACTTTTATTTAACACCACTAGAGCAGCATTGGCTGTTGGATGTCAACCATTCAGTAATTCAGATAATTTGTCTTCAGAGGAAACCTACATTTGTCCATTAGCAGTATGTGATCTTTTACATGCACTTTCCCACAGACAGGACAGCACATACCACAGCCTTTGATATGGAGCACTGGTGGCATGCTGTACAATCTGTCAAGGAGCACTGAGCTACATCTTGGTCCTTGGCAGATTGTACAGCCTTTGATTAATACCAGTTGTGATGTACTGGCTGGAATGAGAAATAGCCCAATAGGACCACTGATGGGGATCAATCCTAGACCAACTGTCTATCAGGTCAGCACGTTACCACTGATGGGGATCAATCCTAGACCGACTGTCTATCAGGCCAGCACGTTACCACTGATAGGGATCAATCCTAGACCGACTGTCTATCAGGCCAGCGCATTACCACTGATCTACGTAACCCCCCCCCCCCCCCCCCCCCCACCACCAATGACATTGAAGGTCACCTGTAACAAGCCGTTAGGATGTTCAGTCCGATGTAAACATCAGTGGATTGATAGGCAAACAACATGTCAGAACGCTACATTTACTTGAGCTTGAGCATCGTGTCTTCCCATGCAGTTAGGTCAAGATGACATAAATTTTATAACAGGTCAAAAAACAAATGACCTCAGTATAAATCATGTTTACGGAGATTACCCCCATTGTAAGACCACCTGTTTATTGATACCATCTGTTTAGTACCCCCATTGTAAGACCACCTGTTTATTGATGCCATCTGTTTAGTACCCCCATTGTAAGACCACCTGTTTATTGATACCATCTGTTTAGTACCCCCATTGTAAGACCACCTGTTTATTGATACCATCTGTTTAGTACCCCCATTGTAAGACCACATGTTTATTGATACCATCTGTTTAGTACCCCCATTGTAGACCACCTGTTTATTGATACCATCTGTTTAGTACCCCCATTGTAAGACCACCTGTTTATTGATACCATCTGTTTAGTACCCCATTGTAAGACCACCTGTTTATTGATACCATCTGTTTAGTACCCCCATTGTAAGACCACCTGTTTATTGATACCATCTGTTTAGTACCTCCATTGTAAGACCACCTGTTATTGATACCATCTGTTTAGTACCCCCATTGTAAGACCACATGTTTATTGATACCATCTGTTTAGTACCCCCATTGTAGACCACCTGTTTATTGATACCATCTGTTTAGTGAGCCCACGGTTTACTGAGACCACCTGAACTATGATAAAAATGTTTAGTGTAATCACCTATACAGCATGGCAACCTGTTTAGAAGACAACCTGTATTACAATATAACCTGTTTAGTTGGACATGGGTAACTGTCAGATAACCTCTTTAGTGAGACCACCTGTTCTGTGAGAAAACCTCTCTAGTGAAACCACCTGTACTGTGAGCAACCACTTTAGTGAGACAATGTCTACTGAGACAATGATTAATGTGACCACCTGTTTAGTGAGAGCACCTGCTCATTAAGACAACCTGTTTAGTGAGACCACCAACATAGTCAGATGACCTACTTAGTGAGGCCACTTGCCCACCCCACATCCACCAACACATATATATAAAAACATAATATGGCGTTTAGAAGTCAGTGCAAACTTTAGAAGCTATGATGAACAAGAAGGTACATGTATAAATATAAATACGGTAGGTATAGAAAATCATGAACTGTATCATATCCACACCCAGACGAGGAATTAACCATGCAAAGACTCTAATACCAGTCTGTTTATAGTATTAGTGAACAGTATACACCAGCTGACCTTGTAGCTTTACACAAAAAGCCACATACTATTTACTCAACAACCTTGAAATTACAATAGTATTTACTGAACAACCTTGAAGTGATAATAGTATTAAGTACTACCGAAGGTGTGTCAGTTAGACATTTCCTTAATCATTCATTCATTTAAATAACAATCACCTGACACAGGTGTCCACAAGCTGTTAGTTACAAGGGAAGGGTTAACTAGTATCACTGGGTGAAGTAGCTATGTTTATAGAAAAACAAACTAATAATAGACTTTTCTGCATTTAAACAGTACAACTTAAAAACAGTACACGTAGAGTCATCATGGGTAACTACTTCACTGTTCTAGGATTCTGTTACACATTAATTTCTGTTGACAATAATACACACTCAAACCTGTGTTAAGCAGCCACCAAAAGGAGTATCAAAAAGTGGCCTTTTAACACAGGTGGCTGCTTAATACAGGTCAGGTTATGCTATATTAGATGATTTGGGAGAATGAAAAATGTAGTCCCTTTATACAGGTGGTTGCTTAATGCAGGTCAGTTAATACCATATTATATGATTTGGGAGAATGAAAATGTGGCCTCTTAAGACAAGTGGCCGCTAGAGCTGGTTTCACTTTACACGTATGTTAAATTCATGTTTAGTCATGCACTCATGGTTCAAGCAAGGAATGAAAGGAATATTTCTTTAACAACACCCATCACATGTCAGTCTATTGCTAATTGGAGCCAACATACATGTATGATTATTTATCCTGCAACCATCGTTTCTATTGACAGAATATGATGACGGATAAAGCAAAGTCATATCCTGATACTAGCAGGATATCACTTTTGACATCACTCATCTGACATTACACGCACAGCTACATTACAAAATAGCTCATTTGACCTCTAGGTCATCGCACAATGAGGCTGAAATAACAGAAATAATAGCTTTTCCCCTTAATTTTTATGGTTTGCAGGATAAAGATAATAACTAATTAATGGCATTGGATATCTGCTTTATCCTGTTCAGGCCAAATGAGAGATTCCACTTGGCAGAGCCTCGCAGAATTTCCCATTCTTTCCTTCACAGGATAAAGCAAGATATCCAGCGTCATTAACTAGTTATTCTCTATTTGCACCCTTAGTTGCGAAAGAGGACATATTCTACCACATAGGCTACTCATACCAAAAGACAGCAAGGGTTCTTTTTATTAACTTAGCCATAGACAGAACAGTATATACCAGTAGTGGAGCACTGGTTAAGATAGGGAAAGCCCTGAGTCCCTTGAGGGCAATCGATCCTACAACCCATGACACTTCAGGTGAGCACTCTACCATAGTCCTTCATCAGCTATTGGTTTTTCCGCCATTTGATAATCTTTAAATGCAACCTACGAAATTGTTCCATTAGCAGCAAATGATCTTTTATATGCACTTTCCACAGACAAGACGGCATATACCACAGTTTTTGATGTACCAGTTGTAAGTCACTAGTTGGAATGGGAATCAATACACTGATACCTCAATATCATGATACTACTCACCTAACAGCTGATTTTGTTATTGAGCCATATAACAACACATAGAGACTCTGTATACTTCACAACACATTGAGACCTCTGTATACTTCATTAATATGATGATACTACTCACCTGACAGCTGATTTTGGTATTGAGCTGTATAACAACACAAGGAGACCTCTGTATACTTCATTATAATATCATGATACTACTCAACTGACAGCTGATTTTGGTATATTGAGCTGTATAACAACACATTGAGATATCTTTATACTTCATTGTAATATCATGATACTACTACCTGACAACTGATTTTGGTATTGAGCCGTATAACAAGACGTTGAGACCTCTGTATATTTCATTATAATATCATACTACTACTCACCCGACAGCTGATTTTGGTATTGAGCCATATAACAACACATTGAGACCTCTGTATACTTCATTGTAACATCATGATACTACTCACCTGACAGCTGATTTTGGTATTGAGCCGTACAACAACACGTTGAGACCCCTGTACAGCCCGCGGATGCCATGTTCTTTGACAGTGACCTTCACGCAGTCTATCGGTCCTTTGAATCGCTTCTCCACTCCAGCCCTCTCATCCAGTTGCAACTGGGTTTTAACGTATTCTGTGGGAAACGTGATACAGATCTCCAACCCGCCAGTTATTCCACCTGAAATGACAAATTAACAATTACTGCAGTACAATATTTAGTTACATTATATATCTGTTAGTTCATCATCTTTGTGCAGGCAACAGGTTTGGCAATCAAACACTGTAATGCCTATGATGGGTGCCACCTGTGGGGAACAGGTTATGGCCACCTACAGGGTTAAGGATGTGGTCACCTGTGGAAGAGGGAAGGATATGCTCACCTTACATAAACATCTGTTACCATCACTATTTTGTCAGTGATTCATCTGTGTTGACGTTTCTCTTGGACTCGGTCCTATATAGAAATAAAATTTTAAATATGTTAATAAATGTCTGGGGTTTTTTTTTATAATTTCCCTTTAAATATATATCACAACCTGAGAATAACAATTTTTATGCACCGGTACATGTATTTGTCTTTTTGAGACAAAAACATTTGAAATGTCAGTTCCATTTCACTGATATACTTAAAACTTTGTAATTCTAATAGCAGAGATGGAACACTCTCCCCCCCCCCCCCCCCCCCCAAAAAAAAAAAAAAAAACAAAAACCCAACACCATTCTGCTTGAATCTAATGAAATGCATGTAACTCAATTTTGACCAAATTGTTATTTAGAACACAGGCCGTTATTCTCAGATCATCAGTATATGTATATTATGGCACGGGAGCTCTCCTATATTATAATGTCCTCATGATCTAGTATTTGTTTTATTCTATAACATACCCATAATTCCCATGTCATAATCCCAATTGATATTTAACATTATTAACCCATTTAATATTTTTGTAATGTCAAGGTGTCATTTATTTACATACCAACAAGACCTGATGTTTTGATAAGATTTAGTTAAAGTGCTTGATGTTAAACTACATTTGTACTAACTGAGATGATATCATATTACCGATGGAGGCGACTTTCAATCTGTGATTTATTTAATACTGAATTAAAATGTTATTTTAGAAGTGTTATAGGATAAATAGAATTCGCTACATATGTTTTTAATACTGATAAGCAGTCACTTGATATTTTCCATATTTAAAAATACTTGTGACAAATTTTCCATATAATACGTGTACATCCAGATGTACAATGCATCAAGTGCAAAAACCATTAAATAAATATGATAACAGCAAGGACTCCAAAATATCAATGTCTGACAGTGGCAGATAATGTTTTCTTAATACCTAGTAATGATTAATGATACAACTGAATTGTAATTGGTCAATAATTCATACATGTAAACAAGAAGAATGATGCATTACCAGTCAAACGTGAATTGGCTGTACAATCATTTTATTGTAACATTGTAAATTAATAATTATCTCACATTAGCAAATAAAATGGAAGTCATTAATAAACATGTCATGAATGCATTGGTGCATGGCTAGAACAACCAACTAACTAAATGCTGCAAGAGTTTAAGCAGGGCAAGCTCTGGTACTCATCAACACTGCCAATTACAAATTTTAAAAACAATTGGCTAATGTTATTTTATATAATTTAAAAAAAATTAACAAGTGAGTTTCTGAAATGTTTAAGTTTAGTGGATAATTTGGTGATATATTTTGCTCACCCAGAGCTGGTCCTGTTTAGGGGTCTTATACATGCTCCTTTCCAGAGATGTCATGACCGTTGATGTACCAGCAGGTTGTCTGTTTTTTACACAAAAGGTTTTCTCTGTTGTTGCTTGTGACCAGAGGTTCTGTCTTATACTGTTATAGGCTGGACAGTTTGATCAAATAAAACAAGTCTGCAATGTATCAGTATACTTCAAAGTTTGTTTTGATTTATTAATCATCAGCTATTGGATATCAAACATTTGATAATTCTGACAGTCTTAAGATAAAACCTGCTACACCTTTTTCATTAGCAGCAAGGGATCTTTTATATGCACTTTCCCACAGGTAGTATAGTAAATACCATGACCTTTGAATACCAGTTGTGGGGGAAAACCAGACACAGTTGAATTTGCATATAATTGCATACGGTCACCGCAAGATCAAAAAAAATAATTCTTTGCATTGTATTTTCAAGTTGTGTCCCAATCCTGTGACAACCTTTGCTTTACAGGAATTAAGGTTTTAGTGGACAATTTCTGAAAATACCCAGACATGACATCTCAGAACTCTTAACCAACATGTAACATTGAAGAAACCCTTGCTGTGATGAACTTCTTCATTTGTACAGTATACAGAGCTTCTAGAATTTTTATAAAATCCACTAGCCATGGGATCAGTCATTTAAAAACTTTACTAGCCATGATTAAAAATTCACTAGCCCTACTTTACTTTAGGTTAATACAATTTTACTGAATAATAGTAAAAATCGGTGTCATGTTAAGAGAGAGATATAGCTTAAAAACACTAACATTTGGGTTTGGGGGGGGGGGGGGGGGCAGGATATTCATATTAAGAAAATAGACTGCAACATTTGACAATTATTTTCTCACTAGCCATCAGACATGGCAATAGTAGTTATTTACTAGCCAAACATTGAATATAACTAGCCATGGAAGTGAGGCTACCATAATCTAGAAGCCCTCCATTTAATTTGTTTTAAATTTAAAAAAAGAGAAAAGTCTTCCTCTCCCACACAATTATTTTGACAAAAAAAGATAAGAGTATGTGGCCTTCAAGACTCAGGAATGTAGTTAATTCTTTTGTCAAGACCATCCATGCGACCATATATTGCAGTCTGTTGTTTCTAAACACAAACTGCCTCATAAATCACTGAAGCAAGAAATCATTGTTTTCAAGAATTGTTTTTCATATAGCTTAAATGTCTTCCCATATAAATGCACATTTTTTAACCCATATATAAATGTCTCCAGCTCATGCAGACTAAAATGTGAAGGTCATCCATCAGAAGCATCACAAAGGGAAATTAAAGGCTGCAAACGAACAAACACCCTTTTGCATCTGATGCGCAACTATCCCATCGGTGGGCCCATTGAGCTATTTCTCGTTCCAGCCAGTGCACCACAACTGGTGTAACAAAGGCTGTGGTATGTACTATCCTGTCTGTGGAATGGTCCATATAAAATATCCCTTGCTGCTAATCAAAAAGAGTAGCCCATGTAGTGGAGACAGCAGGTTTCCTCTCAAAATCTGTGTGGTCCTTAACCATGTCTGACACCATATAACCATAAATAAAATGTGTTGAGTGCGTCGTTAAATAAAACATTTCTCTTTCTTTCTAATCAAAAAGAGTAGTCCATGAAGTAGTGACAGCGGCTTTCCTCTCTCAATATCTGTGTGGTCTTTAACCATATGTCTGACACCATATAACCGTAAATAAAAAGTGTTGAGTGTGTTGTTAAATAAAACATTTCCTTCTTTTCATTTTGGCAATTATATATCTCTTTTTCTTTTTTACTGTTCTTAATTTATATGTTTAAAAACAATTAACATAGTGAAAAAGGCCCATAATAGTTTATTATGAAAATAAACCTCTTTGAAACATTCCTGGTGACACCTATGCTTAATTGTTCTTTACAGACAGATTGACTCTTTCTAATTCAACATATATTTCTTCATCTTGAAATACCAATCAATTAATTCTGTAATTAGTACACATGATTCCAGGAAACAGATGCAACCCTGCGTACAAATCTGATTAGGCCAATCATGTATTTAAATGTGACACAAATAAAGTGTCCCTCGGTGTGTATACATAACGCTCAATCCTCTCGGAGTGCTTTTCCGCACAACTACACACCAATTTCTCCTCTCGTAACAAGCCAGCCTGTGTATTGATTCACCCAAATTGGTTGCACATCCGCAAGCATTGATTTGAACTGGGCATATCTCGGTGGGAGTGGAGCAAATTTTCTTCGTTTAGAAGATAAAATAGAGTTATCGACTTAGCTGATTGGATAAAGGAGTCTGTTCATTTGTAAGTCATATAAGACTAAGAAGGATTTCATTTTCTCGCCATTTAGGAAATCTATGGTTAATTCAAAACACTTAAGTCTGTTCAAGATCTGTGTGGTCTTTTGTAGTCTTTAACTTCTTAAAGGAGAAACAATGAACGCCACAGTAATATTGCTGATTTCACAGATCAAATAAATCACTCAATGGTTTTATCTGCCACGTTCCCAAATTAATAAAACCATGATAAGACTAGAATGTTGCTAAACTGCTCTCTGACTCTAGTATGTTGCGAAGTCACATTAATAAAACTATTCTGATGCTACGTCTTAGTTGTGTGGCAGTGAACTAGACATTTAGAAGCCTGATACTAGGCAGCTAACTAAGTTACAAAGCTTTTATGAATTTGGGCCAATATGGACTTTGATATTTGACAGATTGAATGACAATTTCAGGTTGCATTAATATTTTGAAGTGAAAAATATTTAAAGCACAAGTTTTAATTTATTTTTTAATACTGAAAATTAACCACATGTGGTGTAATGGACTTGATATAAACAAATATAAAACATTTATATACAATGTAGAGTACTCTATTAAAACTGCTAAATAAAACCCTAACTTTATCAAGGTTTTGTTTGATTGTTGGTTTGTAGGAGGGAGTAAGATGAACAAAAGGTATTTGTAGTAAATATATACGTACATATAATATACATGTTTACAAATAATAAACCCAGTAAATGCACTGTCTGAATTTGACTAATCCGACAGTGATAAATAGCACCCATTAATCCAGACAACCTAATTTAGACTGCAAATACTGTCTAAAGCTTACTGATCTAATCTTTGTTACTCTACATTTAATCAACCTTTCGATCCCAATCAAAGGCTGTGGTACGTGCTATCCTGTCTGTGGGATGATGCATACAAAAGAATGTAACGGGTTTCCTTTTTAAGACAATATATCAAAATTACTAATTGTTTGACATCCAACAGCCGATGATTACTAAATAAAAGTGCTCTAGTGGTGTCGTTAACCAAACCAAACTAACTTAAACATTTTTATTCCATAATCACTGTATACTGGCAAGATAGAATGACTAGATAAATTTCCATATTTGTGGTCACTGACCTGTCTCGGTGGTGTCATGGTTAGGCCATCAAGACTTATTGCTTTTAGGTATTGGGTTCACAACTCGGTGAGTAGGTGGAAGGACACTACAACGACTTGTCTCTCACTAAGCATTAACCCACTGTCCTGGACAGACTGCTCAGGTAGCTGAGATGTGTGCCTAGGACATAACCTTAATTGAATACAAGCATGAAAATTAGTTAAAATCAACTGAATAAAATTAAATGTTTATAAGCGTAACAAACATTCTGAGAGTGGTGCTAAAGCATTTCATTTTCATTTCAACTGATTTTCATGCTTATATCCAATTAAGGTTCAAGCACGCTGTCCTGATACACACATCTCAGCTATCCTGGCTGGCAGTCCAGGACAGTGGGTTAGTTGTTAGTAGTTAGTAGTTGGTGAACTAAAGAAAGAAAGAAATGTTTTATTTAACGACGCACTCAACACATTGTATTGATGACAGAAGGATGGCGATGAAACCTATAGTCCCCTCCGGTTGCATCGATAGGGGACTGATAAGAATGGGCCCACTGCTTATTATAAACGTTTAAAGTCCACATTCAAGCTGTTAACATACAATGTAGTTTGCAGTCTTAACTGCATGACATCTGTAAGGCCAAGGCTTTATTAATAAAGACTTCATTCTAGACTTTCAACTCAACCATATATGCACTGAGCCATGTCACTGGGACATGTGATAGCCAGTTTGAATATTACTAAACCGGAGTGTTTTAATTTTTAGCTTGTTCTTTATGATCAGTGACAGCTAAGTAGATAGGACTGCATATCAAACCATTACAATAGATATTTAGTCAATAAACTGTTTTACATTGCTGTAGACATTTTAAAATCTTGCATAGTACAAAATGATACCATTTGAAACAGCCAATAATTATTACAAAATTGTGACCTAAATATAAAAATGTTTTATCCCTAACTGAAGCTATCAACAGTTTATCTCAGTTAGTGTGGGAATGAGCCACGTGCTAGTGGTTACATGTACTATATTATAACAAGCATTTTCAGAGTACTGCTAAAGCGATGCATGTTCCCTATCCCCTACTGGGCCCAACAAATGTTTGTATCTCCTAAGTTCAAAGGCCATAAACGTGAAAAATGGGTAAATCGCCATTAAAGTCAAACTTGATCCGTGACAGTAAAGCTATACACAAAATTTCAGCTCAATATCTTGAATTGTGAAAAAAATGTCCAGAAAACTATATGTGGGTCAGATGGACGGACTGACGGACGGACGGACGGACGGACGGATGGACGGACGAACAACAGTCAGATATACATACAAGACGGAAATGAAACCTATAGTCCCCTCCAGTTGGAAAAAAAGGATTTTCTGTTTTATTTCAATAATCCAAAATTTATACACTGAATTGCATGGGCATCTAGTTTAAAAATTACCAAAATATGTCATCCAAAATTTATTTAACTCATTTAAAAATTATATTAATAGTAAAATGTATTTTATTTTCACTTACAAATTAAATTTTATTTTTTTACATGTTAGTATGTTACACCTTTTAAATACACAACAGTGTTTAGACAAAATTACCTTATTAAATTAACTAAATCAATTTTATTTCTTTTTACATTATATGATGATGGCATGTGCTAAATGAAACTACTGCCAATTACCGGGCCAGAAATCAATTTCTCCAGATATAATCATACGTCAAATGATTGCTATTTTAGAATGTTATTTTTGTCATTTGTGGTCTGATTGAGTTTACACAAGTTTTACCAATGAAATCGAAGGAGGGTTTTGCATCGACTTGCAACAACACCAGCCATGTCCTCAGCAGAGACATTATCATTGTAGTTTGTGGGTGTTTGCGGTGGTTCGGGGTCGTTGGTGTATAAGAAATCCAATAACGTTGAATATAGTGTGTTCATCTCGGGAGGGTCATCAATCAAATCTGTGCAAGTTTTAGATGCAGACAGTTTCAGTGTAAAATAACTATCTTTGGGGGAGAGTGTGTGTGTACACACAAGTTTTTGATGCACACAGCTTCAGCATAAAACAACTATTTGGGGGGGGGGTTACACAAGGTTTTTATGCACATAGTTTCTGCATAAAACCATTCTTGGGGGGTGGGTGGGTGAGTTACACAAGGTTTTGATGCACACAGCTTCAGCCTAAAACAACTATCTTGGGGGGGGGGGGATGAGTTACATAAGGTTTTGATGCACACAGCTTCAGCCTAAAACAACTATCTTGGAGGGTGGGGGTACACACAAGGAGGGTTGCAGGGGTGGGGGGCAAACCTCTTTTTGAAAAACACACCCAGACAATCCAATCCCATTATTTGACTTTATATTTTCAAATTTCATGTCAAAATATTGTGAAACTAACCTAGTGATAATATACCACAGGCATTAGCTTTTTTTATCCTGTCTATTATAATAACACTTCTGTCAATATTTCATCACAAAGATGTCAAATTATATCCCCAGGCTCATATCCTATCAGCATATAACTTCCGCAATATTAGCCAGTTACAAATTTCTCAATGTACTACACATTTAGGGCTGAATTTACAAAGCCAGTTTAAGACTTACACATGTGTAATTGCATACATTTACAATGCTTAAACACATGCGTTTAAGAAAAACAGGCTTCGGAAATTCAGCCCTTAATACTTAGCTAACATTTAGCTTGAAGTACTTAGCCTCTTTTCAATAATTATTTTATTAAAGTAAAGTCACAACTTTCTAAAAACTGACTAACAAAAATGTTATCCATAGTATAAATTTTGTATAAAGTATTCAACCTTTTTCCAAACTACATCAAAATCTGATTTTAGTAAGTCTTCTATTTTGTGCAAAAGAAACCATAACTTTTTTCATTTGGGGGTGGTGGAGAGGCTCACAAAATTTACAAAACTTTGTCTTTTCAACAACTATGTAGTACCTACCATCCCATATGCCTTTGGTAATATAGTATCAGGATTAGCAAGCAAAGTCAAGAAATTAATTCTTTAAAGGTTAACTTTATAATAAAATTGTTAACTATACAGCTTAAATCATTTTTTGGCAACAATGAGTAGGAAGGAAATGTTTTATTTAACGACACACTCAACACATTTTAATTACGGTTATATGGCATCGGAAATATGGTTAAGGACCACAAAGATATAGAAAGAGGAAACCCACTGTCGCCACTTCATGAGCTACTCTTTTCAATTAGCAGCAAGGGATATATGCACCATCCCATAGACAGGATAACACATACCACGACCTTTGATATACTGGTCATGGTGCACTTGCTGGAGCGAGAAATAGCCCAATGGGCCCACTGACGGGGATCGAACCCAAACCGACTAATCATCAAGCGAATGCTTTACCACTGGGCTACGTACCGCCCCTCAACAACGAGTAAAACGTGTTACATGTATTTCTACTTTTGCTTTCGCATAAGCACTGCAAAGCATCTAGCAAAATATCTATGCTAAACTTTTAAAAGTTTATGAAAAACCAAGGATGACATCCTCATTCTTGAACATTGTCAGTATGTACTCACCACATACTGCACAAATTACAACTTTTGAAGGAATTTACTCATGGTCATTTTTTCTTCTACCTAAAAAGCAATGTTAATTTTATAAAAGTGAAAGAGCCTTTATTAAAAATGAAAACATATGTAATGTCATCTGTTGAGATTTTAACTTTTACTTTAATATAGTTTAAAGTTAACCTTTTATGATAAAAGGTGGAAAATCTATTATCCTACAGCAATAAATCTTGTTTACAAATTCTTCAAAGCTTCTTGATTTTTTAAAAAAAATTTGGTCTTCCACTCAAATAAACATTTGTACACTGTGGAGAGTAAAAAAAGTCAAAAAGCGTACGTGTTTTACTAAAAAAGTCAAAAAGCGTAGCGTGTTTTACTAAACAAGGACTACATCCTGTGGCGTGTGATAATCTTGTTACTTCTTTTTAAGCATCGAGGATTATTGATCTTAGATTGATTTCCACATCAAATAATTGTTAATTTGCTGGGTTCGTCCATTCACCATGTTCGGACGTCTCCAGGCACAGATCAATACAGTATGGTGGTGTTTAACAGCACCATGACGTTTCCGGTTATTCATGAATAAACCAAACTAAAAGGAAACACAGTTTTGTCTGCCTGGCAGTCATAAAAGGCAAACGTCAGTCACACACAGTTTGCACGGAACGAAGTAAAGAATATGGATTTACTGCTAATATGATTTTCTAAAGTTTCCTAACATTACACACCTAGACTGTTGATAAATAGTTGATATATAAAGCCCAAATGTGAACCTCTAAACACCAAACCTGATCCCTTAAACACTAATTCTGAACATTTAATCCCCTAAACCCAACCCTTAACCCCAACTCTGAATGCTAATTAAACCCCAATCTGAACTTATAAAAACGTAACTCCCATAATGAACCCTCAACAGTCAACCCCAAATCTGCAGGGCTCACATTGGAACAAATTTTGTTGTAGCCAATTTTTAGAAATGTAGACTATTTCCTTGAAAATTAGTTTAAAGTGGCTAATTTAAAGAACATTTTATTATCCAAAGACTAAATGTTGTAGCCACTTTGCACGTTGTATAAAAATTATCATTTTGGCAATTTGGCAATGACAAGGTGAGCCCTGACACTGAATCCCTAAACCCCAGTCCTGAACTCTTAAACCCAACCCTTAACCCCAATGATTAAACCCCAATTCGGAACCTATAAATACTGAATTCCCTAAACGACAATTAGAGAAACCAAATGTAGTTCTGCTGCACAGCTCACTGAAATATATGCTGAACATTGTTAATCATTCTTCCTGCGTGATGCAACCTGTCAAAGTGAACAGCTGATCTCCCTCATGAATTCTCATCAATATTAATTGTCACCACCTGTCCACAGGTGTGACATTTAAATACTAATTGAAACATTTCCATCATAACAGGGATTATGTGGCTAACACATGCCAAATGACACGCAGGAACATCGAGTAACAAACAATCACTAAGCATTGTTACATGTATATAAAGTTATTCATCTGACAGCAGACAATTGTTATCGTATATAGCACAAGTGACATTAATACATTCAGCTGACAATATATATTATGTGATTGTGTCTGTGAAAAAGGGTACAGTACAAAGCACAGTAAATGATCAATTACATGTAAAAATGTTGAGAACATCATTTTAGTGACTGTCATCTATCTGTATTGTTATGACTACTGACTATCAGATAATACTAAAATATATTACATTGTACTTCATCTGAACCCTTCTGACACACACACATACATACATACATACATACATACATACATACATACATACATACATACATACATGTACATGTACATGTACATGTACATGTACTGCTACATATTATTTAATAAGTATTTTGTAAATGAACTCTTATTAAGTTTTTATCATTTAAAAAAGCTTATTATTTTTAAAAAGTTTGTTTTGTATAACAACACCACTAGAGCACGTTGATTAATTAACATTGGCTATTTGATGTCAAACATTTGATAATATGGGCTTGTAGTCATCAGAGGAAACCCGTTACATTTTTCCGATTGCAGCAAGGTATCTTTTATATGCACTTTTCTACAGACAGGAAAGCACATACCATGACCTTTGTCCAGTTGGGGTGCACTGGTTGTATTTTTAAAAGCCACTAACTGAACTCAAAAGGATTAAATTATGACATAACTGACTTTGCTTTAATAATGGACTACTGTTTAACATGTTCACATGACAGAATACTTGTATAGTAGATGTCTGACATACCAGCATGTATTAGTTTCAGTATGCTTTGTTCCATGAGATGTGAAATAATCAAGCCTTGCTTGACCAACATGCCATTGAGTGGTTTATCATACAAAAGTTGCCAGTCAACAGGTTATAACAGACCTCACCTTGAAAACAACCGAGGGACGTGATTAATTGCATCCCTAACTTAGATTATTGGGAGCCATTCAGGATATTTCCATACTGAGCATTGATATTTAATCCTTTTCACATTTTTCATTTCAACTTATTTTCGTGCTTATATCCAATTAAGTTTCAAGCATGCTGTCCTGGGCACACACTTCAGCTATCTGGGCTGTCTGTCCAGGACAGTGAGTTAGGGGTTAGTTTGTTATAATGGTTATCACATTTTTCAGTACTTTTACAATGCTAAAACATACTCTCCTTGAACTAGTCTCAGGGGAGTGATGGGGAGCCAGGGTCAAAGCTCCTATTACATGGCATGTTCTGTTATAATAAAACTATGTCCATTCTTTATAAACAAGTTTTCTTCTTTGCATATCCATTTAAAAAACTTTCATTTCTTCTTTGTTTTTGTTTTTGGTAACACATCACTTAAACAAGTTAATGTTTGTTAATACTACTTCCACCAAGAGATAACATAATAAAACAAGTTAATGTCTGTTGATGTCACCTCCACCAAGAGGTAACAGTATTAAACAAGTTAATGTCTGTTGATGTCACTTCCACCAAGAGGTAACAGTATTAAACAAGTTAATGTCTGTTGATGTCACCTCCACCAAGAGGTAACAGTATTAAACAAGTTAATGTCTGTTGATGTCACCTCCACCAAGAGGTAACAGTATTAAATGTAATGTTGATGTCACCTCCACCAAGAGGTAACAGTATTAAACAAGTTAATGTCTGTTGATGTCACCTCCACCAAGAGGTAACAGTATTAAACAAGTTAATGTCTGTTGATGTCACCTCCACCAAGAGGTAACAGTATTAAACAAGTTAATGTCTGTTGATGTCACCTCCACCAAGAGGTAACAGTATTAAACAAGTTAATGTCTGTTGATGTCACCTCCATCAAGAGGTAACAGTATTAAACAAGTTAATGTTTGTTAATACTACTTCCACCAAGAGATAACATAATAAAACAAGTTAATGTCTGTTGATGTCACCTCCACCAAGAGGTAACAGTATTAAACAAGTTAATGTCTGTTGATGTCACCTCCACCAAGAGGTAACAGTATTAAACAAGTAAACAAGTTAATGTCTGTTGATGTCACCTCCACCAAGAGGTAACAGTATTAAACAAGTTAATGTCTGTTGATGTCACCTCCACCAAGAGGTAACAGTATTAAACAAGTTAATGTCTGTTGATGTCACCTCCACCAAGAGGTAACAGTATTAAACAAGTTAATGTCTGTTGATGTCACCTCCACCAAGAGGTAACAGTATTAAACAAGTTAATGTCTGTTGATGTCACCTCCACCAAGAGGTAACAGTATTAAACAAGATAATGTCTGTTGATGTCACCTCCACCAAGAGATAACATAATAAAACAAGTTAATGTCTGTTGATGTCACCTCCATCAAGAGGTAACAGTATTAAACAAGTTAATGTCTGTTGATGTCACCTCCACCAAGAGATAACATAATAAAACAAGTTAATGTCTAATGATGTCACCTCCACCAAGAGGTAACAGTATTAAACAAGTTAATGTCTGTTGATGTCACCTCCACCAAGAGGTAACAGTATTAAACAAGTTAATGTCTGTTGATGTCACCTCCACCAAGAGGTAACAGTATTAAACAAGTTAATGTCTGTTGATGTCACCTCCACCAAGAGATAACATAATAAAACAAGTTAATGTCTGTTGATGTCACCTCCACCAAGAGGTAACAGTATTAAACAAGTTAATGCCACCTCCACCGAGAGACAAACAGTATTAAATAAGTTAATGCCACCTCCACCAAGAGGTAACAGTATAAAGTTTGGAGAAATGTGATGTGGTATTTCCGCGGCGACCAAAACGAAGTAATCAGACACGAAACTGCGCCAATTTACAAAACACAGAATCAATGTTTGCCCCGAGTCAATCACTGGAGGAAGCAAAACTACAAGTATGTTGTCGAAATTAAATAATCAAGACTACTGGCTCCATTGCAGGATGTTCCAGCACAGAAATATTTGTAAGCAATATCTTTGTAGCAATATTCCAAAACGAGTGGAGAAGAATAGGCATAATAAAGATGAAGAATAGGCATAATAAAGATGAAGTGAATGCTAACTACAAGTATTACTGTGTGGATGTAATACAAACCATGTCATTCAGCTCTGGTTTCATTGTTAGTTGTGCATGGCAGTCAATTGTGAGAGCTGGGGCCTAATTCATAAAGGTCTCTGCTAGACAACAAAGCATTCTCTTTGCAAGTCTTTCAGCAATGCATTGCGACATCACAAAGTTGCAAGAGTTTAGTGAATTAGGCTCCTGATGAGCCAATCAGGGTCATTACTAGACTAAAATAACTAAGGACAATAAAAAATTTTTTTTTTTAGAAAAATTCAGAAAAAATGTCTTATGACAAAGAAGAAGTGTGTTTTGTTTAACGACACCACTAGATCACATTGATTTATTAATCATCGGCTTTTGGATGTCAAATATTTGGTAATTTCGACATATAGAAAGGAAACCCAGTACCATTATTTTTCATTAGTAGCAAGCTGGGATCTTTTATATGCACCATCTCAGACAGAAGCCTTTGATATACCAGTCATGGTGCACTGGCTGGAACGAGAGATAGCCCAACTGGCCCATGGACAGGGATCGATCCCACACCGACCACTCCAAGTGAGTGCTTTACCACTGGGCTACATCCCACCCCAAATGTCTGAAAAGGAAACCAGCTACATTTTCCGTTAGCATCAAGGGATTTTTATATGCACTTTCCCACAGACAGAACAGCATTTGGAATGGAAAAAACTCAATCAGCAAGTGGGTCCACTGAGAAGAATTGGACATAATGAAGATGAACTGTGCTGTAATGTAGTATAACTGTGTAGTGGCACACAAACCATGTAATTCAGCTCAGGTTTGATTGTACGTTTAATTTTAAGAGCTGAAACATGATCGATACTTGATGAGTCAATCAAGCCCATTACTAGCCTAAAATAACTAGGGGCAGTAAAAGAAAATCAGGGCAGTGTAATATAGACTATTCTCCAGCAAAAGCAAAAAAAGGTAGATACTTTAAACTAACAACTAGACACTTATTCTAAACAGAACAATTAGGCAGGGTGCGAGGAGAGACATAATCCAGTGGTTAAGTGCTCGTCTCATGCCCGCTCAGTCCCCATTGATGGGCCCGCTGGGTTATTTCTTGTTCCAGCCAGTGCACCACAAGTTCCTGGTGCCCCAAAGACCTTGGTACAGCTCAGTCCCCATTGATGGGCCCGCTGGGTTATGTCTTGTTCCAGCCAGTGCACCACAAGTTCCTGGTGCCCCAAAGACCTTGGTACAGCTCAGTCCCCATTGATGGGCACGCTGGGTTATGTCTTGTTCCAGCAGTGCACCACAAGTTCCTGGTGCCCCAAAGACCTTGGCACAGCTCAGTCCCCACTGATGGGCCCGCTGGGTTATTTCTTGTTCCAGACAGTGCACCACACGTTCCTGGTGCCCCAAAGACCTTGGTACAACTCAGTCCCCACTGATGGGCCCGCTGGGTTATTTCTTGTTCCAGCCAGTGCACCACACGTTCCTGGTGCCCCAAAGACCTTGGCACAGCTCAGTCCCCACTGATGGGCCCGCTGGGTTATTTCTTGTTCCAGCCAGTGCACCACAAGTTCCTGGTGCCCCAAAGACCTTGGTACAGCTCAGTCCCCACTGATGGGCCCGCTGGGTTATTTCTTGTTCCAGCCAGTGCACCACAAGTTCCTGGTGCCCCAAAGACCTTGGTACATCTACTATCCTGTCTGTGGGTTGGTGCTAGGGCCTCCACGAGTACTCGAGTACTCGGGCACGCGGGCCAAGTCTAGCAAGACTAGAATACCCATGCAAGGAAGAACTCTCATTTAATTATACTTGTTTACGTCATTTTGCCATATGCGTTATAGTGGCTGTTACATTATAGTGCTATGAGACATGAAGTAAAACAAAAGTCAAATGTGTGGAATGCAATATAATGTCATGATTTGGCATGATTTGTTCAGCACTGCAAATAAGATGCATAATGCTAATTCACTTTTATTATTAAGTCTCATTGTCATCTAGTTAAGTGTCGGGTACTTGGGTCTGGATAGAGTACTCGAGTCTAATATTTTAGACTCGTGAAGGCCCTAGTTGGTGCATATAAAAGATCTCTTGCTGCTAATATAAAAGATCCCTTGCTGCTAATATAAAAGATCTCTTGCTGCTAACCAAAGAGAATACCCTGTGGATGCGGGAGCAGGTTTTTTCTTATTATCTGTGGTCCTCGACTATATGTCCAACACAAATATAGCCATAAATAAACATGTGTTGAGTGCATTGTTAAAATAAGATTATTTGTTTTTACTTCTTTCTTTTTTTTGGGGGGGGGGGGAAGAGGGAGAAACTGTTGCCTTCTCATCTCCCTTTAGTTCTGATCCTGCCAGTGCATAAACATTACTGTCTGCAATGTATGACAGATACTGACCAGTCATCACCTAATAAACATTAACCTCTTCAGATGCCATATATATTATAATAATATTTCAAGTTAATGCCATTTCCAATTCATAATTTTAACAGTGGCTGTGTGGCTTTAATGACTGGCAAGATGACAAATATATCTGCATCTGTATCTGTATCTATATATATATATATATATATATATATATATATATAGCATACTTCTGAATTAGTGAAATAAGTACATCATAAATAGAAAATGTACATAATAAATAGTAACAATTCATTAACAGAATGGACTACCAGTACATGTCTGACCCAGTCTTCTGGTGCCATTTGCAACTGTAAGTATTATCACCATTCCCACAAGACCACTTAGTATTTTTATATATGTTCAAACATACTAAGTGGTCCACTGGGAATGGTGATAAAGCCTACAGTACAAACCTTCAATTGTCATAATCTTTTGACAGCTAGCAATATTCAGAAAATTGTATGGATCATGGAATAGAGGACTGCTGAAGTTCATGGGTAGCCATTAGCAACCTGTCCAAAAATCCGTCCATCTTGCATTAGAAACCACCATTGACATGCATAGCATCATTCCAGAATTCTTAATGAAAAGAGGGTGTTGTAATTATTATTATTATTATTATTATTTTATTTTTTTTGCTGCTGTTTGTTTTGTTGTTGTTCTTGGGTTTTTGCTAGTTATGTTTTCTTTGCTTTATTTTATTATTAATTTTTAAGACAAGTGAAAATATTGATGACTCCATGCCAGGGCTATATATAATCTAAGCTAGGGGACACCTAGAAACAAATCAGGGGACAGTAATATAGGTCTTCTCCATTTAGAAAAAAAAGCATTTTTAAAATAATCAAAAGGAGTAGCCTGTGTGAACGTTACTTCTACCTATTTGTAACTACGAGAGCACCTTTTGCTATTTTTCGGGGAGAGCCACAGCCTACATGTCCCCTCTAATTACAGCCATGCAATGACTTTCAATAAGAGAAAACACCAACAAAATATATATAATGGAATAAAAACCAAAAAATAGACACCTTTTGATTCTCATACTCTCATTTTGACAAAATCAATATGAATAATTTTCTCCATATTCAACTTCAATTTGTATTGGGTGAAATGAAGAATGACAGTTTAAGCCAAGACACAGAGACAAAACAACCTAGAAAAGATGAAATATCCATTCACAGTAAATGGGCACAGACAAGATGATTAAAAACAGTGATAAATTACGACAGTCTGGTGACAGGTAAAAGCCACAGTGCATGCAACATAATTACACTCCCAGATGACTAACTGTCCAGTGTGAGACTCCCGGCAGAATCAGTATCAAACTGACCACCAACACTGGCAGGAACCAGACTCCAAGATATAGTGTTTGAGCCACTGCACTTAAGGTTGCACGCCACCATTTACTTTTGTATCATTTCAATACAATTTCTGTCTCGGTAGACAGGCTGTGAATTTAGCATGATTATGCACTTCAGCAAATCCAAGATTTTCAATCAGAAGCACAAGATTATGAGACAGAATCCCAAAATATCTATAATAAATCATGTTTATGATTTTGACAGAATGCTGAAAAACACACACCAAAAAAACCCCAAAGCCAGATTCAATGTCTGGTGTATATTCTGTGAAAAATAGAAAAATGTCAAGTGGGCTACATATCTGTATTTTCATTAAGTGCCATACATTGCTTGGTAACTATTATCCAAAAATCAATACGGGTTGACAACAATTGTTTCAAGTTATCCATCCTTAAACAAGAGCACTACTGTATTTAGATGTTATATACCACATGCACAGTTGTCAAGTAGCAATAACAATAATAAGTAATGTCAAACCAATGAGTTATTTCTTTCAAGAGATTAACCACAGGACTCATGTAGAATATGGCCTGATGCTGTTGTTTGTTTTGGGGTTTTTTTTGTTTTTTTTAAATATGTCCTGCTGTTATTATTTTTTAATGACAGGTCAAAAGAAATATGTCCTGCTAAGAAACAATATAGCCTGCTGGAAATGAGACAGCTTGGGGCGAGTGGAGGGTTTGGGATGGTGTCAGATAAGAATAGGATCTCTGAGACGTATTTTAGAGCAATTTTGGAATTAAAATACAACAGAATTATGAGCTATAAACAGCAGGTGAGATAATTATACACACATCTGTCTTTTGAAAAATGACCTGCAATTTTGGACCACTTGCCACAGGCTGCTATTTTGATCCCTGAATGATCAAAGAAAGATTTGAAAAGGCATTTCAGTACCAGTATTTTCTATTATTTTTTAAAATGCAGACCTATTTCCTAAACCAGACAACATATTAAGCTGCTAGACAAAGTAACAACAGAGGATGATGTTGTGGTGCCTTAAGGCGGGTAGGTACTGGGTTCACACCTTGGTACTGGTTCTTACCCAGAGTGAGTAACGGTGAGGTATAAAACCACTTCACCAACTTCTTTCTCACTAACCACTAAGTTGACTAACCCCTGCTGTAAGCAGACAGCCCAGATAGCTGAGGTGTATGTTTAGGAAAGCATGCTTGAACCTAAATTGGATATACCAGTCTGGACGAAAATCAATTTCAAGACAAAAAGACAAGTGGCAGAAAATGGCTATCAAAGATGACATTGCATGAAAGAGAATAATGAAGTCCTCTGTTTGCTCATTCCAGGACAAATCTCGATTGAGTATCAACTGATATTAATTTAAATGTATAACCTTTCCAAATGAGGCTGCACTTATTTATCAATAATGACACATTAAAACCATCTTGGGGATGTTAAAATTAGCTTGACTGGTAAAGTGTCTGCTAGGCCTATTTTCTTGCACAGAAATCCATTTTTTAAATCCTTTTCCTTCCAGTAAAAAAAATTAGAAAGATATTAATTTTCAATTTATTTCATGTTTGGATCCAAAATTCTGGATCTGCCCCTGACTGGTATAGAGATATCAATCCAGTACCTACAGAAAGGAAAGGAATGTTTGACACCTCAGCACATTTTAAACTGCAATTATTCGGTATCTAACATGCAGTTATTTTTAACACTTGGTCTAGAGTACTTGAGGATACCCGCAGACATCACTTTTATTTTTATATGCACTTTCCCATAGACAGGACAGCACATACCACAACTTTCAGTGTACCCTATTACCTACCAGTATATACACTGCCACCCCACTTCCTTTATGACTTTTGTTTCGGTTACTCTTGTGATGTTTCAAGTCACATGGATCGGATTACATGTAACATACACTTAACCAATAGAGCTTCAGTTGAAGTTTGCTTTGTTTAACAACACCACCAGAGCACTTTGATTTATTAATCATCAGCTATTGGATGTCAACATTTGGTAATTTTAGAAAGGAAACCTGCTTCATTTTTCCATTAGTAGCAAGGGGTCTTTTATATATGTACCATCCCACAGACACAATAGCACATACCATAGCCTTTGATATATCAATCATGGTGCACTGGCTGGAACGAGAAATAGCCCAATGAGCCCATTAACTGGGATCGATCCTAGACTGTGCATCAAGCAAGCACTTTATCACTGGGCTATGTCCCACCCCTTGGAGACTTAATATTGATTATCGTCCAATTCTTGCAGTGCCCATGTTTTTACTGAGAAGCCATACCAGTATTTATTGGGTGCACTCTGCATGCTCCTGTCAGTGTGACAGCACCTACACTTTATCGTATCAGGGTCTGATCTAGTAGGTTCCAGCGGTCATTCACCTTCCTCAGGTCAGGGAACCATTTCACAGCCTAGAAAAGGATGAGTTTGTGAATTTATTTCAATTACTTTAGCTACCCCTATCAGGGTCGTTGTTGTAGTTTTTTTGATGGAGTTAATGTTTGTAAATAATCAAATATGCTATTTTTGTGCCCAGATTCTATCTGTAATGCCACCCTACTTACATGTGTTTGATACGACCCTGCCTCCTGCCCCCTCTCCCCCTTCTCCCCCCACTACCTTATGTTCTGCTGTAACTGAGAAATATTACATGTGAAGTGTTTACTTTGAGGTTATGTTTGCTGTGTTTCCAAAGTTTGATGACCTCCACACAACACGTTTGTTCAGTTCATACTGTAGTTAGATCTGTGTAGACCGTGTCCTGTTTGAAAAGATGATTATCTGCAACACATGTACACATTGCTGTACACCAAATCAATTTCCAGTGGTGGCAATACTAACACATACACACTGCTGTACACTAAATAAATTTTCGATGGTGACAAAATTAACACATACCAAACACACCACTGTACAAACTAACCCTCTAAAATTATCAGAAACATATTTATTCTACTTAAAGGTCTAAGGTGTTATCCCCCCCCCCCCCCCACAAACACACCCACCCAAGATGCACTAAAATGCAAAATAACCCCTAATCCTACACACATAAAAAGGGGTTAAAGATGACCCTATATAGATAGTTCAAGACAAAACATTTTCCTTGTTAAAGTCATAGAAGTCCCTACAAGATTTACCCTACAGTATGACACAATACCCATAACGCAGCGCATTGCACTCAGTTTTAGTGCAATGATCCAATGATGTGGGGTGGGACATAGCCCATTGGTAAAATGCTCGCATTATAATTATGTGCTGTTGGTGGACACAGTAAAACATTTCTCATTCCAGCCAATGCTCCACAAATAGTGTAACTAAAGGCCTTGGAATGTATGATTCTGTCTATGGGATACTGCAAATAAAAGATCCCTTGCTACTAATCAAAAAGAGTAGCACACAGCATGGTGGCAGCAGTTTTCCTCACTCATTATCTGTGTGGTCCCTAATCATATGTCTGACACCATATAACCGTAATTAAAATATGCTGAGTTGTCTCTTTGAATAGAACATTCCTTTCATACTTCTAGACCCTGTGATCTATATCATTTAACAATCATTCCTACCAGCTGGTCTTCTCATTACCATCCAGACCCAGGGCTGAAACTCAACTTTAAAACTTTAAACACATGGTGCCTGGCAGTGCCAGTTAAATTAAGTTGTTATTGGCCCTTGTTATATATTTAACCAGCCCTCAACCATCATGTTTTTATGATATATATTTACCATTACTGAAAACTATTACATTGATATTATATTAATGTCTGCCATTTTCTGTTAAACATTTGCAAAATATTTTGACTGGTTCGAAATTAAGTTGTTACTGACCCTTGTTATATTGAACCAGCCCTCACACAGTATGTTTTTATGATATATTTACCATTACTGAAAGCTATTAAAATTGGTATGATATCTACGTTCAGTCCTCCATTTTCCGTTAAAACATTTGCAAAATATTTAGACTGGTTCTAAATTAAGTTAGCCCGTTATATTGAACCAGCCCTCACACAGCATGTTTTTGTGATACATCTGCCATTCATAAAACCTATAACATTGCTACATGATATCACTGACCTATGTTCAGTCTGCCAATTTTTGTTACACATCTGCTAAATATTTTTAATGGCTCCTGAAATGGTCATTAAGTTTACTGTAGAGCATAAAACCCATCTAAGCATTATCCACGATTGGCTGGCTTTTTAGTGTATCACAGTTTTAGTGTTGAAATGACATGTGCATAATTTTATAAAATTATGGTTTCTTGATGTCGGCACTCTTTGTAAAATTTATAGTCACCCACAGCCAATAAAAATCGTTTTGGACAATAATTTTCAACCCAGTCGACCAAATATCACAACTATCTGTAGTCTACACAACACTAAATAGTCATGACAGCAAGGAGCTACCTTTTGATCATCTAAGTCAAACCAATTAGCTCTATTTTCAATTTCAATGAACTGCTCCAAATCATGCATAAAAAAAACCTTAACAAAATTATGCAATCTTTTCTTTTTGACATTAATCCTATGGCACATTTCCAAATTCAATAGCACCAAAACCAACACTTGCCTGGTTGGGCTGCTCGTGCTCCCTTGTAACCCCGTCTTCCATATCACCCCCGCCCCAAACCCTTTCCTGTCCTGGAAGGAGGAGCCGGCCAAAGTCGACACCTGCGCCCATGGCATGCTCTGAATGTGCATGTTAAACCTGACCTGACCTCACAGTATTAAAATTAAAATGTGCTGATTCATTATTAACCAACCATTCTTTCTTTGACCTTCTTGCATGAATTTGTGGAGCACAACATATTTAAAAGACTTTTAACTATTTTCCTTTGTCAACCGAGTGCTCACCTGAAGTGCTTGGGTCAAAGGATTAAATCCCCTCACTAGACCATTCTCTGATTGGGTTTCATCCTTTCCCAATAAGAGCCCCATCACTGGTGTATCAAGGGTCACAGTATGTGATGGCCTGTCTATGCAAAAGTGCATATAAAAGATTCCTTGCTACTACATGTACTAGTACTACTTAATGAAGGAAGGAAATGTTTTAACGACGCACTCAACATATTTTATTTACATATATGGCATCAAGACATATGACTAAGAACCACACTGATATTGAGGGAGGAAACCTGCTGTCGCCACTTCGTGGGTTTTTCTTTTTCGATTAGCAGCAAGGGATCTTTTATATGTACCATCCCAGACAGGATAGTACATACCACAGCCTTTGTTACACCAGTTGTAGAGCACTGGCTGGAATGAGAAATACCCCAATGGGGCCATCTACGGGATCGATCTGAAACCGACCGCGCATTTAAGCAAGCGTTTTGCCACTGGGTTACGTCCCAACCCTTAGAAAACATGGAGTGGGTAGAAGTTCTCCTGAAGAATACATGTCACAATTACTGGTAAGAATTGTATGACCTGTATGACCTGCAACAGCTAATGATTAATAAATCAATGTTCTTAATATAAATCAATTTGTTTAATATAAATCAATGTGTTTAATATAAATCAATGTTCTTAATATAAATGTTCTTAATATAAATCAATGTGTTTAATATAAATCAATGTTCTTAATATAAATCAATGTTCAATGTTCTTAATATAAATCAATGTGTCTAATATAAATCAATGTGTTTAATATAAATCAATGTGTTTAATATAAATCAATGTTCAATGTTCTTAATATAAATCAATGTGTTTAATATAAATCAATGTTCTTAATATAAATGTTCTTAATATAAATCAATGTGTTTAATATAAATCAATGTTCAATGTTCTTAATATAAATCAATGTGTCTAATATAAATCAATGTTCTTAATATAAATCAATGTGTTTAATATAAATCAATGTGTTCTTAATATAAATCAATGTGTTTAATATAAATCAATGTGTTTAATATAAATGTTCTTAATATAAATCAATGTGTTTAATATAAATCAATGTTCTTAATATAAATCAATGTTCAATGTTCTTAATATAAATCAATGTGTTTAATATAAATCAATGTGTCTAATATAAATCAATGTGTTTAATATAAATCAATGTGTCTAATATAAATCAATGTGTTTAATATAAATCAATGTGTTTAATATAAATCAATGTTCTTAATATAAATCAATGTGTTTAATATAAATCAATGTGTTTAATATAAATCAATGTTCAATGTTCTTAATATAAATCAATGTGTCTAATATAAATCAATGTTCTTAATATAAATCAATGTGTTTAATATAAATCAATGTGTTTAATATAAATCAATGTGTTTAATATAAATCAATGTGTTTAATATAAATCAATGTGTTTAATATAAATGTTCTTAATATAAATCAATGTGTTTAATATAAATCAATGTGTTTAATATAAATCAATGTTCAATGTTCTTAATATAAATCAATGTTCTTAATATAAATCAATGTGTTTAATATAAATCAATGTGTTCAAGTGGTGTCATTAAAAAAAATATTAAACCTTACTTTTAAAGGTTTTTATTAATAATAGCAATTACTGCAGACAAAATGCACTTTCTAGCTTAGTTCCATAGTATCCTTATATATATTGTTTGAATCTCCAGTGTAAGCCACATACATGTATGTAACACCTGTCGTCTACATGAAAGTATATTAACACACTGAGCATACAAACATGACAATGTAGTTGGCAGTATCACTAAATAAACACTGTCACACACATATATTAATTACCGGTACTAACAATCATATTAAAGCATTTACCACTCACTGTACATGTGTTGGTGCACCTGCACTAATACTGGATTAGGTAAACAGACTTGAGGTGTTATGGGTACAATAAAGTGCAATTCCATTTATCCGTAATCCGTATGGGTATGTATACACAACTGATAATGCACAGTTAAAAGTTAGTCTGTTTTGTTTAACAACACTGCTAAAGCACATTGATTAATTAATTATCAGCTGTTGGATGTCAAACATTCGGTAATTCGAGTCGTAGTCTTAAGGAAACCCATTACATTTTTCTTTAATATGCACTAGCTTTCTCATAAACAGGAAAGCACATACCACAGCCTTTGACCAGTTGCGGTGTACCGGTTTAATAATGGACAGACATGCACAGGTGAACAGAGATGCATACATAGAATCTACTCAACCTGTTTGCATGAAAAGTAATTACTATGGATTACAATATATGCAGACAAATTATGGAGAAATGGAATTTGCACCATACCTTATTTTTTAAAGAGTTTGTTTTGTTTAATGTCACCACTAGAGCACATTGATTTATTAATCATCAGCTACTGGATGTCAAACATTTGGTAATTTTTACACATAGTCTTAGAGTGGAAACCTGCTATATTTTTCCATCAGTAACAAGCGATCTTTTATATGCACCATCCAACAGACAGGATAGCACATACCACGGCCTTTGATTTACCAGTCATGGTGCACTGGCTTGAACAAAAAATAGCCTAATGGGTCCACCGGTGGGGATCAACCCAAGACCGATCATATATCAAGTGAGCACCTTACCACTGAGCTAAACCCTGCCCCCAGCCTTCTTCTGGACACTGTACCACGTATTCTTTACGGAATTCAGTGCACTAAACAGCCCTTGAAATAGCTATAGTCAGCTCAACTAATTTGGTTACTACGGTACTGTAGTTTCAAAATTTCAGTTAGAAGGCAAAATAGGTTGCTGATTAGAAAGGATCATACTAAACACCATGGGGCGGGACGTAGGCCAGTGATAAAGCATTCGCTTGATGCACGGTCGGTCTGGGATCGATCCCCATCGGTCGACCCATTGGGCTATTTCTCGTTCCAGCCAGTGCTCCACAACTGGTGTAACAAAGGCCGTGTTATGTACTATCCTGTCTGTGGGATGGTGCATATAAAAGATCCCTTGCTGCTAATCGAAAAGATTAGCCCATGAAGTGGCGACAGCAGGTTTCCTCTCTCTATATGTGTGTGGTTCTTAACCATATGTCTGACGCCATATAACCGTAAATAAAATGTGTTCAGTGCGTCATTAAATAAAACATTTCCTTCCTTCCTTATTAAACGCCATGTGCACAAATGCATCATACTAATGGATTTGCATTTTCATTTAATTCAGGAAAACATTATCCTGCCCTAGTTGAAAGGCTACTACAAGGTTCGATGCCCGTACATCTATGCCTTCCCCACTCACTATCGACACCTATGAAAACAAAAATAGCCTTTTGGGAATGGTGCTGAATATTAACATCTGCACAACACAAGTGATAAAATCCTGAGGGTACTGGCAGGATATTAAATATTAACAAATCAGATTAGCTGTCACTGTTTATGAGTTCACATTTCGTCTGCTGTAAATGGTCAACCTATCCATGGCCCAGTGTGTGTGGGCCTATTGTAACAAGTATTGACCTTTCAGGTGATACAAAGCTCATGCACTCACCAAGCATGCGGTGAAGTCTGCATGCACTATCACAAACGGCCTGTTGAACTCTTCACCCAGCTCAACAACCTACTGACCACTGTCGGCATTTTTACATGTTAGTTTTACATATCACCATGCATAAAGCTAAATCGCAGATCCAAACTTGGTTGGTGGGTCATGCAAACAGCCCTCATAAATTGACTCGATTCTTCTTATTTATTTATTTATTTATAAATGTATTTATTTATTTACTTACTTATTTATACAATGAACATGTATATCATAATGATTCAGAAATAGCCTCTATTATAGAGGCACAAATATACAGTGTATATGTAGTCAGTGTGATGCAGGTACATGTATACAATGCATGTGCTGCAAGTAAGGCTTACACAGCCTTTGAAATGTGAAATAATGAGGACTGGGGTTGTTAGAAATAGTTGTCAGTATATTTGATTTACGGTTGTTGTGGATGGTTGGGAAAGAGTTGACCCATACCCCTCTATATCAAGGCTCAAAAGACCTCATGCCATTGCTTGGCTGATGGATGGATGGACATACGGATGAATGATCTAGGGATTGGTAGATACAAGCCTCCACTATTTCAAACATATATAATAATGTGCACAAATGTCAATGACTAGTTCGCCTGCAATACAATAAGTCCTGGGGTGACCCGCCCATCACAGTACACAAACGTGAACTGTATGCTATACATACAATGATACATTTCAGTTTTTCAGCAGCAATCCTTTTATTCATCACAATAGCATTGCAACAATAACAAAAACAAATAGCATGCTATACAATGTAGGCCTAACACGTTGTCAAGTGCATGCCTGTTGATATACAATGTAGGCCTAACACGTTGTCAAGTGCATGCCTGTTGATAAAGATTCTATGCATCGCTACTTGGAACTACCATTTTAACTTGTAATATAAGCTGTGCACCCGACACTTGGAACCCCTCCCCTATATTCGTCCCTCACAAACATGAAAACGTGACTGACGCTTACATCAAGCATTCTTACCAGCTAAAATTCCTTTCAGAGTTTTTGCATATCCGTGAGCTGGGGCGGCTGCCATCTTATGACAATCCCTGTCGATGAAAGGCGAAACGAAATTTGTGTTGCTTTTATCCATTGCGACTGTCACTGTCAAAGCATCTCAAAGAAACCCGCTCGTTCTCCGCACAGCTGATTCCACGCAATCGAATGATCAATCACGCTACGGCGAGAGTATCCCAACCGGCCTCAAAGTAGACACGTGGTATGGTCGTGACCTTTGATCCGATAAAATGTCAAAGGAGGCACTTGCAACATCCTGGATTTAGTAAATGTATAATGCTGATATTTACTACATGACTAATGCCAATTGTTCATTAGTTATTTTACAGACGTACCAGGATGCATATTATGGTCACATGATGTAAAATGATCCTAGTATTTTAAAATAGAATGTCGGTCGACTTGACTACTGTAAAACCTGATTACACCATAGTGTCATCTTACATGTTTTTCATTCTATCTTTTGAAAGGTGTTGATACAAGAATAGTTCAGTCCATGAACTTTCACAAACAGAGAAGGCAATATCTAGCCTAAATAAAGGAGGTGGGAGTGTAAAATAAAATGGAAAGAAAAATACTATTTCTTTAAAGTTAAAATTTGTTTTGCTTAACAACACCACTAGAAGACACTGATTAATTAATCATCGGCTACTGGATGTCAAATATAGTAGTAGTCTACAGAGGTTCAAGCCGCCTGTACATGTTCCCATTCGCAGCAAGGTATCTTTTATTTCTTATAGACGATAGCCCATTATAGACCAATATTGTCTTCAACATATGTTGCAGATCACTTTGGAAACTTGCGATTAGTCGCTCCATAGTAATGACCCAGTCAAAACCACACCACACAATAACATAATGACGACCGAAATTGATTGCCATGTGACGTGTAATTTTATCTAAAACTGATTGTCCAGTGGCGTACAAGTTAACTGCCGCATATGTGCCGTAAATAGACTGTGCTTAGTTGAAAAATACGTTTAAATTGATTTTATACCTGTTTTTTGAGGATATGCAAGAAATATTCGAAATACTACATTCGTGTTCGGTAGATACAATTTATTTTACAACTCGTTGTTTAAAAACGTATTCAACTCACTTTAGCTGGTTAGATACGTTTTTACGCAACTCGTTGTAACATATAAATGGTATCCAGCAGCAGATCTCTCTCTCTCTCTCTCTCTCTCTCTCTCTCTCTCTCTCTCTCTCTCTCTCTCTCTCTCTCTCTCTCTCTTCGTCTGTGTATCTTCTCTCACTGTCTGTCTATCTGTCTTTATCTCCCTCTGTCTGTCTGTCTGTCTGTCTGTCTGTCTGTCTGTCTCTGTCTCTCTCTCTCTCTCTCTCTCTCTCTCTCTCTCTCTCTCTCTCTCTCTCTCTCTCTCTCTCTCTCTCTCTCTGTCTGTCTTTCTGTCTGTGTATCTCACTCTTTCTTTCTCTCACTGTCTGTCTATCTATCTGACTGTCTATCTGACATTGTCTCCCTCTGTCTGTCTGTCTGTCTGTCTGTCTCTCTCTCTCTCTCTCTCTCTCTCTCTCTCTCTCTCTCTCTCTCTCTCTCTCTCTCTCTCTCTCTCTCTCTCTCTCTCTCTCTCTCTCTCTCTCTCTCTCAAATGTCGAAATAACCATAAATTAGATACGACTTTATTGTAAGCACTAAACGTTTTGAAACTTAATAGCACTGTTACATTTCTCTACTTGTACTATTTCTATGTACGTACTTTTCCTTTCTGTAGCTCACCTTTATATTAATCATCTACTATTATGTTTTATTATTGTTAGTTATTAATTGTACTTTGTCTGTGATCTTGTCAGTTTGTAAAAAAAAATGTAGGAAAAGGCCTAATATAGGCTTGTAGCCTGTCGACCAATCCCACCAGTAAATGGAATAAAATATTGTTTAAACTAATGTTGACAGTATGGCAAATTAGTGCGGGCTGAGAAATTTGGGGTTGAAAACATATGGTTTGGGGTGACAAATATAAAAAAGTGAAAATGTAAAATTCAAAAGCATATACAATTATTAATTATTATGCTTTTAGGCTTAAATGACTTTTATCAAATACTGAATGACCATATCAACTAAATTTACTGTATGTGTTTTTATGGCCATTACATAAAACAAAATTATGCATAAAAGAACGTCTTCGAGTAACAAATGTATATACATGTATGCCAAAACAAAAAGTTTAAATATCTTGAATTAAAATATAAAACATTTTACACAACGTAGAAAACATAAAATATTTAGAATCAATATAAATTTAATACTATCTAAAGAATGACAAGTATATGACTAAAGTATGACAAGTATATGACCAAGCATTGTAGAATCTGAAACCTTAGCTATAACATCCGCAGCAAAATGTAGCCATTCTTGCAGTGAAAACTATACCTATTCAATGAGTGTATGAGTGCATAGTTTCAGTTTAATCACTGTCGCTATCTACAGTCTGCTATGGTCAGTGTGTTAGAGTACTGGTTTCGACAAAAGGTCAACCGATGCTTCACAGATACACACATCAGTACATACCTGACCATTTGCTTATGCAATTTCCCTAACAACTATTCAACGCACAGCAAACACACCAAATTAAGACGCCCAGGAGCTGTTGGTGACTATTTTATTACAATTCCAATCTCAGGTTATCCCCTGACAAAAATCTACAAGGTATAGCATATGATGAATTGCAATGTTAGCAATACACCATATCATCTACTGGTAAAGACACCAAGAAACATAGAGATGGAAACTATTCTCCATAGGGGCCTTTCAAATATTACATAACGCTATTTTTATCAAAATTTGATACCCCCCTCCCCCTGTAACGCTCCATAACGCTAGACCATACACCCAAAACATACTGGATACCTACACCCCCCCCCCCCCCCCCCCACATTCACAAATACGTCATGGTATGGGTATAATATAATTTTAACGGTTGTCTCCCATTTGTTACACATCCCATTTGTTACACACCTGCATAGTTCTGCCAGTTCTTACACAGTCAGCTTAGGGACTAATTAAGAAAACCCCTATAACCTTAGTGGAACAGTCTAGTCCAATTCAACTGTTCAATTCAATTGACTTTATTCCATCAAACCATTTATTTTATTTTTCCCATGACACTGATATTTATTTTACAGGTCTGGGTTTGTTTCGGCGTTTTTTTTCCCTCTCTGGCTACGCCCCAGATTGGTACATAATACATACATGTATGCATCTGTAAACTCATAGGCATACTGCAAATCGGGGAAAATAACGCGTTTAAACTGACAAGAAAAAGGAAAAAAGTAGTAATAATAATAATAATAATAATAATAATAATAATAAATCCAAGCGCATGTGATAAACGTTTGCAGTGTGAATATCGCATATATGATCGTGGTATTTCGTAATAAGCCAGTATTCACGAATCGGAAGTGAAACTCTAAATAATGTAAAAATAACACGGACAAGCTAACATAGTTGTCAAGGTTTGTTGTTTTTCTTCTATTAATTAATGACTAGAACTTCAATCAGTGGCGACTTAATGAATATGTTCTGTTCTTGTGTGTTAATTGTGAATTGAAGGTGAGTCTACTAGGTAGGCATAGTGAGGCATGCTAGGTAGATGGTAGGCTATAGGACTGGCAGTTCACTCAACCATGACATGTCTATGTTGTTATAAGCTGTGTAAGAAATGGGACGAGTTAAAAGGAGACATCATAAGGAATTATCGGCCTTGCTCCCTACATGTATACACAATTGCTAACGAGTCTCCCCTGGGTTGTCATGCCACGAATTGAATAATTCAGGCCCTTTTAAGGGCCCTATGGGCAACCTAGGGATACATTTGAACGCCAGCTAGGTGCCCTTAATGAGCTACTCTCGGCTTATTAAATTCCAAAACTATTCTTTACAGTATTTCGGCGGACCGTTAAAAAATGCACCTAATTTCCTTCTCAAAAATGCGCACCATTTCTCTTTGGACTCATCCTTCGGGACTTAAAATTCCGTAACACCAAACCACCCTCCGCCTGTTAACGATCACGGTCGGACTGCAGGTGCCCCCTTGTACCTGTCAGTGCAGGCGGTCCCCCCTTTACCCACCCCACCTCTTTCCTGTCCCAGACGGAGGAGCCGGCTGAGGCCGACACCTGCGCCCAGGACAGGCGTGCGCTACAACAGCTTGCTCTGAATGTGCACGTTAAATTCTCTGACCTGACCTAATGGGAGGATACCAAACAAACCTTCAAATTGTTTTAACAAAGCAATAAATCCAAGGCAAAACTTAGAACCAGATGCTTAATTCTAGGTGTGGCTCAAGTACTTGTTATTTATATGACATTTTAGCGGAAATTATAACATCTTTAAAAAGTGTCCGAGAAAATTAATTGGGGGGGGGGGGGGGTGTCCAGGCTTATGGCGAAGCGACCGAGTTGCTTAGGGGGGTCCGGGGGCATGCTGAAAAAAAAAACCCACACCAGTAAGGGGAGGGGGGTGTCGACTCCCCATTGGCTACGGGCCTGTACTTTTAACACCAAGAATAATTTATGTTTAAAAAAAATGCAGTTAATAAACAAAAATATACAGGTTTGTGTACAACAACGGGTCTTGTGACAAATATGGAATATTATTTTTATGATGTATATATATATATATATGTGTGTGTGTGTGTGTGTGTGTGTGTCCCTTTATTATATTTTTAATAAAAATATGGTTTTAGTCGAATATTACAGCACGCGGCATTAGTGTTAATTAATCAAGATGCCTACAACCGAACACCTAATTAGTGTCATTGTAAACTACTGTTTAGAATACAGTATTGATGCTACGTCATTTCCGTTGTGATTGCTTTAGCAACGAACGTTGCTAGGAAATTGTTCATTCGATCGGTGAAAACTATAAACGTTACAAAATATATCGGTAACCCATATTTACCCAATACTCAATTAACCTGGTAAGTATTTTTTACACTAATGAATGAATGACACGATCGTGTTCCAATATTGGAATCTACTTCTTTTGTAAATATTTTGTACTTCAAGCTGTGTCTGACTGTGTCGGTTATTTTGTTGACGTTGTTGGAAGTGAATAATTCATTGTTTCACTGTTATTAGTGTTCCAAACAGTAGTGCTAGTAGACATGTGCTGACTATAAACAAAATCTGGAGAACGGTGAGTACGTATTAAAACTGTAAAATAATAAAGCAAATGCATTAAAGGTTTACCTACATTCAGTACCACACCCTAAACCTCTTCTCAAATGCTTTGCCTTTGGAAATTGATTCAGAGTGATCACAGTGAATTTTTCATGTTTGCACAATTGTTATTACAATTCAAGTACAGATCCAATCTGTAATAATTATGTTTTATAATACTTCAAATAACTGGGTGCAGTACACATGAAGGGAATAAGTGGTCGTAATAGCGGAGTTTCACAGTGATGTTAATAAATAAAATGACACAAAAGTTGTAGATGTCCATTTTTCATTTACACAATTATTTACGGACAGTAAAGTTTGGGGTGAGTTGTTCAAATACTGGGGCCAGTTGACCAGCATTCCACATGAATGCACAACCCATCAATATTCACTGTCAATCAGTTTTACGGAAACATCTCAAATTCATGCTGTGATGTCATATAGCATGCCACTGAACAAATGTGGATATTTTCGAGGATCGTTGGTAAATGGCTTCATGCAACATGTGAGAAATGAGAATTTAAAGGGTATACAATCTCAATCATCATGGTGTCACTAATTATCCAAATATCATCTCAACCGATTACTAGATTATGAATGTAAACATCTACACATATAAGCATGCTCCAGTAGATGCCAATTGAATTTTATTACAGTGTTATAAATACAAATGTAGCTCATGGCCATTTGTCAAATACTACAATATTGTAACATGTACTGTGTGTATTTGGAACTTGTACTGTACTTTACATACATCATACATGTACTGGTATAGGTATTTGTTGTATGGTTTACAACAATGACTTAAAAGCAACCATGAAATTAATCTACTCTTTTCTCATTGTCGAATCGACTTTCTTTTCTCAATGTTTATTTAACAGTATAAAGAGTAAGCAAGAATAAATTTGTTTGACTCGATCAGCTTGGAAGAAAATACATCAGTACCATTTCTTTCTTTCTTTCACTTTATTAACATGCCTATATCCAAAAAAGGTTCAGGCACATAGTACCATTTCATTTCCATATCAGTTTTCAAAATGTTGGGACATACTGTGAAACATTACTGTGTGGAATATTTATGAAGGCTGGTTTTATTCACCTTTGATTGGCGGTGTTTCTGACACTTTTGTCACTTTGTTATATCAGTACAGAGTAGAATTTGACAGTAGAGATTTTTGACTGGGACTAACCGATTAAACCACTATTTTCAAAAATTTATAATTGTAACATATTTTTGATATTGAAAAGAGAAGAAAAATGTTTTATTAAAGTAAGTTTTACAGCTCTGAACTGTTGATGGTATTTGTACTGATTAAATATTCTAATAAGTCACCTTTAAATAATTTATTTAAAATGTTTACTTATTAGTTTTGAACTAAGTAGTCTTAATTTAAATATTGTTAGCCATAATGTTGATAAGCATGTCATTTTTAATTTTTAGTCATGGCCAAGGTTATTACAGCCCCACCTCGATTCACTCATGAGGAGTGGACGAGATCTAATTTAACCAAATATGCCAATGCTGATGTGGAAAGGGCTGCAGCTGAAAGACTGGTCGATGAATCAAAACGTTTGGCCGATGAAACAGAAAAGAGATCAGAAAAATCTCAAAGAGATGTGAACAAGAAATTACGTAAGTAATGCTGTGTTTAGTAAATGTTTTGGGTCACTTGCTACATCATGCAAACTTGACAAAGTTCCTTTGGGGGGGGGGGGGGGGGGGTAGTAGGTGGGTGGTGTGAAAGGGATAGGATTTTGTTCTCTAGAGAATTCCAATATTAACATGACATTATGGAACATTTTAAAATACATGAATATACAACTTATCTAATCACACAAAGATGTGTACACAAAAACATATTTTTATGCAAATTCAGAATTCAGGGTATGGTATCATTTAGCCCTTAGCAGAGAATCCTGTTTGTGCCTACATATGTTTTAAACAATATAATTTTTAACATCCGATTCTATACATGGGATGTTTATATGTGTACAGATAGTACAACATTTTTTTTTTTTAATTCAGAACAAAGAATTGATGATATTAAATACTGGAAGAAAGAACTAGATGACAAACTAGATGGAATTACTACTGAAACGGACAATCTCGGAGCGTTCAAGAACCGAGTTGAAAAGGCACTGGAAGCCACAGAGGAACCACTACACATAGCCAGACAATGCTTAGCAAACAGGTGCTTCATTCTACACTCATTATTGACTTGGTTTTGTAATAACTGGTTCAATAAATACCATGTTATTTGAAGCTGTCTTTACAGCATATGCCACCATAACAATAGTTATGACACTGTAATGACTTCACTAGTTTATCAGGACATTCCTCTGGTTTGTTAATGTGTTATCAGCAAGTCTGATGTTGCATTTAAACATCTTAAAAAATATATAACATACATTGGTGTTGGATTTTGTGCATGTTTCATTGTTGTGATGATAAAAAAAACTATGTATGTAACATTATGGTGCCACAGACCTCGCTTTTAAGGGGAGCTATCACTCTCGCTCTCCATCACTCCCATGAGACTACATTGTTTAGCTGCCCTTAACATGAATTTATATGGAAAAATCATTATGGTAATATCTTAAATGGCTCCCCATAATCTCTGTTAGGGGAGCAATTAATCACTCTCCTCAATGTTTGTTACGGTGCTAGTTAGATGTCCTAGTTAATAATAAATAAATACATTAGTGTGTGTACCATACAGTTTAGTCATAAATTATTGGTTATTTGCATGGAAAGGTGAAAAAAATATATGTGAAATAAATATCTGATTGTTATAAGGGGCAGTGAAAAAAATAATAACTGTGTTATAAATAACTAATTGTTTTTAGGGAAAGGCCAAGAAATAACTGTGAAATAAATAAGACATTGTTTGTAGGGGAAGGTGAAAAATAATAACTAAAATAAATTTGTGATTGTTTTCAGGGAAAGGCGAAAAGGAATCGACCTTGTGCATGATGATGTTCAGAAGGAATTGATCAAGGAGGTGGAGACGCTGGAAGGTGTCCAGGCTCTTCTCAACAGAACTCTTGAACAGGCAACCGAACAAATCAGGTGAGTCCAGGTTCTTCTCAACTGAACTCTCGAACAGGCAACCGAACAAATCAGGTGAGTCCAGGCTCTTCTCAACCAAACTTTCGAACAGGCAACCAAACAAATCAGGTGTGTCCAGGCTCTTCTCAAACGAACTCGCGAACAGGCAACCAAACAAATTGGTTCTCAGCCGAACACTCGAACAGGTAACCAAACAAATAAGATGAGTCCAGGTTCTTCTCAACCGAACACTCGAACAGACAACCAAACAAATCAGGTGAGTCCAGGCTCTTCTCAACCGAACACTCGAAAAGACAACCAAACAAATCAGGTGAGTCCAGGCTCTTCTCAAATGGAATTGGTTTATATGATTTTGCAGAGATCAAATGAAATCTCAGCTATTTTAGTTCAGTAATCAGGTACTGTGTTCTGGCACAAAATGTTTGGTTTGACTGAGTCGCATGTTTTATCCTCTAATGGGCAGTTTGTTTAACATTTTAAAATGAAAACAAAAATATTATTTAGGAAAGAATTACCAGTGGTAAAATTGCTGTAGCCTATTGCAAACTTCTTATACATTAATTTAGGTTGATGAATTCTTTTTAAAGCTATAATCATGAGAATATTTTAATGTTTTAATCATTTAGAATTAATAGATCATTCACATTGTTTTTCATGTTGTTGTTAATCTAGGTCACATACAAATGTATTGCTTGTTGTGAGCAACAGAAAGAAAGGACACTGTTATTACTGATCTCAACATATATATTTATATTAGGAACAATGGTGGAAGACTTGTTATATCAAAGCATTTGATTATAGATCACCATGACCTACTTACCGGTATGATGGGTGTATCATGTACCTCAAAATCAAGTACACAGAATTTAAATTGTGATTTATGTTTTAATTCTACTTATTTAATGCTTGTTTTCTCAATATGGAAATTCTGAAGATCCAGCTTTCTTGAACTGACCCAGCAACATGTTGATTATGAAAAAGCACAATTTTATTAAAATAACACTTGTGCTTGTATTTTCAGTTAGGAAACAATATTATAACATAGGGAGGTGAAACTGCAGCTTGAAGTAAAATGTTTTTATTGTTGTTGTTGCAGACTGAACAGGAAGGCCAAATATCTGCTAGAAAAAGACTTAAAGGACAAGTTTTCTGCTGTCAGCATTGATGAATACTGTGAGAATCTGAAAAACAACTCGGCAGACATCAGATTTAAGGATGGTGTTGCCAAAATAGAAGCAAAGTAAGCAACTGTTTCAAATAAAACAAAACTTTTACCTTTTCTGAAATCCATGTATTTTAAATGAAAACAAAAATATCTTAAAGTTTATATTCTATTTTAAAAAGTAACCAGTCAAGAACATCTGTGGGAAAGGTATGGATCATATTCTGTTTATGCTAGTCATTGAAACACCATCTGTCATTTTGGTCGAGAGTGTGTGTCAGAACGTGTTTGTCAAACTGTCAGACAATTAATGTAACTAAAGTGTGTTGGTTCTCCAGTGATCAAGTCTTGATTGCCTGTTTGGTTGTACATGTATTTGCACATTCAGAAAAAGTACTGTTAATTGTCATAAAATATGAAAAGTTGTCAGTTCTTCATTCTTATGTTATTACCTACAATATCAAACTTACATAGCAGACATAGCAGACGCATGTCATTTTGTTATATGATTTAATATTTATTGAAATATTTTAAGATATTATAAATACAGACATGTCATTTTGTTATATGATTTAATATTTATTGAAATATTTTAAGATATTATAAATACAGACATAGCAGACACATGTCATTTTGTTATATACTAAAAGGCAAAAGTTTTTTGACACACAAAAGACAAAGATAATTGATGATAAGCTTTTACTGCCATGTATGAAACGTTGTATGGCGCACCTGCCATATGCAAATGAGCCACATCACTAGAGGAGGTACAGAGCGAAGTTCACACAGTCTGTAGCGAGTGTGTCCACCTTGAGCAATGATACAGGCCTGGCACTGTCGTCTCATTGAGGTCACTAAACGCTGGAAAAAGGGATGTTACAGGCTGTGAGAGTTGCTGGTTGGAACCTGTTTAGCAGATACGTGGTTCGGATCCATGTGTCTTGGCGAGAGGTTGTCACGGGGATGGTCCCTGACCCGATTGTTTTGTTGATATCATTGCCATAAGTGCCATATGGTGTTTCTGTGGATGTTAAATTGACGTGCGACATCATGCTGCAAGGTCCCAGATTCAGGCATCACTATGACTCGCCATCTGTCATTTTCACTGAGGCGTGGCATGACGAAATTGCATCAAACAATTCACTAATAGTGTTTTCCTGACTTCTGGACTTCTAAAGGCTGCACAGAGTGGAAATGATTTACGACTGAATGTCTGGCCTTTTATAGTGAACACTGGACAGCATTTCTCCTGAATATTCCATGTTTCTTGCACAAAGTATGCATTCGCTGTAACAACTACTTAATGTAATTCTTTGAGGTGTCCATTCACAAATTTATTACTCCAAACAATCCATGTCACAATAACTTTTGCCTTTGAGTATATAATTTAATATTTATTGAAATATTTTAAGATATTATAAATACAGACATAGCAGACGCATGTCATTTTGTTATATGATTTTATAGTTATTGAAATATTTTAAGATATTATAAATACATTATTTGTTTTACTTAAAAAAAAAGAAAATCCATTCATTTTAAAATATGTTTTAATTCAACATTACACTTTTGTTTTGCTATTAATTTGCATTACTGTGGCAGTACTAGTTTAATAAAAAACATTTTTTATGAACTACAATATCCATATAGCTTTTATATCAGGTAAATATTGCTTATAAATTCTGTATTTTGTTTCTGACACATCATTTATTATTAAATGGTTTGATCTGTTATTTCAATCTTGTTATTATAGAATAAAGCCAATATTCTATATCACTAACCTGTTAATCTCTATATCTGAATCCAGAGATAGTTTTTTACAGAGTTGCTGTAGTAATGCCAAAGAATTACATGTGTGTTGTGTTGTTTCAGCTCTGTATCACCCGAGGACTGGCAGGACTTTTCTAACGACAACATTGAGAATGCCGAACGTGAACGTCAGAATTCCGTCGAGCTGCGCACTCTGGTGGACGGCATCCTGCAGCAGACCGCCAACGACATGCGCAAGCAGTGCAGTGATGTGAATCTGGCGTTCACCAAGCGTATCGCAGAGACCAAGGACACCAAGGGCAAACTGGAGGACAACCTCAACAAGGTAAAGGAATACTTTCATTTTATAGACAGTTTATAGAATAATTACAGTTTATAGAATAGTCACAGTTTATAGAATACTTTCATCTTATAGAAATGTCACAATTTATAGAAAAATTACTGTTTATAGAACTGTCACAGTTTATAGAATACTTTCATCGTATAGAATACTTATCAGTTTATAGAATACTTTCATTGTATAGAACTCGGTTTATAGAATTTACTGAATACTTTCATCTTATAGAATACTAATCAGTTTATAGAATACTAATCAGTTTATAGCATACTTTCATCTTATAGAATACTTATCAGTTTATGGAATACTTTCATCTTATAGAATACTTATCAGTTTATAGAATAATTACAGTTTATACAATGCTTCCTTTTTTCCCTTGAGCAATTTATTTATATATTTACCATAATTTGACACCCAGTAGCCAATGTATTTTTTGTGCTGGGGTGTCATTAAACATTTCTTTGTTCATTCATTCATTCACTCTTTTACTCATTCATTCATTCCTGCTTCAGGTGCTGGCTCAGATCAAGGAGATGGAGGAGAACATCACGCGACTCAAGAAGGCGATCGCCGACAAGGACGCACCACTGATGCTGGCCCAGACGCGACTTGACACGCGAGCCCAGCGACCCAACGTGGAGCTGTGTCGCGACCCCGTGCAGTACCGACTCATTGAGGAGGTCGGGGAGATCGAACAGTCCATTGCCAGACTCCAGGACCGGCTGAACGATGCCGTCAAGTCGATGAAGGGACTGGTCCGCAACAAGCAGGCCCTGGAGGAGGACATAGAGATCAAGGCCAACACAATCTTCATCGACGAGGTTGAATGCATGGGAATGAGGAAAAGCATCAACATTCAGAGTTTCTAAATAGACTATAAGATTAAAAAAGGAAACACCCATCAACTGTAAAACTTTGAAAAGCAAAATATTGTTGACTGTTGTGAACAAATGCCAAAATGATTTAAAAGAGAAATTGGTTCCAGTTGCCCCTTTAAACTGCTTCGTTACAAATCTGCTGTCAACTCTGTGTAATTACCGTTAAATGGTTCTTTGTTAAGCTGCTGCAACACGTTTTGACCGCTTTGAACCATTTCTTACTATTCTATAGTATGTCTTTGACCTGTTTGAACCATTTCCTATAAATCTGCTGTGGCCACATTAATAATCTGTTACAGCACCTGTGACCCCATTATTTATGTGCTTCAGCACCTGTGACCACACTGTTAATGTGCATCAGCACCTGTGACCCCACTTAATGTGCTTTAGCACCTGTCACATGGTTAATAATCTGCTGTTAAATCGTTTTTCTAGAGTGGGACAATTTCTCAGTTTCATCACAAATACATATACTTTCACACTACTTGATGTGGATATTGGTTGTGGATGATACAGTATTAACAGAAATAATAAAAGAAGGATCAGCTTCTGTATGGTCAGTTCGGTGCATCTCTATAGTAATTCTTTTTCTCTTTTTTTTAGAAATTTGTTGTTATTGCTGGTCAACTAATTAGGTTTAACAATTCCACCCACAATGCACATGCTGTTAGTTGTCTACAAAATACCAGTAGATGTACCAAAGTATGATGACCGGTCTATTTTAAAACTGATATTTTATTTTATCATATAGATTATAGTGAATACCACATATAGGTATCACACACACAAAATATAATATATATATATACATGCTGAATGTGAAGGCTTGTTTTTCACAGTTAATTGAATAGTATTTGCAAATTTCATTTCTTTGTATACAATTCATGATTTTACATTAAAATATTTATCAGGAATTGTCGAGTTGTTTAAATCACTTGAACAAGAATAATGGTTGTTAAAGCAATCCTTTACAGTTCATGTTCCTACATGTCTGTCAGTGCCAAATATTGTATACAAGGTTAAAATGGCGAATACAGCGATGCTCCTCAAGAGTGGCAATTCGCCATTCAACGTGAGCATTATAGACAAGTTAGGATCAGCTAAATGTTTTACAAGAAAGGAACGTCAGATATTAGCCATCCATCTCTACCTTTCTAGCATTTACAATTTTAAAAACATTATTATAATATGTACATTAGTTTAGCAATGGAAGAGTCCACGCTACAGTTGTCAAAGGGATGTTGAAGTGTAAAGCTTTAGTTTTCTAGGTCTAGGAATATGTTGTGATTAAACCTGTGAATTCTTCAGTTGTATTTCTTGTATTTTTATGAAACATTAAAAGAATATGTGTAGTCTGGCAACCGTCTACATCTACAACCTTGTACCAGCCTCCATTTTATGTTATTTTGTCAATAATTCCAGTTTGGCTAGACGTAAAAAAAAATTGGAAAATGCTTTGGTTATAATAAAAATGTAAAAAATGTGATCATATTTAAATAAAATAGCAATGCACACCCATAGTGAAGAATATCATCTGTTCATGAATTTGAATTTGATTAGTTTATCCTAATAAACTATATTGATATTGCTTTTGTTAATCTGTTTCTACTAGTCTGAGATAAAGTATTGCATGTACAATAAAAAACAAAAATTTTAAAAACTTTTCACTCTGTGGGCAGATGAGAATTTTTATATGGGTATTGCCATATTATTTATATCCTGACCAATATTTTCACAAACTGAACATAAAAATTTAACATTTTTGTTATTTCCAAATTGGAATTATTGACAAAACATTACTTAAAATGGAGGCTGGTACCTTGTTAGATGGTACATCCCTATCATGAATCAAATGGGACAATACAAGACAAAAGCTAAACTTTTATTTCCATCTTTATTTTATTCAATTGTAAGAACAGGTGAATTATAACAAGTGTTATTATATTGTTACATTAAAAATATAAATAATCAAATTTTAAATGCACAACCATGGATGCATTTACATGTATTTACAAACACAAACGGTACAAAATATAACACACAGTAAAATGTGTACATTAACACTTTTGAGAATAGCTGCCATACACATGTATGGTTTGAGCACATCATAGTGTAGAATGAAACTTGTAATTAAGCCAAAAATTAAAAACAGACTATCTAGCCACCAATACATCTATTACTCTGTTCACATTCTACAAGTTTCAGCCAAACATGAACCTAACTTCCAACCCTCAACTGATTTTTATACGCCAATCTATGATGGGTCGTATTATGGTATGGCGTTGTACGTCTGTCTGTTAACTTTTTCTTGTCCGGACCATATCTTGCATACAGGACCATAAAAGACACATGTAGGAGCAAGTTGGGATGGTGGTTTGTCCAAAACAAACTGTTCATCCATCCCATTGCAGGGGCGGATCCAGGAATTTTAGCAGGGGGGGTCCAGTCTTGAGCCTTTGAAGGCCCCCCCCCCCTCGATAGGAAATTTTCATATTTGAAGATAGCTTTAGATGTATTTGAAGTATATTCCTGTTGTCAAGATCAGCTCTCTGGTCATGGGGGGGGGGGGGGGGGGGGGGGGTGTCTCTCTGTACAAACATTGCTTAAATACAACTTAATTTTGTTGGTGGGTGTATAATAACAAAATTGCCTCCCGACATGTAATAAATATACAGAATGTCACATAAATCCCAGGAAACCTCTAATTTGGTTCTACAAAATAAATTTAAAATAACTGTTCAAACCTGCTATAAACTCTCCAACAATAACATGGGGAATTCCCCATAAGAATAGTTCAAGCTTTTATTCAACATGTTTAAAAAAGACAAGTGTCAGGATTCTTGTATTGCCTGAGCAAGAGCGAGAATAATACATGAATCGTGATACGAGTTCATAAAATCAGTACAACCTGCATGCAAGTGTAATATTATTTTTATTATCTATATTTAAAAAAAATTGTTATGAGCAAAACATTTCAAATGTAAATAGGTCAATGTCATTTTCAGAAATGTAAATTGAAGGTCAATGTCATTTTCAGAAATGTAAATAGAAGGTCAATGTCATTTTCAGAAATGACATTTTGTTAACTGACATCGTCTTCCCTGTAGTCTTAGATCTCTACATTCTCAAGACTTGATATTTAGGTGTAGAAGACTATTTGTTGTGTGAAACTTTAACAGCATTTATATCAGCCTTTGGCATCATAAATGCCCAACTATGTTTTTTGTTTTCAAAATAAAGAAACATACAAGTGTTTGTAAGTCTGGAAGGTGCTACATTCATATCCAAGCAACTGCATGGTTCCTCGGAGTAGATTAGAGTTGAAGGTCACTACACCAACTTGTCTACAATTATCCCAGCCTCTGAACATTGCAAGAACAATTATTTCATTAGCGAATCTTATTTTGCATAACTGAGTTACATGAATTTCAATTCTCAGAAACCCCATTAACTGTTAACTGTTAATGTCTTCCAAGACAGAAAGTGTCCAGGAGAGTGTGCTTGAACCACAGACACAACAAACCAAATACATGTATATATAACAACATACACCAGACCTTGATGGAGATTGTGTTATTTCTGTTCATGTACATTGTTAAAAGCTCAAATATTTATGACACAAATAACAGCTGAACGTGACATGGTTTTAACAAGGGACCTCCAGGACTAAAGTCCAACTGTGTTGACGGGGGAACTTCCCACTAAGCTAATTCTAGTAGCTATTTACCCATTTCCTTATAACACATTAATTTATGCTGATCAATACAATCATGCAATCATCAAAATATTTAAAAAAAAGTTTTAGGTTTTTTTGAATTCATTGATGTATAACAGTCACAAATTGTATAAAATTGTGAAGTGATTTACACAATTTGTAACTGTTACACATTAATAAATTCACAAAAATGTCAAACAATTTTTAGAATTAAAAAATAAAACAACTTATTTAGTTAAAATACACATAAATCAGTTTCTAACGTTCTTTCTATATTTTACGTAATGACGTAATCTTTTGAGGTTTATCAAAGAATAACATTTAGTTTTTAAATGACGTCGTCCAATCAGAAAAGAGTAAATCGTATAATGGCGGGAAGTTTGTAATTATATTTATTACCTGTAGGGGCAGAGAGATGTGAGGAAAGAAAATTGATCTTCCCCAGATACGTTTTGATGTCATAACCAGTGTTTCACTATAGGCTTTGACATCACCACTGTTGGGCAACAACAAACAACTGTATTAAGTGAAAGAATAGTTTTCATGGTGGCATGTTACCAACTAACATGTCATCAGCAATACATATGTCACAGCTATGATGCAATGCTGTCTCTTGTTCTCAACTTACAAACTTCTTTTCAATAAGAGTATCATTTGAAAATCTTCCATAAAATGATACTGATTGATAATGGGTAATAAATAAAATATACAACTCACTACTCGGCAATACCATTTATCTTGCATGAGTGAATTGATGTATTTCTTCCCGAGCCTTTGTTGAGGGAAGGACAACATCAATTCACTTGTTCAAGACAAACGGTACTGCTGAGTAACGAGTATGAGTATTTTCTAATTATATAAATAATTATGCTCATGTTGTGGTATGAACAAAGGACCTTCAGGATGAAAGTTCAGCTGGGTTAACGGAAAACTTCCCACTAGTTTAACACAAACTATGTACCCATTTTCTTCTTGTAACACATTGGAGTGATCAATACATTCCATGCAACACTGGCATTCAAAAATAATGTACAGGTCTTTCATACATTGTGTAACTTACAAAATGTCAATTTATAAATGCATAATTGTATTCAATCACAAAACCCCCCACACAATAACCAACTAATCAGATTTGTTAAATATTTCACATGCAGCTATTTGAGTTATCTATTTTCCTGAACATTTTCTTGTTTTCATCTTCATCTGTGAGCTGCTATCTGACAGTGGTGCTACAGAATAAATAACAAATACTTGTCTGTGAAACTGCTACCAGATATACCGTTTTACAAGACAAAATCTAATGTTTTGTTAGTTTCTTCCTGCTTTTAACTGATGGATATTTTAGTTACATATGTTGTCTAAAAAGCAGGCCCTAATTTAGCTTCCAAACTGATGCTTTTTTTTTCACCAAAAGTACTCGGTCACAAACTTATTAACAGTAGTGAGAAGTCAAAGTCACCAAAATATTTTGAACGTAATCCAATATCAAGAACAAAATCCCACAACAGATGTGAAGATCACCGACTTGTTTAGTGTCAGTTTACTTAACACCTTATTTTACTTTGATATGAGACTACATCAACGTACTGCACACCATCTGTAGTTGACCAGTGAAGCAATGTTTGGTTCTCAAATATTAAACTCTTTTGATTAAATTTTATTTCCAATATCTGACAACAAAATATTAGGATTCAAAACAAGTGTATAAATCGGAATCTTTCCAAATGAATGCGAAACATGAAGAAAGATTATGAAATCTACTGACAGATGTTCACTTTGCCTATTTTCAGGCTTTCAAGCAAGATTTTGTGAAAAATAAGGGCTTTTTTTAGGGCAAAATTCTTTAAAAATAAGGGCTATTTTTAGGAATTTTTTGGAATTTTTTGACAAAAATAAGGACTGAAATTCAATAATCAATATAAAAGAAAAACATTCTGTACTCACCTCCAGGGAGAACATAAATACAAAAGCTAATTACCAACTCAGAAGATCATGCCAATGGTCATCAACAGCGATATTCAGCATATCAATACAACCAGATTAAAATAATCTGATATGGTGCAAATCCATGCTGAATATGATGCTTATAACCACCAAGATGTCTTCTGAGAAATACATTAATTCAACATATTCATTATCTGAAAGTATACTAAGGCTAGATTTAATTAATTCCAACACTTATTTTATGTTGCATTTATCAAAAAAATTCTAAATTTAGGATTTTCACCAAAACATTTGGGCTTTTTAGGATTTTGAAGCTTTAATAAGGAATATTAGGGCTGCTGTAAAAAAATAAGGAAAATTAGGAAAATAAGGGCCCGCTTGCAAGCCTGTATTTTCATCAAACTTCTCCCCATTTTTCTGGAAAAGGAGAGGTCACTTCACCTACTTTTTCAATTCTAGATTAGGGCCTGAAAACGTTGTACCAGATCTTGTGAATTTTTTTTTCCCACATGATGGAGGAATTACTGCCATCTTAATATCGATAACATAAAATCTCTACATTATTTTTGATATTGCACAAATGCTGTTGGATTAGAATATTACAAATCTGCTGATTAAACCATGTGCTGGGGTGTTGTTAAACATTCCTTTCTTTGAAATACAACTGTTAACAGCGTTGAGCACAATAATCTGTTATCTGACACTGGAGCCATAGTACTCTGTGACCAGTCTCTCCGTCTCGGCCACGTCATCAGGATATTCCGTCCGTTTTTCTTCATTAGGAATGTAATGAGTCGAACAGTATTGCTCAAAGTACCGTCCTACCTCCGGGTGGCTGATCACTTTGGGATCATCTAAATACAACATGTTTTCTAAAAATAGAAAAACAAAACCCCAGTGTTAGTAAGACTACATGTTATACCGTACATGTATATTATACTGATGGAAAGAAAAAAGTATTCTTCTTAAACTATGGATTTGTTTTGTTTTTGTCACCTAAACGAATGGGAATAACGTTTTTATCATAAACTTCAGCTTAGTACACTGATGGGGAAAACTAAGTGAACACATACGTAGTGAAATATGAACTTCTACCAGGAACCTTATCAACAATACCGGTATCAGGACTGTTATTGACAGTTAATGCTAAGATACCGACATTCAGTCACACAATACATCTCTTGATATATACAGACAATAACTCCTGTAGTGGTTTCAAATACTACATGCTTCCTTAGTTTCAGTAGTCAAATTAAAAATTTCTGAGGCCAAATTAACAAAACATTGTAACTTTACAGTTAAGGTTAGTACCCATATGTTTACTAATGCTTGATATTTATTTTGAATATTTCATGCAGAAAATTATGGAATATGAATCAAGGTAGAAACAAAAGAAATTATTTATGTATATTTCTAGCTCACTATATTTATAAATGTAAATTTACATGAAAACTTAACTTTACCTCTGTAATTACAAATGGTACAAATAATATAGTTCAAAATTCACACGTACATAAATCACTTTCATATGTCTTTATTGTGACCCATCTTCCATACTGACAAAATTTACTGCATGGAATAAATACATGTACCAAAAACGTATGACAGCCAAACATAAATTTAAAATTACAATGTTTTGCAAATTTGGATCCTGGTATGTACGTAACTTAATGAGAGTGCAGTGCTAAAACAATTCAATGGGAATATTGTATATATTGTATTGTATAATGGAATTATACTAAAAGGCAAAAGTTATTGTGACACACAAAAGACAAAGATAATTGATATGTTTTTACTGCCATGTATGAAACATTATAATATGGAAAGAGAAATGTCCGAAGGTATGGAAACGAGCAATAGTCCATGAAAAGGGCACATCTGTCATATGCAAATGAGTCACATCACTAGAGGGGGTCCAGAGCGAAGTTCACACAGTAGCGAGTGTGTCCACCTTGAGCACTGATACAGGCCTGGCACCGTCGTCTCACTGAGGCCACTAAACGCTGGAGAAAGTTCCTGTTTCGCAGCTGTGTGGGTAGGATCCATGTGTCTTGGTGAGGGGTTGTCATGGGTGGTCGGCCGCTATGGGGTCGGTCCCTGACCTAGTTGTTTTGTTGATATCGTTGCTGTAAGTGCCATATGGTTTTTCTGTGGACGTTGAATTGACGTGCAACATCACGCTGCGACATCTCAGATTCAAGCATCCCTATGATTTGCCATCTGTCATTTTCACTGAGGCGTGGCACGATGAAATTGCATCGATCAAACAGTTTACTAATGGTATTTTTCTGACTTCTGGACTTCTGAAGGCTGCACAGAGTGGCAATGATTTGCGACTGAATGTCTGGCCTTTTATGGTGAACACTGGACAGGATTTCTCCCGAATATTCCATGTTTCTTGCACAAAGCATGCAATCACTGCAACAACTGCTTGGTTGCATTTCTTTGAGCTGTTTCATGCACATTTTCTCTGGTTTACATCCATAAATCCATTCACAAATGTATTACTCCAAACAATCCATGTCACATTAACTTTTGCCTTTTAGTATAATATGCAATTCCATGTAACATCCAGCAGTTTTGTATATTTATTACAGGTAATACAACTAAATTCATGTAATATCTTACATGTTAGACATCCAGGTGGAACAAAAATAAAATAACATTTATTTAGCAACCTTTATTAATTTGAAAAGATAACAATCACATTAAACAAAAATCCAGAATATTCTGAATGGTATATAAAAAATATTAAAAAGTGGTGAGGGGATTCCCATGCATTTAAAAAAAAAAAACAACCAAGTCAAGAATTTTTTGGGGGTAGCACAGAATTTCAAAACAAATCCCCATAATAATTTTTAACTGAATTTTGATTTGATACAATATCAGTTTAATTGGTGACAAATTACCTTGTGCTGCATATCTGTTACTTCCATCTTCAACGAGAACGTTATAAAATGGCTGGTGCTGTTTGTAAGGCAGATTGTTGACACCCATCTGTAAAATCCACTCATCACTGGCCTGGCACGTGTTGTCCCACCCGTATATCACGCACATGTAGAGATATCTGCAACACACAGTCAATACCAGATCATTTTTCATTGGGTAAAGATTCCATCTTAATTCGTAATGCTTATGTTATTATTGGTGAAAAATTAAAAGCAATTGTGTTAACATGTAAGATATACCAGGGCTTTTAGATTATGGCTAGTGATATCCAGTGTTGGGCTAGTAAATGACTACTATCATCATACCCGACGGCTAGTGAAAAAAAGTTGTAAAATACTGCATTTGTGTCTGTTTTGTAAATTGACTTTCCTGCCTCATCCACCTACCCAAATCAAAAGGCTGTTAAGCTCTATCTTCCTCTTTGAGTGACATACCTGCATCTGATTGTATTTATTAAAGTAGGGCTAGTGAATTTATAATCATGGCTAGTAAATTATTTAAATCACTGATCCCATGGATAGTGGATTTTTATAAAGTTCTAGAAGCCCTGGATATACTGAGATACAATAGTAGATGTTTTGGACTAAACGGTTTTGGAAGAAGAGAAATCTTACCGTTTGTGCTTCATGACCATTCCCACTGAAAACTTTACATCTTTATTGTCTTCCCTCAATTTCAGCTTCTTCTACAAATTAATTCAGTATTAACATGTGAAAAATGATCTTATATAAAGATTAGATTAACATATAAAATAAAATAATAAGATCATATTAAAAATCAACTGAAAGCTATATTTAATGGAAGATCATCTGAAAAATCAGCTCAAAGATATATTCACCAACTTAATAAAAACTGAACAATGTGTATTTATGAATTGTTTTCGTTATTACCTTATTTTCTGTGGTAATATGCACTTAAACTATGTTTATATACAAGATATATCTTCTGTTAAGGTCGACGACAGTCACTTTTCGCACCCTTGTTTTAGCTTCGTACACAGTAAATAAAACATATCCAACAGTAATTTTTTGATATGATATACAGTATTTGACAAAAGATACTTTTTATTTTGTTCATCTTTTGAAACTTAAAATTAATATTTTGTCCAGAATTATGAAAAATTAAAAAAAATACCGACCTGTAAACAGCATTGTCTGCTTGACAGGGTCAAGGCTAGTAGACCAGTTTTTATTTTAATGTGGCGAAGCATTGTAATAATATAGCTAATTCTGAATTTGAATGACGTGACTTTGAATCTCCTTACAATAACTCAGAGTTCGACAAATCCGCTAGCCCGACGCCCGTGGCTAGTGGTTTTTAAGTTCGGGCTAGTGAGAAATGTAGAACCACTAGCCCGCCGGGCTAGTGGTTTCCCCCCCCCATCTCTCGTTATCGCTCGATCATGGGTTTTTTCTTTTCTTCTTTTTCTCTCGGCTGAAATTTTGTTTAATATATTTGATTGTGACATTTGTCATCGAATAATAACAACGCTATCAGTATATAATAATAATCTACTTGAGCTAGGTCTGCAAACTGCAGTAACATGCTATCTCTACATCGTCACAGTTACAGCATGAATTGTTTACTTTTCCCTTTGAAGTTTCTGGCACAGGAAATAAGTCTAATGACATGCGTGTTTTGATTGGTCACGTGGTAGTTAATCTCGCACATATGTTTTAGGCTAAGAACTTGGAAATCACCAATCGCGACGACAGGTTAATCTCAATCAAGTAAACCCCAGCCATGCTTTGAATTTCAGTATTTGTTTTATTTACCTATTGTTTTCTAATTTAACACTTCGCTGACATGTGGTTATCGGCAATTAGGAAAACAATTTACTTTAATGGTAACCGCATATGCAATGACTCGGCTTGGCCTATTACGTGTAGCAGTTTGGATAATATGTCACAGCTGCCGATACAAAATAATACCTTTTTTGTTCATCATTTAACAACGGATTAGATGTTGCCGTTATATTCTTTTGACATCGGTCTGACACGGGATAATGCCCTGTATTTGAGCAATTGGCATCACCGTTCCTGGCGACATAAATAGTAGGCCCTAAATATATAACCAACTACCAAATACAGTGACTTTTCAAAATATTTGTCATACTCTGAATAACTATACACTGGGTACATGACATTTCCGTTTTAAGAATGCAGGAAAAATTCCAATGCAAAACTGCTATTGAATATGTTTTGTTTGAACATTACTAATACACCTGAATGTGTTCGAAGAAAATCTGTCGTCAACTTTAGATAGCAAGTTCGATAACAGTCTACTTTTACAGGTCTCCTTAAGATGTCTGGACATTTTTTTGCTGTAGGTAAAATACTCACCTATAGCAACTTTGAGCCCACCTACAGCATTATAAACAGGACTGTCAGTGTTTTTGTCCAACCAAATAAAATACAATTTTTATTATTATTTTTGCTGAATTGTCTTCTTAAATAACTAAACCAAATAACCTTTTAATTATTATTATTTATTTTTTATCTCACTGCCCCCTTTCCTTTTCCTTTCCACTTCAGAGAGTGTTCAGTAGTTACTTCTGGCATTGTTAAGAGGCACCACCTACTATACTCCCCTACTACTGGCAGTCATTCGTTAGTGCCGTGGGTCAGACCAGTTTTCTTAGTGGCAGAGAACGAGAATGCCATATGGGTGCAGGGAAGTACATAGAGACTGCACTCATGGAGGTGGAGGAAGTTGAGACAGGTAGGTGATGGTGTGGACAGCTCAGAAGATAAAGTTGGAGGAAACTGACAGAAAGGGTCGAAACAGATTGAAATCGTGGGAGAAATTGGAAAGTTTTTATTTTTATTTTTTAAAATATTTTTTATACCTTTTTATTATTTTTACTGGAATTGTTTTCCTGCATCTGCATCTCGGCTTCCTGTTGTAAATACGCGACGACTCCCATTCGACTTGCGTCGAGATCGGCGATTCTCTGAAGACTGTCCAGAACCTGTAACAAAGATCATTAATCACAACTCTGTAAACTTGAATATCTCACCTGCCAAAACCTATCTTTCCCAATTTCAGTAAACAAAAGATAAATTAAAATTTTAATTAATTTTACATTAACATGAAATAGTTATGTAAAATATATTATTTAAAAAAATATCATTTATGATTAAACTTGCTTTATTTAAAAACAAGCAACATTTATTAATTACCTTTTTTACATGCACTAAAATAAACAGGTGTAACATAAAACAGTTTCATTTATTTAGAATATGCATGCTGCAAGAAATGGAGATAATTACAAAAATGGCTTCTTTGTTTCCACGTAAACTAAATCACCAAATGCAAATTAAAGTTGAATTTGATTAATTTGTTTCATTATTAATTCACTAAAACTCTAATTACAAAATCAAATAAATAACATTTTAAAAGAACCTTCATTTTGTTATAGCTAGTTTATTTAGCAATCTGAAATTTGAATTTCGCTGCAAATTGTTTGACCAACTTCACTAAATTGTAATATTTAAGACTGAGCTTAAAACCAGGGTATTAGAAGAACAGACAAGTTTGTCACTTACTTGTGGAAGGTTTATATTCAAGTGGAGATAGATGCGCACTTCCAGTAGCCTCATCTCAAGGTCGTCTGGTGAGATTGTGAGAAGTAATTCCAGCGCGTTCCTCAAACACATCAAAGTGTCTCCCATCTGACTCTGATGTCGGCCAATCCCAACCAAGTTACGTGCCATTCTCTCAAATACCTAGGAAAAAAACCCACAAGTCAATTCCTCACTCATACAAACATTTTTATAGAAAAATATTACCTTTCCCTTTTTCTTACGTTAGTATAATACAGTCATAATGAGCCATGAATCGTAGTCAAGATTATAATTTAACTGGGCATCTGACTGATGTCAGCAAATCCCAACCAGTTTACAGGCATCGAAGTAAGTTGAGAACGGTCATTCAGGTTACCGGGAGGTTACCACATGTAAGAAAAGCCAAGAATGGTGTTTTGTTCTCGACAAAAATTCTCATGTAACGGTAGTTTCGTTTCTGAACGTATACCAGGCAATGCATTCCAGACTTCTGCAAGCAATTTCAGCTTTCCGCGTTTAAGCAGCGCCCACTAGATAAATTTACTTCCGGATATTGTTTCTCGTATCAATGTTCGCACACATCGATACAATTTTAGAACATCCGTGTTTTAGCAGCGTCAACTAGATCTGTGCCGAGTTGTTTGCAAGAACATTTAATTTAAGAACAGTGACAAGATAAAGAATGAATCATAAATACATGTATACTACAATAATCATCTGGCACACATGTAAGGGCACTGAAAGTAGTAGTAACAGGAATTCAATTCTAACTTTCATATACATGTAGTTGTGGTAACCTATAGGCAGAGTTCGACAAATCCGCTAGCCCGACGCCCGTGGCTAGTGGTTTTTAAGTTCGGGCTAGTGAGAAACGCAAAACCACTAGCCCCTGCGGGCTAGTGGTTTCCCCCCTCCTCTCGTCATCGCTCGATCGTGGGTTTTTTGTTTATAGTATAGGTTACCAGGCTATATTTTGTGGTAACCTGTAAATGGGTTACAAGACAAAATGCTTATTTTGATGTCTGAGTTTATGACCCATTTTCTCAAATACCTAGAAAAAAGTCACTTCCTTAAATACACAAACACCCCCCACTAAAAATATAATGAGCCATGAATCACAGTCATGGCCCAAACTTAAATTGGTGTTGGAATGGTAGTTGTTTCCAACTTAGCCTGTATGATACTGTACTCTTTGATCACATGCATATAGCCATGGAATTCTCACATGCCTTTTTTGGTGGAGGAGAGGGCACTGACTTTATCAATGACTTGTGTTATGTGGTGACAGACAAATATAAAAGATGGCAACAATCAAGAATAAAAGGTGGTGGCTAGGGGTGGGGGTGGGGGGGGGGGGAGAGGTGTGATTGGGAGGGGGGGGGACATGGCCTCTCATGACTATGCCAGTATTTTACTATTTGTAATAAATGACTAGAAATTAACTAACACCACATAATATTTGCATAAATAACACTGGAATATCAAAATTATAATATTCTTATAAACCTTGAAAACAGAGTTGGGTTCAGTTCGACTAGATTCCTGATGTATAAAAAAAAGTTTTAAAATCAGTATTAACAAAATCTGGTTTGTTTACTGGATAGGGCCATCAAAGACAGATGAATTGCTACAGAGTGTTCACCTCAACTGAATGAACCCTTATTTTTAACATCAAAGACAGAAGAATTGCTACAGAGTGTTCACCTCAACTGAATGAACCCTTATTTTTAACATCAAAGACAGATGAATTGCTACAGTGTTCACCTCAATTGAATGAACCCTTATTTTTAACATCAAAGACAGATGAATTGCTACAGTGTGTTCACCTCAACTGAATGAACCCTTATTTTTAACATCAAAGACAGATGAATTGCTACAGTGTGTTCACCTCAACTGAATGAACCCTTATTTTTAACATCAAAGACAGATGAATTGCTACAGAGTGTTCACCTCAACTGAATGAACCCTTATTTTTAACATCAAAGACAGATGAATTGCTACAGAGTGTTCACCTCAATTGAATGAACCCTTATTTTTAACATCAAAGACAGAAGAATTGCTACAGAGTGTTCACCTCAACTGAATGAACCCTTATTTTTAACATCAAAGACAGATGAATTGCTACAGAGTGTTCACCTCAATTGAATGAACCCTTATTTTTAACAACAAAAAACATCTACTAATAAATTAAATTATTTGGTTGTAATGTTTTACAGTATAATGCGTAGACTTTGAAGCATACTCAGAGCACTGAGTACTAGCGGTCCCAACAAAGTTTTGTATTTTTTAACTTCAAAGACCATAACTTAGTTAATCACCATGAAAGTCAAACTTGATCTGTAACAATGCATGATAGAGCTACATGTATACACCACATTTCAGTTCTATATCTTGAGCCTGTTTGAAAAAACATACCTGCAACAGACATACAGACAGACAGACAGACAGACAGACAGAAGGACAGATGAAACTTAGTCCCCTGCGGTTGGACCAGTAGGGGACTAAAAATACAGTTAGTGTGAAGGAGCCATAATGCAACCGTATGCACTTTTAAAGGTTGCTGGCTTAAACATAGGGCAATTCAGATGGTTTAGGTCTCTACTACACAGAGTAAAGCTGTTTTCACCTGTTGTGGTGCCACACTGTGGTAAATGTCGTTGTTAGAACCCATGGAGGCAGGGATATCCAAGACCGCGCAGCATTCCTCCTGCTTCATGAAAATGCCTTTTCGAAACACATCGATGTAGGTATATTGCTGGTTGGGTGATGCCCTGTAATATTCAGCCACAGACAAAATAGCCACATAATAGAAATGTAAATAGTGGTGCTAATATTAAATACATATTAACTGAATACAGCATTAGTTAATTTGTACGTTAGAACATACCTTAAAATTATTATGTTTTAATGATTTCCATATTTTGAGTGCAGGGCTTGAAGTTAAGAATATGCCAATTGTAACATGCTGACATACAGCCATTTTGAGCCTGACTATGGCAATTGTAACATGCTGACATACAGCCATTTTGAGCTGACTATGGCAATTGTAACATGCTAACATACAGCCATTTTGAGCCTGACTATGGCAATTGTGACATGCTCACATACAGCCATTTTGAGCCTGGCGATGGCAATTGTGACATGCTCACATACAGCCATTTTGAGCCTGACTATGGCAATTGTAACATGCTCACATACAGCTATTTGAGCCTGACTATGGCAATTGTAACATGCTCACATACAGCCATTTTGAGCCTGACTATGGCAATTGTGACATGCTCACATACATCCATTTTGAGCCTGGCGATGGCAATTGTGACATCCTCACATACAGCCATTTTGAGCCTGACTATGGCAATTGTGACATGCTCACATACAGCCATTTTGAGCCTGACTATGGCAATTGTAACATGCTGACATACAGCCATTTTGAGCCTGACTATGGCAATTGTAACATGCTCACATACAGCCATTTTGAGCTGACTATGGCAATTGTAACATGCTCACATACAGCCATTTGAGCCGACTATGGCAATTGTAACATGCTCACACACAGCCATTTTGAGCCTGACTATGGCAATTGTAACATGCTCACACACAGCCATTTTGAGCCCGACTATGCCAATTGTAACATGCTCACACACAGCCATTTTGAGCCTGACTATGCCAATTGTGACTTGCTCACATACAGCCATTTTGAGCTGACTATGCCAATTGTAACATGCTCACATACAGCCATTTTGAGCCTGACTATGGCAACTTTAAACTAGTAAATTTAACCAAAGTTTAACCAATGGAAATATGTTTTGTCCAGAGGCAAAAATCTGCCATCGGAAAAGCCCCTCACCTACGGCAAGTGTAAGCCCTGGAGTGTTTGGTATTCAGCATAACAACATAGAATGCAGAACTCCAAATGAAAGCACCCTAGTATACATCTTAATAATATCAGGTTAAAAATACAAACATAAAAATTTCATATATATCTGAAGTAATTTCAGGACATACAATTTAATATATATCTGAAGTAATTTCAGGACATACAATTTAAAGCATACAACAATAAAACACCGTCAAATGTTTTTTGTAAATGCTGATTGTTATTTACTCCTGAGTTCATAATGTATAACACAAGTGTTCATAACATATAACACAAGTGTTCATGACGTATAACACAAGTGTTCATAACGTATAACACAAGTGTTCATATAACGTATAACACAAGTGTTTATGATGTATAACAAGTGTCTCAGATGTGTAAAATAACTGTCAATTTATACAGTTGATTGGTGTACACATGGGAACTAATTACCGAGGTATGCATTACTATTAGGGTTCTAAGTTAACCCATACCTGTTTATAGGTTAAGTCAAACGTGCTATAGACGGTGCTTTGTCACATTTTGTTTTCATTTTTAATTACATCTTAATTAGTGCTATTAAATAATTAGGTAGTAGACATGGCTACTTGCAGCTATATTTTTTAGTTTTTTTGTACATACATTGGGTTTTCCATCCAGCGAAGTAGGAAGTGGGTTGGAAAATTCACAGGTTCGCAGAGAACACCCAGTCGCCTAGCAACACAGCTGTATAGAATACACAACGTGATGGGAATACCTTTCCTTGTCTCCAACACCTGTCATTGAAATCAGTGTAGTACAATGTCACTTCAAACAATGTAAAACAAAAGGAAACGAAAATCAGCTCAGTAATTTATAATTTAGATTTACTGCTGTCACATGTAAACTTTATTTGTAACACCAGCACATTTTAAATTACAGCTACAGTAAAACCTCTCAAAACCGGACCCTCTTAAAACCGGAATTCCCCCCAAAACGGACATTTTTAACAGTCCTTTTTTAAAAATCGATATAGAACTTAACCTCTCTAAAACCGGATACCTCTTATAACCGGACATTTGACTTGGTCCCGAGGGTGTCCAGTTTAGAGGGGTTTCCCTGTATTTTGTGTGTAACATATGGGTCATCCCATGAGGTAAAACACTGATGTCTCAGAATTGCTTTAATTTGTAATCAAGTTCTTAGTGGCTTTATCCGAGTAGGGGGCGGGACGTAGCCCAGCGGTAAAGTGCTCGCTTGATGTGCGATCGGTCTGGGATCGATCCCCGTCAGTGGGCCCATTGGGCTATTTCTCGCTCCAGCCAGTGCACCATGACTGGTATATCAAAGGCCGTGGTATGTAGTACCCTGTCTGTGGGATGGTGCATATAAAAGATCCCTTGCTGCTAATCGAGAAGAGTAGCCCATGAAGTGGTGACAGCAGGTTTCCTCTCTCTATATCTGCGTGGTCCTTAACCCTATGTCTGACGCCATATAACCGTAAATAAAATGTCTTTCTTTTTTTCTTTTTATTCGAGTGAAACAAATCTGGGCTTGCTTGAAAATTGTATCAGTAATGGCCTCTTAGGTAAACAAGAGTAGACCGTCAAAAGTTTGACCTGTTGTTTATGTGTAACAATAAGATTCAAATATTAAACAACTACTGTAAATTATTTAAAGTGCTTAATGACGAACCTCCTGCCCAACACATTTTTCAAAATATTGAGATGAAAATGATATGGACCAAAAAGTCTTTAAGTGCTCTTGAAAACTAGGAGGTTCTCGTAAGCTTTTCAACACAGAACCATGTTAAGTTTGTTTGTCTTTCTTAAAGACATCACTAGAGCACACCGATTTATTAATCATCAGCTGTTGGATCTCAAACATTTGATAATTCTGATGCAGTGTAACTCCTCTAAACCAGACACCCTCAGGACCAAGTAAAAAGTCCAGTTTTAAGAGGTATCCGGTTTAGAGAGGTTCTCTTCTGTACAGATATTTAAAAAGGGACCATGACAAATGTCCGGTTTTGAGGGAATTCCGGTTTACTGAGGGTCCGGTTTTGTGAGGTTTCACTGTATATAGTTGTTGAGGAAATCTGCTACATTTTCCCATTATTAGCAAGGGATCTTTTATATGCACTTGTCCACAATTAGGACAGCACATACCACGGTCTTTGATAAACTTGTCTCCAAGGACAAGAACAGGAACAGTTTTAGGATATTTGTCTGTGACTATACACTGTAACATCTTCCTCACCTTGTTAATGAATGAATTTTCAGGACTATAGTACATTAAATCATTGCCCCGGAAACCCTGGTCTTCAAAGAGAACACAGTTCACCGATTCCAACACTAGTCTGCTCTGTTCTGGACTCCAAAGTGAAGTACTCATTTCTTAAAAAAACAAAAAATGAAACACATTTCAAGACAATCAGAAAGAATTCTGCTTCTGCACAGACAGGGTTTATATTCAAATTCATTCATTTCAACTTATTTCTGTGCTTATATCTAACTGAGGTTCAAGCACGCTGTCCTGGGTACACACACCTTAACTATCTGTCCAGGACAGTGGGTTGGTGGTTTGTGAGAGAAAACTTGGTGTAGTGGTCTTAATACTCACTCTGGTTGGGAACCAGTACCGGGCTGCGAACCCAGTACCTACTATCCTTATGCCGTATAGGAAAGATAGATAAACGTAACTGGCCCTTGTGACATAGTGGTTAAGTTATCAGTAGATGGTATGTACTGGGTTCAGAGACCTATCCCAGTAACAGCTCACATCCTAATTGAGTTTTAATGACTAAGTACTTTGGTATAAGGCCACAATGCCAATTTCTTTCTCACTAACCATTAACAGCTAACCAGACATCCAAGGACAACGTGCTTGAACCTTAACTGGATATAAGCATGGAAATCAAACCAGAAGGTCACTAGCAATTTAGCCAGGCTAATGCATGATACTCTGTTAAACGTTTTTAATTGCTGGTTCCACTAGAAGTATTCTTGGATATCTAAAATCAGCTTTTTTGTCACTTTGATACCAAAATTGGAAAAAAGTATTAGCAACGTGACTTCTACTTATGATAAGGTAACTCTACTTAGGAAAAATGTAACTACTAATGATCAGGTAACTCTACTTAGAAAATATAACTATACTTAGAATTGTATAACCCTACTTAGGAAAAGGTAATTTGACTTAGGATCGGATAACTCGATCTACTTATGATCAAGTCGCTCTACTTAGAAAAAGATAACTTTTCTTATGATCAGGTGACTATTTATGATCAGTTAACTACTTACTTATGATCAGTTAGCTACTTACTTATGATCAGGTCACTTTACTTATGTTCAGGTAATTATTTTAGAAAACTTAGCTTTACATGTCATATCTGGTTATGATCAGGTAACTACTTATCAATAACTACTTGTATCAGATAACTTTATTTATGATCAAGTAACTCTACTTATGATAAGGAAACTCTACTTATGATAAGGAAACTCTACTTATGACCAGGTAACTCTACTTACGATCAGTTAACTCTACTTACGATCAGTTAACTCTACACAAATGTACTTACGACAAGGTAACTCTACTTACGATCAGGTAACTCTACTTATGATCAGGTAACTCTATTTATGATCAGGTAACTCTACTTATCATATACGACCAGGTAACTCTACTTATGATCAGGTAACTTTACTTATGACCAGGTAACTCTACTTACGATCAGGTAACTCTACTTATGATCAGGTAACTTTACTTACTATCAGGTAACTCTACTTATGATCAGGTAACTTTACTTATGATCAGGTAACTCTACTTATGATCAGGTAATTCTACTCATGATCAGGTAACTCTACTCACTATCAGGTAACTACTTATGACCAGGTAACTCAACTTACGACCAGGTAACTCTAATTACAATCAGGAAACTTTACTTACGATCAGGTAACTCTACTTATGATCAGGTAACTCTATTCACGATCAGGTAACTCTATTTACGATCAGGTAACTTTACTTACGATCAGGTAACTTTACTTACGACCAGGTAACTCTACTTACGACCAGGTAACTCTACTTACGATCAGGTAACTCTACTGGCCTACAAGCTGGGTGGTCTTGGCACCGACACTGCAGGCTGTAACGAACTTGTTGAGCAATGTTGTTAAGACGATCACTGATGACATTTTCTGCGATATTAACGGTCGGCTGACACCATTGACTGATTAACACAGCACCTGTAAAATAAACTAACTTAATAAAAACTAAAGTAGTAAAATGGATGTAAAACTATTTTGCTAAATAAAAATGAGACCTGAATTATGCTGTAATGTAATTCAGGCTAACTCAAGTAATAGAGGTTTTGCAATCACACCATTAACGTTACGGATAATCATAATGGGTCGAATTTATAAAGCCTGTTTGTGTCAGTGTGTAACTACACACATCTACATTGCTTAAACAGACTTCATAAATTTGGCACAATATGTTTTGGTAACAGTACTAATTGTTTAGCTAGTTTTGTAAATCGGCATGGTTAGTCTCTAAAAGATGGCAACATTCTCAGAAGTGTTATTTATTTAAATTATATATTAGCTATGAATGTAGCAGCTAGGCCTTTACCAATTTCACTCAAAGTGGAACTTTACAGACCACTCTTGATTATTCTGTAAAGCTCATCTTTGAATATAAACTGAACTAGATCAGTATTATCTGTTATCAGTGTCCGAAATAAGAACTTGTCCGTTTGTTCTGACAAGCAAAAATCTGCTCAAACAAAATGTACCTTGCTGATTGTCCATTGGACAAGTGAAAATTAAGTTTCCTTTTGAGCAATGAAAACATTGTCGTTGTACTTGAATAAAACAAACTATTTATTTGGACAAATAAAATCATTGACAGACAAGTAGATTTCTAGATGTATTTGTCCGGTGGACTAGTGAAACATTCTGCTTATTTCTATCACTGGTCATGAGAGGATACTTTTTGTACTCTCACATTTATGGATATAATCCAGGTCTGACTATAAATAACTAATCTGTCTACATCAGTACACTAGAATTAACCTGTTTCCAGTCTTTGTTCAGCTGGTGGGCGACTGAGAAGTTCCTGCCACTTCTTTGTTAAATGCAGCTGTTGGATATTCCGCAAAACCTTCTCAGCGTAATATTTTCTTGTTAGATTCTCATATCTGAAACATCAAATAAACATAAATACTAAAATCTAAGCAACCAGAAAGTATGTGATTAAAGAAGTAATATGTGATTTAACTAACAGGAGAGAAGGAAGTTGTACTTATGAAATGGACAAACAATAATTGCAAATTCCTAAACAACATCATCAAACTGTCAACAAAATGGATGTCTATAACACGTCAAGCTATTAATGATCAGAGCAACTATCAGTGCAATCTCTGGCTAAGCAGAAAATTTGGCCTAATTATCTATTAAACTTCAAACATTGCAGTAACCCAGTTATTTTGGCATAAAATATTACTTATTACTTGCAATTATTTCGCCAAACAATTAAAATAAAATTTGGCAATTATTTTTGAAATTCGCAATTGGTGAATTTAGCAAGTGCCAGAGCTAACCACAACTATAAAGTAGTCCAGAAGCTCCAAAGTACAGTGGTGTCACATGTTGCCTGGAAACAGAAATCAAGAGTGAAATATACTCTTAAAAAAAAAGTAGGGGAACTCTAATAAGAATTTACAATTGCCAAAATTGTACGGTACATGTATATTAGCTGTGGGAAATGGTTATATGATAATAGTGAATTAACTGGGCAAACATTACAACCAGTAGTTCAGTATTATAGTAGGTTTTATGAACATCAAAGATCTTGAAGGACGATTGGGGTCAGAAGTGAAATTTGAAAGTTGAAGGTTTTTTTATCAGTAAATCGCAAATTCAAACAATAAAAATGACTAAAAACAAAACAATAACAACTGTATGATCAACAGAATGAAAAAGATTGACAGAAATAATGTTCCACAGTGATTAATCGACCTTCTTGGAAATTGTCAAAATCGAGAATGATACCCATGCATGTGCAAACTATGGAATGTGTTTCGTTGTTTTGATAAACAGACCTGAATGTTCTTTACTAGAATGCAGGGCTCGAAATGCAGTGTTAGTACATGCACCGGTGCATGCTGATTTTTGCATGTGCATGTAACTTTTAAAACTGGGTGCACACGGTGCATGCTAATATTTTTCAAGTACTGTGTATTGCGTATACTAGTATCCTGTTGTCTACCAGATTCAGACTCAAGTTGTTGAATTTTGCGTATGCATTTCGTAATCTGTTCGAGACCGACTTTGGGGTATCCACGCGCATAACACAGTTGTTGTCGTCACTAACAAATTGAACTCCGCCAGATCTGTGATCAATACAAAGTACCGTAACTGCCTTGAAAATTTTTGACCTCAGATATGGGCACTTGATCAGATGATTGCGAACGTACAGGTGCGTTACTCGCGTAGTTGACTCGAAGTCAGCCAGTGATTATTTCAATCGCAACTTCTCGTCGAATTCCGTAGGCTAATTTATATTATACCAACAGATCTTATCGAGTTAAAAAAGTGGATAACTTGCTTAATACAAAACACAAATATTCGTACGTTTTTGTAATAGGCCTATTATAGATTTCTGTAAGGCGTTTACGTTGGGTGAAATTTTCAAATTTGATCAAGAATCAGTAATAAATGCAGTTGTATAACGTTCCGGTATTGTTAATAAATAAATATAGGTATTGCCGAATAATTTCCGAATAGCATCGTATAAAAAAACAAATGAAGTTGCCTTAATTTTGGTGCAATGCAACTTTTTTTTCAGCATGCACTACTTTTTTTGAAGAGTATAGATCAAGTGACAAAAGGTTTTGTCACAGCAAAAATCCCAAAGACATGGAACTTTTAAAAACTGATGGATCCATGGTGTAACAGAGGTTCCAAAAACATTAGCTATCAAGAAAAAACCTCAGGGCAAAACAAATGATCCAGAAGTGTGTGAATTATAAGTGTCAACAAAAAATCAAAACAATGAAGTGAACTATGGCTTGCACATGACTAATCGTGTTATATACATTTTATACTATTAATTAGATTTAAGTAAAAGAACAACCCCCAAAATGGAAAAAGGAAATATCCGTAAGTGTGAGTGGTAAGCAACAACCAAAAAAAGACAAAATAGCTATCAGCATGGGACCCTGGTGATTCGAGATACTTTATAATTGTATTAGTATATTTTAAAACTGCTTTGTAATTTTATTATTAAAGTATTAGTCGAAGAAATTTTTTAATTGTGACTTGAACCAATGCTGAAAAATCTACATATTTGATGCAATGTGCTTAAAATCAGTCTACCCCCGCTCACTAAACAAAAAAACATAACTCTATTGAGTCATGTTATTTACTACTTTTAAGTATAGAAGCACAAAACACCATAAGAACAAAGTATATAGCTGCAATTTGCTTGGTTGAATTTATGTCTTGAAGAAATCAATAAAAAAGGAACCGTTTTTATGAATTTTTTTTTTTACTGATTTAGCAGTCAGCAGATTGCTGCATGGTGTTTAAAATATTGCTTGCAAGATAAGGTGGGACAAACTTCTTCTCTTTTTTTAAAAATAACATACGTATTGTAGTACGGTAATAGCCATATTTTTAATGTAAAACTGTATTGATCTACATCTTAGTTTACATTTTCAAATTTTAGCACCCTTATTTTGCTGGCATGGAAAAACAACTGACGTGTGAACTCACATTTTTATTGATGTCACTCACTAATACATAAAAATAAACATGCACATGCAGACGACACTTCGATATATATTTTGGGCATGATCGCTATAAATTACGAAAATTACAAAAGTTTTAATTGGCATACGCGTCATGTGTTTTTGACCTATTTTGGTTCTTGTATAGAAAAAAAAAATTAAAGGTAAAATGAAGCAAATAATTGGATATACTTAAAATTTCTTAGCTATTTGACTGTCTACACATCTTACTGTGAAATTTGGAATGTAAACAAACGGTAGGTGGCGTATTACTTTAGAAAGGGGGAAATTCCAAATGGCGCGACTTAATAGAGACAACGACTCGCAAGGGTGAGAGTATAAGTCTTGTGCCTGAATATGTGCTAAATTGAAAATACTACACGAGTGGCTGTTAAATACCATTTATCTTAAAAAGTTGTTTTAAAATGTATTTGATGAGCAAAAGCGAGTTTGATACGTTTATAAACAATGAGTTGCAACGGACACAAATGTATTATTCTATTTCTTATATATCCTCAAAAACCAGGTTTAAAGTAAATTTTAACACCTTTTTCGACTAAAAGTTATTTACAGCCATTGCACTTGATTGTCAGGCCCCTGCGCGTGCTGTAACCTCACCGTGGTGCAGGGGTGTAACATTCTCTTTGAGAATGGCCAATACAGCACACATTGAAGTTTAGAGTAAAAGTCAGTATCTATCTGTGATATTTGTATTTTGCACAGTTCTTTACACTGTTTTTATTTATATCTTGAATGTTTCTGTTGATGTTGATCATCACCTTATTTGTTTCCATTACCATAGTTTGACACCCAATAGCCGATGTATTTTTCGTGCTGGGGTGTCGTTAAACATTCATTCATTCATTCATTGTCAGGTTAATTATAAATAACAGTGTAATCGATTTTGAATGTGCTGTTTTTTCATTGGATGTATGGCATTGGTGACCTAGTCATCACCTAGGAGCAACCAGTCGTATGTCTTCAAATTGTTAACAGACACATGTGTAAACAAATATGTTATGGAAACTAACAAATGATGTTCTCACCAACGGATATATAAGACAAATAATGTATTATATTTCACTGTGTTACTGGCATGATAATATTCTATATTTCTTGCAAAATGTCCATTTTAGAATATAAATAGTATATTATTTATATTCAGATGTATTATGTATTACTTTTTTTTCTAACACCTACACATTATGCTTTGTTAAGTAAATTTGTTCAATAGTATCTTTTTCATTTGACCTTATTGATTAATTGAAAATAGATACTATAATGAACGAGTATTTGAGACCAAAAATCAAATTCCTCTCTATTACCCTGCGAGTTCAAAGCCAATTAGTTGTTTTAGATTCTTACATATATGGTAGTTTTGGATGTCATCATTGGTTCTATTCCTTATGCTTGGTAGTTCTTGGTTTAACAATGTAGCACTCGGTAGAACTAGGAATAGGAAATGTTTTATTTAACAACGCACTCAACACATTTTATTTACGGTTATATGACGTCGGACATATGGTTACAAGGACCACACGGGTATTGAGCGAGGAAACCTGCTGTCGCCACTTCATGGGCTACTCTTTTCAATTAGCAGCAAGGGATCTTTTATATGCACCATCCCATAGACAGGATAGCACATACCATGGCCTTTGATATACCAGTCATGGAGCACTGACTGGAGCGAGATATAGCCCAATGGGCCCACTGATGGGGATCGATCCTAGACCGACTGTGCATCGAGGGAGCGCTGTACCACTGGGCTACGTCCCACCCCATTGGCAGAACTAGGTAAATACATGTAGTATGACTTTGCTGTACAAAACAAACATTTTATACCAACAAGGTTCGACAAATCCACTAGCCCTCATTCCCAGCTATTAAATGTTTGGTCTGGGCTAGTGGAAAGATCAATTATTAACAGTATTACTATATTACATATGGAACAAGCCAAAGCTTTTTGAGGGGCCAACTTTTTCAAACATTTGTCAAACACTGACAAAAACACTGTGTTGTCAAAAGGCGACAATCTCTTACATTTTTCCATCATGCACAATTTGCATGAGTTCATCAACCACCGATGTACTGGCATGCTGGTGCTCATCAAGAAGGGAGGAAAATGAACTGAAACCATCCTTGGATATTTCCTGCATGTTGTAGAACTGCGACGACAGTTGCTGCACCATACTTAGTGTTCTTTTTCCAAACAGGTGGCGCTGTTTATAAACGTCAAGCCATTGCCGTGGTGTTTTCCTGTCATACATATCTAGCAGGGATGACCATCTGAAATTTACAAACAAGTTAAAAGGAATTATGTTTGTTATACAATGCCTTAAATTAGTAGCACATTTAAAAAATATAACTATTTGTGTTCAATATGTGGTTATTTTGATACTTGGTCTAGAGCATGAAAGAAAGGAAAAAAATTAATGTTTTATTTAATGACTTACTCAACACATTTTAATTATAGTTGTATGAACATGGCTGCATCAGACATATGGTTAAGGACCACACAGATAATGAGAAAAGAAACTGCTGCCAACACACAACTGGCAACTCTTCTCGATTAGCAGCAAGGGATCTTGTACATGCAGTATCTCATTGACAGGACAGTACATATCATGGTCTTAATTACACCAGTTGTAGAGCACTGGCTAAAATGGGCAAGCCCACTGCTGTGGATCAATCATTGACCAACTGTGCATCAAATGAGTGCTTTACCACTGGGATACATGTATAAAAGGAGTATGAAAGGAAATCTACTGTTACTTCATGACTAGGGATATTCTATATGCAATTATCCAGACAGGGAAGCACATACCATGGCCTATGCTATACCAGCTGTGGAGCACTGGCTGGGATCCTTAGTATACAGACCATGGACATCATTATAATTTATAAACAAATGTTATTGTTGACATTTGAATGCTGGTCAACTTGCACCAAAACCAACTATCCCAGCAGTTGGTCAACTTGCCCCATTGGTTGGTCAACTCACCCCAAAATGTTTAATCAACTTGTCCCCAAACGTTATCAACTTGCGACAGTGTTTGGTCAACTCGTTACAGTAGTTGGTCAACTCATCCCAATCCAAGCCTACTTTAAAGTTGTTTGTGAGGCTATGCTTTCAATTATTTTCTAAATTAGTGTACAACTGAGACTGAAGACTGTCTCGACAGACAATGCTGTCTTGGGTATTAAAGTTTTTTCACAGAAAAAGCATCAATCCATGAACATTACAGATGTCATTCATTCAGCAGGGCTTTTAGATTATGGTAGCCCCAATCCCATGGCTAGTGATATTCAATGTTGGGCTAGTAAATAACTACAATTGCCATGCCCGACAGCTAGTGAATTTCTTTTTGTTAAATGCTGCATTTAAGTCTATTTTGTAAATATGAATATGCTGCCCCCCCCCCCCCCCCCCCCATCCCAGCCCTCCAATCTTGGTGTTTTTAATCTCTTTAAGTAACATATCCGATTATTACTATTAGTAAAATTGTATTAAGTAAAGTAGGGCTAGTGAATTTTTAATCGTGGCTAGTAACTTTGTAAAATCACTGATCCCATGGCTAGTGGATTTTGTAAAACTTCTAGAGCCCTGCTGCTGTCTTGTTATATTGCAGTTCAGGACAAGGATTTTACATGCATCAAACACTTTGAGTTGATTGACTGATAATTAGTAGCAACAATGTATTTGTGCCGGTCTGAGCACACAAAAGCAGTTTAATAATTCAACTGTTCATTGCTGGTTTCATTACTATGACAGTTCACTCCTCTGAACCTCTGATATATGTTCCGACATAAAATATATTGTAGTTCCATCGCATCCAAGTAGCAGACATCCATCTTTAATCATCACAATTATGAACAGTTGTCCAAACACTGAGGTGAGTTGGTAACTTTTTTAGGGCGAGTTGACGAAACAATTTGGGACAAGCTCACCAACCACAGGGGCGAAATAATAGGGGGCGATTTGGTTTTGCCATTTTGGGGACGAGTTGACCTGCTCCCTAACATTTTAGGTATTGACAAAACAATTCAGATGGAGGAAAAGACTGAAACTAGTACTTGAATTGTGTGTTAGTAATTTTAGGTGGACTAAAATGGAAACAATGCCTCTATATATTTACAGCCGTGTCCGGTGTATCGGCGCGTCCAGTGATTCAGCACACTTGGTATTTTGCTTAAATATGCTTAGAAAATTGTCATGTTGTTGGTGTTTTTAACAAATTAAAGTTCAATTCCTTTTTCAATGTTTAATCAAGAATCAACATATTTATTATTAAGGGTACAATTTAAAAAAAAAAAAACTGATTATCAATAATTATAACAAAATTTCAAAATAAATCATTTGCCTGCTTTAGGCCTAGTGTATATAAACGCGAAGTAGGTCAGCCTTATAGCCTGAGTACTCTGACTGTAAGAGAGCTAGACGGACGTTTGGACATAAATACGCTCTCATTAATTCATTAATCATCGGCTACTGGATGTCAAATATTTGGTAATTTTATCATAGTGTTAGAGAGAAAACCCGCTACATTTTATCATTAGTAGCAAGTAATCTTTTATAGGCCTATGCACCATTCCACAGACAGAATAGCACATACCACGGCCTTTGATTTGCCAGAGTGGTTTCTTTCTGTAGTGTGTGTATTATAGATTAATATTGAAAAAATTTCTTAATCAAGGAACTCAAAAATGGTCGATGTAAATGTATTTGACGTCAAACATAGGATTGTTGTGGTATTAGAGCAGAAATCTTTGACTACTTTTTGGTGGTCGGCGATTGCCAAAAAATTACATAGCTTGGTCTCTGACTGTAATGGGAGCGTATCCATGTCCAAATGTCTTGCTCACTTATGGTCAGAGTACTTGGGCTAGTCAGCCTTAGTGATTGTAAAGCATGAATTATGACGTCACGGCATGTAGAAATCGTCTAGCCCTCGGGTCAGACAGATATATCTAGCCCTAGGGTCAGACAGATTTTTCTAGCACCGTGCAAAAGCTGGATAACTCTGTTCAGTGAGCAAGACAACATACTCCATCACTTTTTATAGGGACTATACTTTCATATAAAATTTGGGAACAAACCTTTGCTTCAGTTTTACTTTCCAAAGGTCATTGCTTAAGCAAACGTCATGCAATTTTCGACATGTCAATGAAACGCTCACTAAATCATTAAGTTGAACTGATGAAGTTTTAAGAACTAGTTCTATGATTTCGTATGGCAAATCAAGAAACTGTATTCCATCCATGTTTATCGTGTTTACTTCCTATCGGCAATGTTCGGATATTTCCGTGGTCACAAATACACAAACATCCATTTACGATACGCAGCATAAATGTCATTATTAGATTTCAAGAATGACAAAACATCAGTCTATCCACGTCTTGTTCGGAAGCAGACGCAATGTTTCTACAGAAAAACATTAAACATTGTGTAAGGCTTTTGCAGAATGCTTTTTGTGATGCGCATGAAACGCGATTAAGACTTCTATAGTTTTTTTTAATTAGTAATTCATGGATTATATAGTTATTTCATTTTAAGTATAATCCTATTGGTGAAAAGTGTTCCCCATTTTGAAGGATGATTTTCATTTTCAACATAATTTAGGATTTTTTGTTACACCAGCATGCTCATTAAAGAAGAAAAATAACTATTTTAATGCTTGCAATCCACAAAAAAAGTGTATGGTACATATTGTTGGAAAGACTTCCGAACGCTCCGGGTACAGGCTAAAACGGAACCCATCATGATCATGGCTAAAACTGCACCATATATTATAAATATAGATAACTTATCTTATTTTTAATTTCAGGATTAGGGTTAGGGTTCAGAGCAATGAATAGGGGTTGGGGGGGGGGGGGTGAATTCGAAAGTCTTTCCACTTTGATGATGTAGACTTGGCACTTTCTCCAGATTGCTTGGGTTAGGTGTCCAATCATCCGCATCCCCAACTAACACTGTTGGTCAAACAGATTAGTTTTTGTAGTAGTAAGCATTAAGACAGATCTGTATGGTGGGGTTAATTATAACAACAACAACAACAATACAGGAACAATACAACAACAAGGAAAAGTGTTGTCTTTATTGAATGTGTAAAAATTAAGAAATGCATACACAGCTCACGTTTTCTTCCGACTTCCGGTGGTCTTTTTGTTTTGACTTATTTTATTGAGAAAAATACAAAGTTCACAAGAGCTCTCCTCAGCAAGATTGGCGTCTGGCTCTTGTCAGAGGCGGCTCCCAATGGGAGCGTGCTTGAACAGTTATCTGATGGAAGCACGTAAATAAATTTACCTGACCTGAAGATTGTTTGTGCAACTATCAGAAGTGACACAAAAACATTTATTTTTTCTTTTAATAAATAACTTTTCATTTGAGTTAAGTTGTTTTGTTGGTTTTTTTGGTCTTATTTACTAGTCTTCAAATAAAATTCAATTATGGTGCCGTTTTAGCCATCGTAGGTTCCGTTTTAGCCATAAATTTCTGTGCCGTTTTAGCCAATGCAGGTTCCGTTTTGTCCAATTTGGTTCCGTTTTGGCTTGGTGCCGTTTTGGCTTGGTTCCGTTTTAGCTATAACCCGCTAATACTATCACTAACCTTAACCCTAAACCTAAGCCTGAAGGAACTGAATGCTGGAACATTCGCCGATTCGGAAGTCTTGCCCTATTGTTTGTAGGAACAATTTCAATTTATTTTATTGTACATAACACTCACAAGGAATATGTGGGGTTTTGTGGGTCGAAACCACCACCACCCCCTTCTTGAGCAAATTTTCTTGTCCCCCCCCCACCCATTATACTACCCTCCTTATAAATTTTACTTGGTGCAGTCTAAAACCCCCTCCCCAGCAAAAATTTCTGCACACACACTTCATTGATCGTGGATCATCAGTTATAATTAGTACAAACATTAACTTTGGATCATTCATATATGATTAGGGGGAGGGGGGTTTCAGGCTGGAGCAAATCTTCGAATTCAGGCAAAAAGAGACATTGTCGCAAACTGAGCTTTTCTGAAACCATTTCGCCATATATTTCCATCATTCTTATATTAGTAATTTGTTTTGAGATATTTTGTTGATCATAAAAAAGTCAAAAGGATTGCACAACAGGCAGAGCTTATATAAGTGCTCTGCTAAACAAGATGGACATCAGACAATAATCAATATAATCAATATTCATAATCATATATAAAACATAATAACATAATGTCCAATGGCAAAGTATTTAACATAATTAATATTTATTAATATATAGTAATAAAAGGTAGAGAGTAGAAAAATTATGATAGTGGAGCTAAACCTTATATGGGGCAGTAAATATCAGAATAACAAGTTAGTTCAACTCGAACCTCTTACTTTCAGCTATATATTTATCAGTTTTAATATTAGTCTTTAAAACTGGTAAAAATGCAGATTTATAACAAATTTATATTTTACATATGAATCACTAGATTCACTACACTACACTACAGGAAGAAATACGACAGCACCTATGGTGCAAAGTTCACCATCAAAATGTAGCTTCATGCACATTTGTCTAGCAAGTGGGACAGGACATATTTTCAAGAATTAGAAAGAAAGAAAAGAAATGTTTTATTTAACGACGCACTCAACACATTTTATTTTACGGTTATATGGCGTCAGACATATGGTTAAGGACCACACAGATTTTGAGAGGAAACCCGCTGTCGCCACTACATGGGCTACTCTTTCCGATTAGCAGCAAGGGATCTTTTATTTGTGCTTCCCATAGGCAGGATAGCACAAACCATGGCCTTTGTTGAACCAGTTATGGATCACTGGTCGGTGCAAGTGGTTTACACCTACCCATTGAGCCTTGCGGAGCACTCACTCAGGGTTTGGAGTCAGTATCTGGATTAAAAATTCCATGCCTCGACTGGGATCTGAACCCAGTACCTACCAGCCTGTAGACCGATGGCCTACCACGACGTCACCGAGGCCGGTTTCAAGAATTAGTGCTACATGTTCAGGTTTTGTTTACTTGATAACTTTTGTCCTGGTGTATATTGATTGATTATTGTGTAATTCCTGTAAAAGTTTCAAAGATTGCAAATGCAAATAGACGTTGCGTATAAATTTCCAATTTGAAAACAAAATTATTCTTGCTGTGGAATTAAATTGAAGTCGAAACTTCAGCAACCAAAATGTTTGTCTATACTGCTCGTATTATAGAATATCTGGCATTGCAATATGATGTAAAATAATGTATAAATTCCTATTTTACCACTTTATTTCAGATATTTGGACAGTTTTGACAATCAGGGATAAAAGGAATAATATAATGAAGAATGAATGCATTTTACAGCTGAAAAGGAAGAGGATACTGACAGACTTGTTCTGATTAAGCAGAGATTTATATTCAATTTTGTAGCAGTAACTCCTTTTGATGAGACAACAAAAGAGGACTTGGTTTGTAAAGTCTGTTGAAGAACAACCTGAGTACACAATCTGACACCATGCTGCCTGACGACAAAGCACAGATAGTTAAGAAGCTCTCTGGCTACATTCCGGCATTCACTGATGTCTTTGATGAAGAATCATTTTATATATTTGCATTTTTGTTTGCTTTTGGTACAGTTGCATTGGCTTTGGGCCTGTCACGGTACGTAGTACTGAAAGATGCCGGTCATATAGACTGAAGATAAAAGATGGGAATAAAAGTCAGTCTGCAATTATGTAATGCAAAATCCTGGGGTTTTTTTTCACAGTGCCCTCCCCCCCCTCCCCAATAACATTTTATAATGCTAAAAGCACCCTCTAAAATTATGTAACGTTTTGTCACACATGCCCCCTCCCCCCCCCCCCCCCCCCCCATCCATTATCATTAATGTAATTTGGCCAACATTTTTTGTTTTATGTTTGCATTTTTATGTTGTTTCTTTGGTAATAAATACTAGCATTTAAAAAAAATTCGAACAAATTTGTCAACAGTGCCTTCATTTATATATAAAAAAAATTCGAACAAATAAAAAGACATTATTTTGAAAATGTAACTTGACTGATAATCACCTCCTTTCCTTTCCCATAACATGTATACATGTGTAATTCTCAAATAGCCCCTTCATGTATATCTTTTAGTGTTACACCATATCACACTTGATCTAAACACAAGTGTAGTTGGATGGGTTATGTTTTTCTGTGCTTGCAATATATTGAATTTTAGAATCCAACCCCTAGACAGTGTTTCTGCCAGAAAGACATTTTTGGGTATGGCACTATGGAACTGAATATTTACAATGTGTGTTCTGAATGCAACCAGTCAACAGGGGTTACGGGGGGCCTCCCTCAGAAAGAAAATGAGTTCGGTTCAGGGTTAGAGTTTTAAAAAATCATAATTGTGTCAAAAGATTAACTTTAAAATATCTACAAAAGATTTGGGTATGGCACCTTACCCGTTTTAAGAAAATGTCTACAGCAAAAAAACCATGCCATTGAAAAAAATTGAATATAGTCCAAGGCAAAAAAGTTCTGTGGTGAATTAAAAATTCTACAGCAATCTCCACGGCATTGCCGATTGCCGTGGGCAATTGCAGGGGTTGGAATCTCTTTAATTCTCTGGTGAAGAATATTTTCTTGGGCAGAATCTCTTTGCATACTTGTAAAATATTTTTGAATCTATTTAAGCCCAAAACATTCTAAAGCTGGGTCTGGTGAGTCTGGCACTGTCAAATTATAACACATTTACTGTCGTATGGTGCCATGTTAGCACCAGAACAGATGTAATGTGTCTTGTCACTTTAGATTCAGTGCATTTCTGTTTAAACTTATACCATACTCACCAGACCTAGACTTCTCTCCGATGTATTTTGGGGTCTTACTCAAATATTTACAGTATTTCTCTCTCTTCATTTTGTTTTTCATAATAATTTTGCTTCAAGTACTTATCAATTAAAAATTGTTAAAGAAAATAAACGAAAACAAAATTTCTTATCTGCATTATTTGCATTATTAAATTTGGTTATACATATGAATGTTTCATATTCAGAGATTATGTGAGTTAATTTCAGTTTGATAACTTGTGCAATATCATCCTTTTCTTAATTTCTTGTTAATATTGTACATAATAAATATAAGTGCAATATGACTAATATGAACTGACATAAATGCAATATTAAGTGTAAGATTAGAATACATATATTTGAGTATTAATTGTGCAATATTGTTATGACAGCCTGTTCAAATATTGAGTTCAAACCTCTTTTTACATATATATATATATCCTCATAAATATGAGCTTAGTTGCTTTATTTGTATGTTATAATTATGTAAACATTTCTATATACTTTACATGTAAATGTAATTAATGATGTCCCTGTTGACTTATATCGCTGTGTTCGTGCTTTCTGTATATTGCTTTAGATCTTTTTACCTTTTTAAAATCTATATTTCTTATACATAAAGGAATATTTTACAGTTTTCTTTACAACTGTTTGATCCACCGTATGTGTTCATTATGTGAAATATTATTCCTATATTAGCATGTATATATTGATACTGATTGGGTGTTTTTGTGTTTTCTTGCTGTGTTCCTGTCCTATTTAAATAGTGTATTATGTATACTAAAACCAGTTTAAAATGTATAAGACAGACTGTAATAGTGGATTTTCACAATCATTGTGTTGTTTTTAAGTAGTATAATTTGATACTGTAATATAATTTATTGTCATTTAATTCCTAATTTTATTTTGGTAAACTGGTTTTGCATTTTATAGATAATGTTTTCTCTTCATTCAGCAAGTTGTGTGTACTATTAAAATGTGAATTGATAGATCTCTTGCTAATTATTCTTAGAAAAGAATCACTCTAAGTCTCATCTTTATCAGTATTGCGCTATAGATAAACACAATGGGCTGAATAAATAAAACCTGCTTTTATTTGACATGTACGTAATATGTATCTATATATAGAGGATTCGTCATGAGTATTTTTTAATATGGAAAATATCAACTGAGTTTATGTTAATCGGTATTTGTCGAGGCTCTGCCGAGACAAATACCGAATAACTAGACGAGGTTGATATTTTACATATTAAAAAACATGAGTAGCAAATTCTATTTATCCTATAACACTTCTAAAATAATATTTTAATTAATTTTTTAGTAAATCACAGTATTAAAGTCGCCGCCATCGATAATATGATGTCATCATGATTAGCACAGATTAGTTTGACGTCATGCATTTTAAACAGATCTTTGTAAACATTACGCTCAGGTACACAGGTCTTGTTTGCTTGTAAGCAAATGACCCATCCAGAGCAACACATTACCCAGCGACTTTGCAAATTTGCATACCATTATTAACCGGGTTAATAAAGTAAATTATCACATGGGTTTATGACATGGATATCATGGGTAAGTTATAGGATAAATATTTATATTATTTAAACACCTGTACTTAAAAACAAGTTTTATAAATATTAAAATTGTAGTAAAGGTTAAGTGCAGTATTAGCAATTTGCGAATTAAGTAGTTAACCCACTTACGTTTAATGAGTTTATATAATTGTCCAAAATTACTTAATTTTGTGTGAATTATCCCTAATGTGAAACGATGTCAGATGATAAAAATCCACTATTACAGCTACTTCTAAATTTTGTTCCAAAATGGGCATTAAAACTGTCATATTCATCCATTTTCTAGGTCCAATTTCAGACTTAATGCATCTCTTTGATTAAAATTAACATGACACTCATATTGGGTTATCTCCCTTCCCATCCTGGGTTTCTTGACTGGTATTTCAAATGCTGTGGTATGTATTACCCAGTCTATTGTGAAGTTTACATAGATGGGGTTTTTTCTAGGAAACTGGTAATACTAGCCTATGTAGAACAGTATTTTTTTCAGAGGTTTTCTTGATTAAATGTCACAATCACTTTATTTGGCTCCTAATAGCAACTACTTATGCAATGTGCTACGGTGTTCTTAAAACTATTTTTTTCTGAATCTATCATCGGTCAGGATATTCAGTTAATTGATCAGGATTGTCCTAATGAAACTATTTTCATTCAGTTGTGTTAAAGATGCTTAAGATTTAAAAAAAAAAAAAACTAATGTAGAGTTGTATGAATGTTTGCCCCCTCCAGCCAAAAAATTAATTAAATTTAAACAGACCGACACATCATACATTACAATATTAAACACTTCAAATGATCATATGCATAATTACTTGTTCATCAAACTAAAACTTTACAGCATTTCTTGGATAGATCTGTTTATCATTTGCTCAACCTTTTAGACTGGATATATAATATAATATATACACTATTTAATTGTCAAATGTGATCTATCTGGCTTGTTTACAGCATTAAGCATTCAGTTTATTTCTGTTTGATAGATTTTGTAGCTTTTGTTCTAATATGCTTAGTACTGTATACAAACATGTACATGTATATACATAAGGATGCCTTAATGCAGATTTTGCTTCTCATTGGGTACGGGATTTGAACAGGTCTTAAAAATGTTTTTGAAATCCAAATGCTTCTTAGCAGTCTCACATTTGTTTGTATGTATCTTGGTGGCTGAGATGTTAAATTGCAAGTTCACACCCCCAACGCATATAACCTTGTTTACTAGTGAAAAAAATTAAAAAATAAGAAAAATCACTGTACCACTGTACCATTGCCATAATAAAGTCATGTATTTTTGCCATTAACAAATATCATCTGTTACCTGGATGTATCACAGCAAACGCATGACCCTATTTTGTGGTACGAACGGCCTCGGTGGCGTCGTGGTTAGGCCATCAGTTTACAGGCTGGTAGGTACTGGGTTCGGATTCAGATACAGACTCCAAACCCTGAGTGAGTGCTCCGCAAGGCTTAATGGGTAGGTGTAAACCACTTGCACCGACCAGTGATCCATAACTGGTTCAACAAAGGCCATGGTTTGTGCTATCCTGCCTGTGGGAAGCGCAAATAAAAGATCCCTTGCTGCCTGTCGTAAAAGAGTAGCGTATGTGGCGACAGCGGGTTTCCTCTAAAAAACTGTCAGAATGACCATATGTTTGATGTCCAATAGCCAATGATAAGATAAAAAATCAATGTGCTCTAGTGGCATTGTTAAATAAAACAAACTTTTAACTATTTTGTGGTACATTGTACAACTAAGACTAAGAGCTTAATAGCAGGTCATTCTCACAGCTTTAGAATCACTGACAGTGTGTTTTTTGCGACTATAGCTGGTGATAAAAAACAAGTTAAAATGAAGAATTATCTATTGAGGATTATTTACATCTAAAATGTTAATATATTCAAGGTTACAGCTTTAATATCACAGCCTAATAAGGTGCTGTAAATTTGTGCTTGAGTTCAAGTCTCACTCCTTTAATGTTTTGGTGTTTTTGTATTTATTAATATGTGCAATTAAGATGAATTATTGTTGTCCATTTTTGATATAATAGTTTGTTCTTTGAAACTAATAAGATAAAGCTGACTCAAAGTGAATCAGTATTATTATAGTCTGCATAATATCTTCTATCTTTGTTTTCTTATTCTTTTTATTTTGTTTATATTTTATTAATAATATAATCGAATATAGTTTATTCTGTTAGTAATACGTCTTTTTTTGTGTTTTCTGAATTTACATCTATAATGTGTAGTTGCTGTGACATTTTTCTTTGCTATTTTGTTTAATGACTTAATTAATTGCTACTGTTGAATATTGACAACTAAATAATAATTAATAAGTGAACACCCAGACAGTATTCTTTGAAGTATGTTACATATTTTACTCCTTGTTTTATAGATGAATTATCGGAAATAAAAAACAGCATGTTTCCTTGACATATTTTTTATTCTTTTATATTCATGTTATTCTGGTCTTCTGGAATATGACTGATACAAACTATAAGTGTACTGCACACTTTTTGCAATTAAAAACACAACAACAACAACATTGCTAACCCCATTATTTGATAAATACAGGTGTCTATCACAATACATGTACAGTGAAACCTCTCAAGACCGGACCCTCTGTAAACCGGAATTCCCCCAAAACCGGACGTTTAACGTCTCTTTCTAAAAGCCAGGACATAACTTAACCTCTCTAAACCGGATCCCACTTAAAATCGGACATTTGAAGTGGTCTTGTCCGATTTATAGGGGTTTTATTGTATATAGTAATTACATGAAATTATACAGCAGTTGGTTAGCATTCAGATATTGATTGTGTTCATTTGCAGTATGCACTTCTGTTCAAATGCATAATTTTTACTAGATTGCATTCAAGTGGATTGCTTATATTAAGCAACTGATTTTGTGGAACTTATTGGAGTATCGCTAGATGTGTTTTATCTTATATCAGGTAAGCTTACCAGCATTCCAACACATCATACACAGTATGAAATTAATCTTTTTATTTCAAACATGATATTTGCAAAAATATAATATCAAACCCAAGACTTAGGTGTTTGTGTCGCAGGATCGGACTATTCAACTGATTGGGTTTTTTCTTGTTCCAATTAGTGCACCACAACTGGTTAAAAGCCATGGCATGTGTTTTCCTGTCTGTGGGAAAGTGCATATAAAAGATCCCTTGCTGCTAATGGAAAAATGCAGCAGGTTTCAGACTAGTAGCCATTGGTGAGGTGGTGGGGGGGGGGGGGGGGGTCGGTCGAACCCCCCCATGCGTGACTTTTTTTGTTTGTTTTTTCAATATACCCCCGGACCCACCTAAGCAACTCGGGGTGCTTCACGCCCCTTATGTGAGACACTTTGTGCCTCACTATAAGCCTAAACACACCCCTCTCAAAATCCTGGCTACGGCCTGGGTTTTCCCTGATGACTACGAGTTTGAATTACCAAATATTTGACATCCAATAGCCAATAATTAATTAATCAATGTGCTCTAGTGGTGTCAAACAAAACAAATTTTGCTCTCTTCTTGCAGTTGTTCTCAGAATCTGCATGCAGGGGTGACTCTTTCCTGTTCTTGTTCTTCCAATAATTTTGTATGTATTAAAAAAAATAATAAGCCTACTTGAATGTAACATGAAGTTTGAGCTACTAGCAGACTACTAACATTTTCACAACCAGAAACATTGAATATACAGATATTCTATTATAATGACACCAAACTTTGGTCAGTCTTATTAAGTGATCTTAACAAGTTTGTCCATAGAAAGAATAAGCAACACAATATTGCAACCCTGTAGTGGAAGATACTTTTATAGTTTTTGCGTTTAATCAGGATTCTGTATCTGTGTCTGTAAGCAGGACACAAACACAATATGCCATTTATCACATGGTGGTATTATTCGATATTCTCACAACGCTTTAAAGTGCTACACATCTCAATCCTAATGGCTAAGATGGAGATGACGTAGGAGTCAAATCTCCGATCTTACTCTCTGATAGTAGGCATAAGCGAGATGGTGGGGGTGGGCAAATGTGCTAACCTGAGACCTTTTTATTGTGTATTTCCATCATTCCACCGCAAAATTAGTTGTAAGCCACTCCAAAATTATTTTTTTAATTGTAGGCCTACTTTACTCTGATATGATGACAACTTTGTTCAAAACTTTGTTAACTTTGTTAAACACCTTTGTTCAAAATAAAGTTCATTATTCCAAGTTTTGAGAGTGAATATTTCAACAGAAAACCAATTGTTGCACACAAGTGATCTTATAAATTAAGCATCTGAGTAAATATTTACCAAAATATACACAGTATAACAATTTTATCAATTAAATTTCTGGTTTGGCTAACTTCACCTCAGTAAGCCAAATTAAGTTGGCCACCATTAAACTTCATAATATTCCATTTGCATATAGATGTACCAAAGTCCCTAGTATTAAATAATATAATATTAAGAGAAGGTTTTTTTTTTTTAATAGTACAATAATATATAGTGTGTTATACCGTATAATATTATTTAATAAAATTGGAGAAATTCACCCTGGTTAAAAGTGGCTCATCTGATTGTCTTATGTGTAACGGATAACATAAATAGAACGTAATAATGTGATGTACTATGATAGGAATATTTGATATACATGGGGAGAGTGTTACAGACTGTAAAATAGAAAATAATATTTACTGACATTGCAATACAAAAATCCTAAAACGACTGAGTCAATGGGGAAGAAATGGTACTTATCTCCCTTGTATGTTCTTCATTTGAAGAGGTGAATTAATATTGTAAATGTGACACTGCATTTTTGTTTTTAGTTTTTGCATTCACATATTTGGTAAAAATGAGCATTTTAGAATACAACGGTGCGGCTATTATAGCAATGAAGGGGAAGGACTGTGTTGCAATTGCAGCAGACCGAAGGTAATGTAATGGACTTCTCCATAAATACAGTTTCCTAGGAGAAGTGAGCAGGATGCTGGATCCAATTTTGATTGGGATCCCTTGAAGTTGAATGAAATGCGTATTGGCACTATTGGGGCAATGGGAGGACAGTCACAAGTAAAAAATTAAAGGAAATGTCACCAATTAACACGCAAATACCAACAGCAGAATAATATAGTTTTGTTTAAACACTTAATTTCAACTTAAAGAAAAGTTAATCATTCTATAAACTTCCATTAAACTAAAACTGCTGACAGTTTCTTTGGTGCAGGGTGGGACGTAATCCAGTGGTATTTTTAAAACACTTGCCAGAAGCGTGGTTGATCTGGGATCAATCCTCAATGGTGAAACCAATGGGCTTTTTCTCATCGGTGTACACTGATTGGTATATCAAACATTTTATGACCATGGTTATGAATATGATGGTATGTGCTCTTCTGTGTAGGATGGTCATATTTAAAAGATCACTTACTATTAAAGGTAGACTAAACTCCAACAAGAGCATTATGTATTGGAAAGATGCATACCCGGACCACCAATACATACTGACACTTTCACAAATGAAAAACGCGTAATTTTAGATTTGATAAAAAAAACCATGATTATTCCTGCTAACTGGGGTCAGCCATTTTGTTTTGTTTTTGTGACGTCCGGTGGTATAGCTTGGGGCGAAGTGACGTTAGCTCGGGTCCAACTTCTCTATTGTGCACAGTGTAAACAAATGCTCTAATTTACTTGTAACAAGGCGCTTCGCTTTCATCAACCTGACTTGTAAAACAACATAAATGACTTGATAGTATAATAAACTATTTAACTAAATATATTTCAATTTGCATCAATATAACGAAATGGAGTTATAGTATTTTTTTCTTTTAAAATATCCAAAGGAAAAATGCATATTATTAGGCCTACTGGTAGGATACGTTCGAGCAAAAACGAACACTCACGATACCCAAGTGATAATTTTCTTTTCTCTGGGACTTCGTAATTGGTCAGTTTTGTGATTTTAGATGGGAAAGTCTACTTAATCAAGGGTTTTACAGAATTACTTACAGTAATAAAACAGAATGGCTGGTAAAGTCCATTACAATTTGAGGTTATCACACAATACCCTGTGATCTTAATAAAAGAGGCACGTCTTTTTAGTGTGTCTAGACAATGTCTAGGGACCGTCTAAATATACACCTGCCAATCAAGAACCACAGGTACAGGCTGGGGAAAGAAAAGACCAATTAACCAAGAAAACACTCCCGACTATTATTTCAGTATGTGGGTTAATTTATTTACAAAATATAATACAGTTATTTCAACACTTTGACAATGGTGGTTTATTTTGTATTGAAAAATAAACCACATATACACGATGCTGTGTTACTGGAATGAATATTATTACAGAACATTGCTATGCATCCACAAAAATCAGGTATGTTTTGTTTCTTCAGTTCGAAGACTAATTCCTGACGTGACACGTTAGGTATTACGTAACCACCAGCTCGCCAGAGGGCGTATTCACTGGGATGGTACAAAATGGCTGCGCCCGTTATAAATAATAGCCGTCACATTTAACCGTTTTATTAATTTTTGATTATACTTGTTGATATTAAGCAATAATGTGCATTATGTATCGTTGAATATGCATACCAGTCCAAAAGCCTTGCTTTAGCATTCCTTTAATGGAAAAATTTACCAAGTTTCCTCTCTAAGATTAAAAATTACCAAATGTTTGACATCCAATAGCCCAACAGTGTTTCTGCTAGAAAGACAATTTTGGGTATGGCGCTATGGAATTGAATGCAACCACAGTCAACAGGGGATATGGGGGACCTCCCCCAGAAAGAAAATGAGTTAAGTTTAGGGTTAGGGTTAAGAAAATCATACAGTAATGATGAGAGTAATTAATTTTGTCAAAAAGTCAACTTAAAAAAATTAAATTTTGGGTATGGCGCCATACCCGTTTTACCCTCTGGCAGAAACCCTGCCGAAGTATTCTGCCATTAGAGAACTAGATGGACATTTGTATGGTTATGATCACTCTGCTGCCAGAGATATCTCTATGTAGCGAAAACACAGAATGGCTGACTATCGCCCAGTAGACAAAGATTTCCACTCTAGTACAACAAGAATTCTAAATTTGATGCTAAATACCACTGCATTTTTTGCAGGAATGCAGAAAGTACTCGCCCGCTTGCCAAATGAGAGTAAAAATTCTGACAGACGAGTTAAAAAAATGCAACTACCAGTCTGACGGGTGATCTATCTCATTCTGACTGACTATTATAATTTTTTTTTTTAAATTTTTTAAATTTTTGCATTGAATCCGCGACACGGCATAAACCATGCAATAATTCCATACCATTCAAACTGTTCAGAATGATGTCGAAATACACAATGTATGCAGCGCATTGCCAATAGACAACTTCAGAGTTTCGAACTGCGCAAGTGCGAAATTCCGGAAACGGGTTATACTGAAAACGGAACCATGCCAAAGTGGCCCCAAATGAAAATTGAACTATACTGATGGAAATAAATAAAGGATCACACGGATAGCAACAAGAACAAAAATCAATTCATATTGTCAGAAGTTGACTGGGAAGATATAGGCAGCACATTCGTTAAATAAAACAAACTTTACTTTTTACTGTTATGTGCCATCTTAGGCCCACTCTTCATTTATGTGATTTTGTATGTGTACCTGCGTACGAGTATTTAATTCAGTGCCTTTTCCATACACACGATTCCACACACATTTTCAGCACAGCAAGTGGCTTAAAGGTACACTTCAACAATATTACATTTTTTATTGTACTAATCCGATTATCTGTTAGCAAAAATGCAGATTGAAAAGCACATTTCTGCATTTGAAAACACACAATAAATAGCACGCAGAATCACATTAATGGAAAGCAGGTCTTAAAAATCGGTTATTGAACTAATTAAATAATTTAATGTCGGTGTATTCAGTTACCACAATAACAATTTTTTCTTTTTCTTTTACAGATTCGGGATTCAAGGACAGACGATTAGCATGGACTTTGATAAGATTTACGAGATGGGACCACACCTGTACATTGGACTTCCGGGCTTGGCAACAGATGTGCAGACTGTTTCTCAAAAACTGAAATTCCGCCTCAACTTGTACGAGCTGAGAGAAAACCGAAGGATTAAGCCCCAAACATTCATGAGCATGATATCCAATTTGCTTTATGAACGAAGATTTGGTCCATTTTTCATCGAACCCGTCATAGCTGGTCTTGACCCCAAGACCACTAAACCATTTGTCGCCTCGTTGGATCTCATTGGCTGTCCGATGGTCACTGATGATTTTGTCGTGAGTGGAACCTGCTCCGAGCAGATGTACGGCATGTGTGAGTCTCTGTGGGAACCTAATCTAGCCCCAGATGATCTCTTCGAAACAATTTCACAAGCTCTGATGAATGCATTTGATCGAGACTGCATGTCTGGTTGGGGTGGCGTTGTTTATGTGGTAGAAAAGGATAAAGTAACCAAACGACTATTAAGAACCAGGATGGACTAAGTTATGAGTTTTTGACTGACAGTTTGTTACTTGTTAGTGTGTCGCAGATATAAACATTCAAGGACGGTTTTCATCAGTTAATATTATATACATGTATAGTCATTTCATCTGTCATAAGTTCCTGAATTTCGGAAGAAGAAAATAAAATTGATACGTGAACATGTTTGTTATCTAATACATTACACACTTTTATAAAAATCCACTAGCCATGGGATCAGTGATTTTAAAAATGTACTAGTCATGATTAAATATTCAGTAGCCCTACTTTAAATAAATTTTATACAATTTTACTAATAGTAATAATCAGATATGCCACCTAAAGAGGGAGATTGAGCTAAAACAAAATCCATAGATTTGGGTGGAAAGAGGGGGTAGGATATTCATATTTACAAAATATGTAAATGCTGCATTTGACAAGATTTTTGTTTTCCCGCTAGCCGTTGGGCTAGTTATAGTAATTATTTTCTAGTCCAACACTGAATATCACTAGCCATGTGGCTACCATACTCTAGAAGCCTTGGTATTCGTCTGAGGTGTGATGGGTCACAGGGTTGATCACCCTTAACTGACTCTCTGTCTAGACCTTTCTAACCAGTGCCTCTTGAATGATACATCAAAGAATGGTACATGTATGCATTGTATAGGATAGTGCATATGGGACACTGCAGTTTTATTATCTTTATTGATCAAATGCAGGGGTGGGATTTAGGTCAGTAGGTTGAATGTTTGCTTGAGGTGCTTACGTCTCGTTCCAACCAGTGCAGCACATGTGGTCAAAGGCCGTGGTATGTGCTTTCCTGTCTGCATATAAACATTCTTTACTGCATAATTACTAGTGTTCTGTCCGAATATTCAAATATTAACTCGCTAATTTGCTCTTCAGAATATTTGAATAGTATTTGTAAGTATTCAAATATCTGGAGCTTTTAGGTCGTATCCAGGTTTTTAAAAGGGTGGGGTTCCAAAATTATAAAAAGGGTAACTTTCAGGAAAACGAATTGAGCGCCTGGAGGGAACGAGATATCTAGGGGGTCTGGGGACATGCTCCCTCGTGAAAATTTTGAAATGGAGATCCCTATAGACCCGTTTTCGTGGCAATATAGTGTTATTTTGCTACTGTTCTGTTTGGAACAGTTTGTGTGAGAATTTGAAAATTTTACCAATTATATAATGTGCTTTAATAATAATAATAATAATAGATTTTTTATTTCAGATCAGAGATCCATAGAACATATATAAACATCACATACAAAACTGATTACATAATATACAGCAGCTTGTGCCACATACACGTACAGATTTGACGTACACAGTTGTACACCGCAGGTGGGCAAGTAGGTCGTTTGAAGTTGTTTCGATTCTGCTTTAAAGCGAATATGCTGTTGAGCGAAGTAAAGCGCCAAAGCTTTTTACTCGATGTTAATGGGAAGTTGAACGCAACAAGTTGGAAAACTCATTACTTGGTTGTGATACCGCCGCTGGCGTAGTCAGGGGTAAGATTGGGGACGGTGTGGTCCTATTTGCAGTAGTTCTAAACGAGAAGAAAAAAATGTTTTGCAGCCCAAACTTGATAAAAAGTCGAATTAAAAAAAAAAATCAGGGCAAGGTGATGTTTGAGGAAATGTTTGGAGGAACCAAGACAATTGGACAGCGCACCCAAAGCCAACATTTCTTTCAACGATTTCTATACGTTGATCATACGTGGTTAATTATCAAAATTAAAAACAAAACATGCTGGCATCTTAGAGGTCCTAACTTTTCACACACCAAGTTGACATTCCTATTTCTAACAGGCTATATTTTATTGTTTAGCAAGACACTTCTTTTCCCATGCTGTTTAAAAAAGGGTCATATTTTACTTCCTTTATTTCAAGCACTGCCTTTGTCAGATTTGATATTAAACTCTTGGGGTTTTTTTTTTTTCAATGAACAAATTATGTTTTTTTAATGTCATCATAGTCAATGTTACAGTATAGTATTGGACTTGGGTGGTGTTTAAATTACAGATCGTGGTCGAACGAAATTTGGTCTTTCTTTTACTCTAGAAAATTCTGCTTAGTACCCAGGGTTTTTTTTTGTTGTTGAGAAAAATGGACCGGCGTGCTGTAAAAGGTTTGCCACCTAAAATCGTATCTATACATACCTAGGTGGACAACCTTGCAAACAAACTACTGAAAATTTGTTATTCGATGTTAAATATGATGCCCCTCTGCGAAATTCACGCAGTATTCAGTCTCTGATTTGGTCTCTTTTTGAAAAAGTGTTCACTTTATGTTTGAAGTTGATTCCAAATGGACTTTTTCCGAGGAATACGATGGTGCTAACCGATTTTTGATAAAGTGTGTTCAAGATGACTTTTCGGACCCCCAATGTTTTGCTGGGGATCAACATGAAAACTTACTTATATCTGTAAATGTTGGTCGATTTAAATACTTTTTGCATCGATTTATATCAATTCAAGGATGGTCAATTCAATAAAATAATGTTCTAAATCCAAGATGGCCGCTATTATGCTAAACATTCAAAATAGCCGCCAAAATGGTGAAGTGTTCTGATAGGTTCACCGAATATATTTTAAATTCCTTTAATGTTTTTATCTTGTATTCAGTATTTATTGCCACAGCTTTGTAGCAGATTGATAGTGAAATAAAACAATTACTGCAAATGGCCGTCACAAATAGAGAAATGTTGTCAGATATGGCATCTAATATACAGACTTTGTAAAACAAGTTCATAAAGAAACACATAAGTTACTGCCAAATACTTCTCGTCTTGTTTGTGATGGTTATCGTTCAGAACGGGTACAGTTGAACTTGTCCAAAGAATGGCCAGACAAAAGTAGAGAACAGAGAATCTTTGATATCAGTCAAATCTTACTAAAGCTGCGGGAATGGGATGACTTTTGTTTTACAAATGATACTAAAAAACAACCGAAAACAAGACAGAACTCCTTTATGACTACTTGTTGTCTGGTCTTTTACATGTCGACAGTACATCTATATCACAAAAGATACCCAGTACGAGGTGTGTGTGTGTGTGGTGGGGGGGGGGATTGCTCCTTGGTGCTGGAGCAAAACCTCAAATTCGGGAAAAAATGACTGGAGATATTCGGGGAAAATGTGTTAACCAGAGACCTCTTTACCATGTATTTCCATTATTCTACCGTCATAATTAGTTGTCATACATATAAAAATGCCTAGTGATTCGTTTGCAACCTTATATATAGCTGTTTGGTAGTACTGCTAATGTGAATAAATGTTGTTATCCAGATTCGTGCATTTTCATTTAATTCGGGAAAAAAGCCAGCCTGCCCCCAACAGAAATGGGAGTCCGTACGCCTATGCCAGTATAGATATATATATGCAAATACATGCAGTCCAGATACAGACGTCTCTGACAGTTAATTCCAGGCTGACCCAAGGTTTGCACTGCATATTGCCTATGCTTCGTCGAGGCACGCAGGCACATGTCTATCATAGTTGGTTATACTGATGTGTACATACTGGTACTCGTGCTTCTTATTGCTGTCAAATGCTAGGACCATCAACATTGAAAAGAGGGATAATCTACCACATTGTCAAGGCATTGACGGAACACCTTGTGAATACCTACCAGCTTTTCATGTGGCAACTGGGGGCGACTATACTCATCCATTATTTGGGCTTTCCAAGTTTCAGATTTTCGTGATACAGAAACGTTATGACAACATTCTTACTGACAACAGGCCCATAAGGAAAAAAAGAAACACTTGGGGAAAGTCAGTACATCATCCTATTCCCTGGCAAAGGAAGAAAGATGCGATTCACACTTATGAAGCACCCGCCAAGTTGACCAACACCACTGACCTACTAAACATGACATACTAAATGAGCTCATATGATAATGATTCCAGTTTGATATCGATTATGATAGCTCGAAATCGGAAGACAATAATCAGCCCAGTGATGAAAGTAGATGACATTTATGTTTACAACACTGTTCCATGTTATCACATTATTCTAGGCATTCTGTATACATCGCCCATCTGAAAGTGATTCACAACTACCAAAATGCCCTTTCAACTGAGATACTTTTTGAATCCTGATATCAATTTTGTCGTTGAGATTTAGGTAACATTTTATTATATATGATCCATATTGTTAGTCTATAGTCCTTACAACAGGGAACGCCATTTTCTTACGATGGTATTTACCGTATATCTTAGCCTATAAGTCGAATTTTTTTCACCCAAAAATTATTTTATAACTTGGGGGGTCGACTTATAAGAGGGTAAAAAAATTTCACCAAAAAATATTACTGTTTTGGGGATTATTTTACAAGTTTTATTGTTGAAGTATGCCATGTATTTATACTCAAATATGTTAATTTGACACATTTATTTTTTATAACCTATTTTTTTGGGCATTAGACCAGTTTTGGTTATGCGAAAAGGCGTACGATCTCACTCACATGCCAAGACAACAGTCCACTTAGTTAAATTAACAGTCATCACTAATAGTAAAAATGTAAACAATACTAACTACTTGCCTGAGTTTATTTTGAAATCTGGTCACTGGCATTAATGGTTGTTCAAACAATGTTTTGGCGGTGATTAACTTCATGAATATTACTGAGCTTTCCCTTAAAATAGACTGATCTCTGCAGTTCACTTATCTAGAGCAATAGGGACACACATCATTTGGTACAAAAACCAGTGTACTTTCCAGAGTTATCCTCCTTACATGTATTAATATGGCGGCAAAACGTGATACTTTCAGTTTTATCGTAGTGATCTGTTGTCAGTGTTTATAAATAAAGTTGTTGTCTGTGCACAAAACCATCTGTACAGTACTATACAGTAACAGTCAAACAGCTTTCACTCTCTACTAAGGGAATATTTCGTTTTGATGCTATGTAATAATGATAGTTTGATTGGAATAGTCTGATCATATTGCGATGTACAAAACGTGAAAACCGAAGTTTGTAAAATAATTTTCTTTTGTTCAAATATTATTGTTCTCATGTGCTGAAAATAAGAAATATTTCAATATTTATAAGTAGTTTTTCATGGGTCGACTTATAAACGGGTCAATAAAAAAATACGTTTTCAGGGCTTGAAATTAGGGACTCGACTTATAGCCGAGATCGACTTACAGGCGAAGATATACGGTACTACAAGTTATTTATTTGTGGGCCGATTGCTTTCTATATTGACACAAAAATAGTGTGTTTTTTTGTTATTTCCAAAACACTTTTACCGTCAAAAAAAATAAATAATAATAAACCTACAAAAAAAAAAAAAAAAATCATGGAAGCTGGGAAGAACTATATAGGTGGTCATTTTATGTTTTTTAGTACCCATATTTAGTAAAAAAAAAAAACCATGTGTTTTCAGTTAACTGCAATAATACTGTGGCAATAAATATATAAGATAATGATATTAATGAAATTTGAAATGGATTTGGTGAAACCATTAGAAAATATCACCATTGTTCGAGGCCATTTTGAATATTGAGCATAATGGCGGCCATCATGGATTTACAAAATTATTTTATTGAATTGGCCACCCTTGAATTGATATAAATCGATGCAACATTTACATATATAAGTAAGTTTTCATGTTGATCCCCACACCCCAGCAAACAATTGGGGGATCCGACGGGTCATGTGGGACACAATGTATCAAAAATCGGTTTGCACCATTTTAAAGTTAAAAATGGGGTACATTGGGACACCATGTTTAATTGTTATATACATAATTATTTTTAAAAAAACAAGGCAACTCAGTAGTAACACAAAATATTTACTCAGTAATAACATGGTGCAGGACGTAGCCCGGTGGTAAAGCGTTCGCTTGATGCGCGGTCGGTACAGATTCGATCTCCGTCGGTGGACCCATTGGGCTATTTCTCGCTCCAGCCAGTGCTCCACAACTGGTGTAACAAAGGTGGGGTATGTACTATCCTGTCTGTGGGATGGTGCATATAAAAGATCCCTTGTTGCTAATTGAAAAGAGTAGCCCATGAAGTGGCGACAGCGGGTTTCCTCTCTCAATATCTGTGTGATCCTTAACCATATAACCGTAAATAAAAGGAATAAAGAGGGAATACTCCAGCTCCCTAGGGATTTCTATCAAAAACAACAGTAATTAGATGGGGTATCCCAGTGTACCCCATATCCCAATGAACCCCACTCTCCCCATACATTATGTGTGCATAAATTGTGTATATAATTACTGAAACAACCCATGTCTTCTCCCTTTGCATTGATTGAAAAAAATAAACAGTTTAAAAAAAAATCTTAGTGATCATATTGGAAAGATAACTGGAAATAAGAAAATCATAAGCAGTTCCTGTACGTTTGCAACACAAACACACAGAGAGAGAGAGAGAGAGAGAGAGAGAGAGAGAGAGAGAGAGAGAGAGAGAGAGAGAGAGAGAGAGAGAGAGAGAGAGAGAGAGAGAGAGAGAGAGAGAGAGAGACAGACAGAGGAACAAACAGCCGATGATTAATATAACAAACTTCCTTGATGTACATCTTTTCAGGAATAAAATAACTAATACTATTAGAACACTTGTAAATACTGGCTAGATAGGACACCGGTAAAAGCTGAATTCTGGTAACAGTTACTCATAAAAGAATAGTAGTAAATGAGCAGTTCATTTGTGTCAGTATTAACCAAACACAAATTGCCCCATTATACATTTAGAAATATCGGGGTTACCAAAAACAAATGTTAGTAGATAAAACAAACAAATGGTTTTAATTTTTGTATATTTAATGTTCTAAAACTCATAATTACATTCAGATAACATCCTCTGGCATAACATTATTTGCACATAGATATTTTTGTCAGATAACATACGCCGACATAACATTATTTGTACACAACTTCGTCACATAATATACGTTGACATAAGTTATTTGTACACAACGTCAGATAACATCCGCTGACATCATAAGATTATTTGTACATAATAACGCCATATAACATTATTTGCACACCGTAAATGTAAAAAAAAAAAAAAAATACACGCCAAGATTTTCACAGTACATATGCAAAACATGCACGTAACAGTTAAAGTCGGTAACATGACAAAATGAGACACACCATGACAAAATGACGTCTCTACACTTCACGATGACGTCGATGTAGTATAATGAAGTTGTTGCACTTCATTCAAACGACAACGACGTACACAACGTCTGCAGCTGGTCACTTTGTCATCTGTTCTGTCCTGCTGTCCAAGACTTGGAGCGGGACTGGAAGTGACGTAGATCATCAGCGTGTGTCTTGTCGAGCATTGGCACGTAGTCCACGGGCGTGCAGTAGTTCTGTAAATAAACAGATCGTATAATATATATAGATACAGATAAAATATAAAATGACATTTAATTCATAATAAGCGATATGCTTATGTTAGCCATTGTCATAAGTCGAGTTAAAATTTTAATTTGAAGTTAATTTATATTATGGCTTGATCTACTGTATATTCCTATGTTGATGCCAGTTCTTGGCATGTATTTTAGTTATGCATTTGTATTGTTACACATTGTAATGTGTCTGAGGGTTGTTTAATAAATCTTGTCAAATTCTGATGATCATTATCCACGATATTAAATATAGCTTTATGTGTAATATATATTACACATTATGGTTTAGTACTGATATAAACTGAAATACGTTACCTGACACTGGGTGAAGAAAGTCTTGTATCCGCCACTGAGAAGGTAGATCTCAGGGAAGAACAGCTTGGGGTACTGGTCGCTGTTCAGTTGACGATCGGCGTTTCTCAGGTAACGCAGTCTGAAAGAAAATGTAAAATAAATATTATAATTCAGGATACATGTATCAAATAAACAGAAACATTGTCATATTGAATGGGTATTTTAATCCACCTACCTGTACTAGGCAAAACAGTTTGCATAATTTAGTTACTTTCACTGACTGTATTAGCTAATCAAAATTACACATTATGCAGAGGAATATGTAATATTAAATAAGAAAGAATTGCAGTTTGTGTTTTAATAGAATGTAGACTTACAGTTTAGGCGCTCGTTCTGAAGAGAATTCACAATGGAAGACCAAAACTTTCTTCTGGTCACGTGATTGTGATCTCAGCAGACTGTCCACGTCTTCCGGTCTGTACACGTTCACGGCGCCCTGAGATTAAACAAACAGCTGTTAGTGAACTATGTCTCATTTTATTGATACATAAAAAATACAAATATTTTAAATTATCAATTTTAAAACAAAATACTTCAAAATAAGTAAAGAAATTAAAATAATGACAGTAATTTAATGTGTTATCTCAATTCATCAATGTGAAATTTAACAAAAAAAATTCTTATCTTATAATATTAAAAATATATACGAAATGTTAAAAATCAAGAAGTTTATACCTTAATGTGGCCTCCTTCAAACTCGTATGGGTATCTACAGTCGATGATCTGGAAACTGGAAATGTCGTCCTCGTAAATTCCATCAATCAACTCGGACAACTGTCAACAGAAATCATTTACAGTTATTATATACTGAACAAAAAAAGAAACTTCCGATTTGTACATATAGTATTTGTTGTGTTAAAGAATTCATTGTGTAATGAAATTATATAGGTAGTATTAGCCTTGAGCTGTATTATCAGGATTCATGAATTTTATCGATTATTTTTGCACTGTTAATCGTCGACAACGTGAAACGTGAAATTCAATTTGCACGTGCATGCATGGTTCGACATGTCCCGTGTAGTATTTGGTCAATTTGTTTTACTTGTCTTACTGACATTGTTGTTAAGTGAACGAAAACGCTTCAAAATTTGTAAAACAAAATAAAGTTTTTTTACACTGTAGCATTTTTTAAAAATAATTTATTATCCCCAGCCAAGTTTGACCATGTCAAGGTTGGGGAGCCTTGATTTCATGGCCTTACAATAGAGTTGCTATATAAGTGAAAATGCATAATATTATAGTAATTTAACATATAAATATATTTCTAGGTAGGTAGGTGGTAAAGGTTTAACGTGCATATAGTGTTCCCATATGGTTGGGGATTGGCAAAGAAAGCCAAGATGCTATGATTCATATCTTGGAAAGAGTTGAGAAAAGTAGAAGGAATACAATAGAAAAAATACAATAGAATAGAAAGAAATTAATGAATGAATAGATAGAGAGATAGATAGATAGATAAATAGATAGATTAATAGATAGATAAATAAATAATGGGGGGGGGGGGGACTTAAAATCTATGCTACGAAAAGAGACTTATATTTCGAAACGAAAAAACCTGCAATTACAAACGAAAAGACCTGTAATTCGAAACAAGCTATTTATAAGAAGTTTCAGTTAAAAAGATTAAGCCACTGTGTCGATTGATTATTGAACATTTCATGTTCACAATTTTTTTATGAAATAAACCTTTCGATTTCAAATTTGTTTCGCAATATATTTTTAACTCCATTTATTTTTAATACTTTTTTCTGTAATTTCATACTATAAATATAATATTTAATATTGATAATTAACCAATTTACAAAGTTGCTGTGTTCATTATTAATCATACCAAACATAACGATATTTCGGTTAAAACAAATATCAATTCCAGTTTCAGTCTGTATCCAATGTTTTGTAGCTCTCCAAATGTGGTTAACCTTATTGCAGTCGAAAAATCGATGTGGTATCGTTTCTGGAGAATTTTGACAGAAGTCACAAGCATTTGAATCAACATAATGTATCATGTGTAAAAATTTATTTGTAGTTAAGATTCTATGCAGTATTCTGTATTGAAACCATGATAAGGTTGAATCTTTTACACATCGAAAAGGAATAACATAATACTTTTCCCATTGCCTGGTATCGTACATAAATCCTTCGTTCGCATATTTTAATTGTGCTTTGGGGGTTATAGTTTGTGAAGTTATCATATCATAAATATCTTTACAACCTTTTTTGTCTTTTAATAAACATTTTAGTTTAAACGGAAAAACCGGATTTTTTTAGAATTGTGAACGTGTCATCCCTTATTGTTCCAAGCTTGTTTATAAATGATTTAATAGCACTTGTAAGTGAAGCATATTCTAAGAAGTTTGTATTTATATGATATTTTGTTGCAAACTGTTCGTATGTATAAAAATCACCTTGTTCATTTAATAAATCATTTATAAATATAATACCGTTATCTATATAAATTTTGTATATAAATGGTTTGTTACCTATACATATTTTGCTATTATACCAAATATTAATGCTTAAAATATCCTCAACATTTTGTGGTTTTGATATTTGTGTATCTCTAACCAGATGAACAAGGTGTCTCTCCAAAACGTATTTCGGACGTGTTCAATATTTCGCATTAGGAAATAATCGCCTTGTATAATCAAGTCTTTTAAAGATATTTTGTAACCGATTTAAACAAAGTTATCCACTTTGAGTTATTTAAAAACATTCTTCGAATCCACGTGCATTTTAAGGCTGTTATAAAATTTGATATGTTTATCATTTTAATACCACCTGTTTTGTAATTTTGTATTATTAGATTCCGTTTCAGTTTTTCAGTATTGCTCTGCCAGATAAATTTAACAAATAATGTATTTACATTTTTTTTTATCAATTTGTCATTTAGATTTGGGAGCGCTATTAACAGATGGATTAGCTTTGGCATTATTAAAGTTTTCAGTACTGTTATTCTTCCTAAAACTGTTAATCTTCTAACAGACCATAACCTCATTAATTTTTGCATTTCTATTATTTTAGAATCATAGTTCAGTGCAATTATTTGTTCCATGTTAACTGCGAAGTTGATACCGAGCAAATTAAATTGTGTTACACCCCATTCTAACTTCCACCGCGTACGATGGAACACATCCTTAGAAAACTTTTTCTTTCCGATCCATATAGCTTTTGATTTAGAAAAATTAATTTTTAGGCCTGATATATATGCATAATAATCTAAAACCTTGTATTGTACAGAGACTCGGGAGAACCATCAAGAATGAAACTTGTGTCATCTGCATATTGCGAAATTAAATATTCTTCGCCATCAATACTGATTCCCTTAATCTCCTTGTCTACAACCCCTTTCTAATTTGAAAGCTTCAGATAAAAATCCATATTGTAAAACGTTTTTATCCAGTTTTTAATGGATGTTTTAAAGTTAAATATATCTAACACTTTATATATAAACGACCAAGGTAAAGAATCGAATGCTTTTTCAAAATCAATTAGTAGCAGTAATCCAGGAATATCATGTTCTTTTGTGTATAACATAATGTCATAGATTAATCTAATATTTCCCCCAATGTATCTTCCTTTAACGAAACCAGTTTGGTCTTTGTCTATTAATTTATCCAAAACGGTTTTAATTCTATTCGCGATACATCCTGACGCCATTTTAAAAGTACAGTTTAAAAGGGTTAAAGGTCGCCAATTTTTTAAGAATTCTTTTGATTTATTCGGTTTTGGGATACATGTTATAATACCTAGCTTTTGTACATGAGACATTTCTTTAATAGTGTAACTATAGTTGATAGATCTAATTATATAGTGTCCTAAATCCATCCAAAACATTTTAAAGAATTCAGCCGTAAAACCATCAGACCCCGGGCTCTTGTCATTTTTCATAGCTTTAAGAAATGTTAATACCTCCGTATATTTTATTTCACCCTCAAATTCTTCAGCTTCTTTATCAGTTAATTTATTAAAACTAAAGTGAGATAGTTTTTTAATAATATCATCATCATTTTGCCACGATGGTGCGGAATAAAGATTTTGGTAAAATTTCTTTGTTTCTTTTAAAATTTGCTTCTGATCCTTGTAGCATTTTTAGTATGCCAAGAATACCCAATAATTTACGCGAACGGGCAATTGGCATGCTTGATGCTGGCATATCGATAGAAGACGTTGCAAGGCATGTTGGGAGTTCTAGTCGAGCGATACGAAATCCTCGCGTAAGATTTCGAACGACAGGAAGCACCAACGACTTGCCACGTCGTGGACGTCCGCGTGTTACAACGCGTGGTCAAGATCGCTATATCATGAACACGCATTTGCGCAATCGATTCCAAACTGCCATTGCTACTGCTTCTAACACACCTGGGCTTCATAATAACCGAATCAGTGGGCAAACTGTTCGTAATCATCTGCGGGAGAACGGTTTACATGCACGACGTCCTTACGTCGGATGCGTTTTAACGCAATGTCATCGTCTAAATCGTCTTAATTGGGCATGTGTACACACTCGTTGGATACGGCGACGCTGGAATACTGTTTTTTTTTCCCGGATGAATCCAGATATTCTTTACAACGTGGTGATGGCAGGATGCGCGTCTACCGTAGGAGAAATGAACGCTATGCTGACTGTTGTGTTCTTGAACGAGATCGTTTCGGGGGTGGGGGTTGTGTCCATGATTATCGTTCACCACTAGTCGTCATTGATGGCAATTTAAATGCTCAACGTTACCGCGATGACATTCTCGCTCATCACGTCATTCCTCTGTTCCATAACAACGCCAACATCTCGATTTTTCAGCATGATAATGCCACCTCTCATACAGCTAGAGACACTGTAAATTTTCTTAGGACAAATAACATCGATTTCATTGATGACTGGCCCGCTAAAAGTCCTGATCTCAACCCTATCGAGCATGTCTGGGATAGTCTGGACAGACGATTGAGGCGTCGTCCCAACCCACCCGCTAACGTCAACGAACTTCGTAAAGCGCTCATTCAGGAATGGAACAATATTCCAGAGGCAGAAATCAACACTTTAGTCAATTCTATTCGCCTGCGATGCACTGCAGTGGTCAATTCAAGGGTGGTCATACCCGTTATTAAGTGGGTTTTTTTTATTTTTAACCCCTACCACACTTGGTCAAACTTTCTCCCAGTATTGTGGGTCAAACCCACACTGTCTACTGTCAAGGTGGTGTTGCATATATATAGTGGCAGGTTTAGTAGTAATCTTACAATACAATAACATTGATTGGGATAATAAAATATTGAGCAATGTTTATAATATTTAGAAATAAATTTCTTCATTTCAGGTTTTCTTTCTTCCAGATTATGAAATGCGTTTATAATATTTAACTAGAAGTGCATATAAAACAGTAAATATTTATACTCACGGTAACAGGGGAAATAGATACAAGATCAGGTTTACAGCCACACACGGTAGGTAAGGAATGTTCCTGAAATAAATATGGGCAGCTTATTAAAAAAGTATTACAATGTTTCAACTTGACAGAAAAAAAAAAAAAAATCATATCATACATAGAAATTAATTTCAGAAGACTGATACCACAGAAATCAAGTTAGCTGTTTTATAGTTCTCTACAAATATGGGTATCGTGAAGAACGTGTAGAATGGGACTAAGAACATAACCGTGTTATTTTAGTCATTTAAACACCGTGCTACTAAACAACCTACAAAATAATGACTGTATGTCAACACACCTGGGATCCATCTCCAATCGAGTGACCTTCACATTCCAGTCGCTCGGTGTTATCACTGGATACGTCAGTCGTTGTTGCAGGAAGTCGTAGACGTTTTGGAACGACGTCAGCTTCAACATCATCATCGTCTCTGAGTCTTTTCCTGGAAAACAGACTCCTCCGAGCGTTGTAGCAGATTCTTTTAGGTGAGGGAGACAAAACCTGGAATTAACAAATATATATATATAACTATTTTTGTATACATATATTTTATAATATTTATTCAATAAATGAACTGGACAGGCAAATGTAATAGCCGATATAACTGCTTCTCCAAAAGATGATATAGATAGTACTAACTGATTACCAAACGTAGGCTATCTGATAGATATGTTTTTAAATGATGCAGTTTTATGCGATATATATATAAAATATTTTGGCACAAATTTAGATGGTTGACCAACAATAAAACTCTGACTATTTAAATTAGAAAAGTGGTCTATATTTTCTTTCACTAACCTGGTTGTTTGGAGAACCGTATCCACTGTCTCGTGAATCCTCGTCGATCCACGGACACGAACTGCTGAAGAAGACGTCGTTGAAGTCGTCGTCACCTGTCTGGGGAGGAGGGGACAGGTCGGCGTCAAAACATAAACTTCTGGAAACCATCTTCATCTGCTTTGGAGAGAATGAACGTAACTGTGCGTGTGGATCGGTGTAAGAAATAACGAGAATGGTGCAAATTCACTCATAATTGCGGAATATATAGTCAAGAAGCCCTAGTCAGATGATTAAACGAATTGTGTTCAGACCTAAACAACATAGAAGCAGAAAAATATACCTGAACGTTAGTCTAACGGGAACACTATTCAAGGGGCGGGGCGGTGATTAGCTTGAGGGGATTAACAACGGGGAGTTCATCATTGAAGAACAATGACGTGTAAAGAGAGTGATTTACCTCACAGATGCCGACTGATCGAATCCAGGGATTAAATCTCATCACAGACTAACAAGACTGGACTTAATTAGGTTAATGACTTTAATACATCCGTAAGGGCTTCCATAGTTCACAGTAATAAAAACAAACAACTGTAAAAGCGTAAGCTTTACAGCTTATAGAAAAAACTAAAGAGAATAATAAAGTTTAATTGTAAATTTACAAGTAATTAAAATCTCTCTCTCTCTCTCTCTCTCTCTCTCTCTCTCTCTCTCTCTCTCTCTCTCTCTCTCTCTCTCTCTGTCTCTGTCTCTCTCTCTCTCTCTCTCTCTCTCTCTCTCTCTCTCTCTCTCTCTCTCTCTCTCTGTCTCTCTGTGTGTCTCTCTCTGTCTCTCTCTGTGTGTGTGTCTGTCTGTCTGTCTGTCTGTGTGTCTCTCTCTCTCTCTCTCTCTCTCTCTCTCTCTCTCTCTCTCTCTCTCTCTCTCTCTCTCTCTCTCTCTCTCTCAACTGTTGGGGAAGAAAACGATTATATTTTTATACAACAGCTTGCTCTGAATTTGCATGTTAAACAACTTTCCATCCATTTCCATTCCAGTAGCTAGTGGAAATTTCCCTATTAGCTCAGTTGGTAGAGCGCTAGACTCTAGTACTGAGAGTCCATGGTTCGAATCCTCTCAGTGGAGGTTGATTTTTCTGTTACATTTAAAAGAATGGTTAACAGATATAAATAGTAGTGATAGATATGAAATATATAGATCTTTTAAATCAACTATACTTGTTGAAGAATATTTGGATTGGAATATACATCATTTTAGAAATGCACTCACAAGATTTAGATTAGGCTATTCAATTATTAACACTCACAGAAATAGATATAGACATGACTTGTCCTAAGAGTGTCACTATTGTGATGACATATTGGAAGATGAATTCCATGTTTTATATGTCCATTATATAGGGATTTAAGAATAAAAAATCTGTCTTCAAAATGCAGGTGGCATCCCAGATGATTAAAAATGATAATTTTATTAAATACAGAATGTCATACACAGAAGTGGAATTTAAGTAAATTCATTTGTGAAGCACTTAGAATTCGGGAAGTATTCTGTAATAGTTAATTCAAGTCATTTGGTTAGTATGCATATATATATTATGATTGGTCTCCATATTTCATATACATGTGCAGATGTCTGCGCTACTTTTCTTGTCACAGGGTGGTCAACCCTAATAAATAAATAAATAAATAAATAAATCACGCAGAGAGAGAGAGAGAGAGAGAGAGAGAGAGAGAGAGAGAGAGAGAGAGAGAGAGAGAGAGAGAGAGAGAGAGAGAGAGAGACTTATTTTTGTGCTTATATCCTATTAAGGTTCAAGCCCGCTGTGCTGGGCACACATCAGCTATCTGGGTTGTGTTTGTTATTAGTGGTTAATGGTTACTGAGAAAGAAGAGGGTGTAGTGGTCTTATACCTACCCATCGAGTCGTTAAAACTCGCTATGGATGGGAGCCGGTACTTGGTTGCGAACCCAGTACCTACCAGCTTTATGTCCGGTTACTCACCCCCCCCCCCCCCATTAGTAGCAAGGGATCTTTTATATGCCCTTCCCCACAGACATGATAGCACATACCACGGCCTATAATATACCAGTCGTGGTGTACTGATTGGGACGGGAAGAATCCCAATCAGAGAATGGGTCAACTGAGGTGAATCGATATTACAGATGACATTAAAATTATTAAATCAGTGGGTATTTTCCACAACAATTTTTGCATGCCAAAACCTTTCGACCCACCCCCCGGACCCTGACGCGTCGGTCTAATGGATATTGTAAAAACACATTGTACATAGCACCCGACTTAGTTCAATAACAAAATTAAAATGTATACACATATTTTTATAATAAATACCTGGTTCAACCCAAAAATATGTATTCATTTTAGGACATAAAATTAATTTCATGATTATCATCGGAGAAAGAAAAACAAAACTTTAAAACTATATCTTATCACGTGATAAAAACTCACCCTGTGGTGGCTTCTTTCTAGAGTAAACAAAAGACTACAGACTACAGAGTATCGTCTAAAAAGGAAAACACTAGAAACATTATATAAATCTTTTATTTTTTCTGTATTTGACTATTGTGATTATATTTGGGATAATTGTACAGAAGCCCAAGCAAATATATTAGAAACACTTCAGTTGGACGCCCTCCGTACAATATGTGGTGCTGTTAGGGGAACAAGCCATGAGACAATTTATAGCGAAACTGGATTCAGTCCTTTAAACCAACGTCGTGTAATTCACAAAATATGTACCTTTTATAAAATGGTTAAATGCATAACTCCACAGTAATATATCATCGCTAGTACCCCAAACTGTTTCTGGAAATCACTCACTCCGTAATGCTGACCAATTGCAATATATTCACGCATGAACAGAATTAGACAGAAAATCGTTTTCACCCTCAGCAGTTCGTGAGTGGAAAAGTATTGATGAAAATATAAGACAAATACAATTTTTAAAACAATTTAAAAAATGTATATTCCCGCAGATAAATGGGTTAAATAAGACATTTTTAGAATTCGGATCACGCTTAAATCAAATAATTCATTGTAGACTTTGTTTAGAATGCAGTGACCTCAACGCTCATAGATATACAAGACATATTTATGATAATTCCATTTGTAGTTGTGGACACTCGTATGAAGATACGTTACATTTCCTATTTGTCTGTCCTCTTTATGATAACATTCGTACAACAATGTATTTTTATAATGGTAGTTTTGACCTCCATACAGTGCTATATGGTAATAATGATTACCCTCTGGACCTAAATTTACGTCTGGCAGAATCTATTCATAACTTTTTCGAATTGTCAAAACACAAAGTATGTGTGGAGAGGCATTAATATAGGCCTCCCCTCCCTCCTCCCTTCTCTCTCTCTCTCTCTCTCTCTCTCATCTCTCTCTCTCTCGCTCTCTCTCTCCTCTCTCTCTCTCTCTCTCTCTCTCTCTCTCTCTCTCTCTCTCTCTCTCTCTCTCTCGCAGCACAATACTCTGGCAATAAATATATAAGACAATGATATTATCTAAATTTGAAATGGATTTGATGAAACCATTAGAAAATGTCACCAATTTTCAAGGCCATTTTGAATAATGAGCATAATGGCGGCCTTCATGGATTTACAAAATTACTTTATTGAATTGGGCATCCTTG